>NW_024062788.1:610000-1220000 GCF_006381635.1 Hibiscus syriacus | reverse complement strand
GTTTCTTAATTTCATCCAAAATTGTGTGCTTATGGCCGAATATGTTGCAAACTACTTTACCTAGAAGTATGTCCGATCACAATATTGTTTTGTTATGCGAAAAGAATTAAAAAAGTCCTGTAGGCTGTTCAAATGGTTCAACCATTGGGCGGATGATCCAATTGTTGCCGATAAAATTAGGGTGGTTTATCGAGATAACAAAGGTAAAGGAATTATCAATGTACTGCTGTCAGCTAAGTCATTGATTAAGGAATGAGATAAGTTAAGAAATGAGTCGAAGATCGATTCGATTGAGGATTTGGAGTTAAAAATCGACTCTTTAGAAAAATTGTGCCTCTCGAATCAAAGTAACTTGGTTTCATATTCTGAACTTTCTTCTGCGAAGATTAAATTGTGGACAGCATATAGAAAGGAATAAAGAGATTGGCTGCAAAAATCGAGATTAAGGTGGTTCAAAGAAAGCGATAAGAATACTAAATTGTTTCACCTTACTGCTGCAATTAGAGGTAGTACGAACCAGATTTCGAAACTGAAGGTTCAAAATTTGGTTTATAAAAATCAGTCAAGGATTCAGCAAGCATTCATCAACCATTTTTGTTATAATTACAATGACGTGAAGACTATTCCTGTCAAGAGATTTTATATCCCGATAAAGAGAATCAGTGCTGCCACTAGAAGAATGATTGAAAGCCCGTTCTCAGAAGAAGAGATATGGTTAATATAATTCTTCGAATGGTTCAAGAGCGCCTGGTCCAGATGAATTCAGTTTGGACTTTCTCAGAAATTTTAGAAGGATATTAAAGCTGATGTGTTGAAGTTTATGGATGATTTTTATTGGAATAGAATTACTGATTTTTCATTTAATAACTCATTTATCGCTCTCATCTCGAAGATAAGTCAGACTATTTATCCTGAAGACTTCAGACCAATTTCTCTGGTGGGCAGTATGTATAAAATTGTGGCGCGCGTTTTGGCGAAAAGAATGGCTTTCTACATAAATGAAGTAATTGGCAAGAATCAGTTTACGTTTATGGTTGGCAAACTGATCTTAGATTGTTCCCTGATTACGAATGAAGTCATTGACGACCTGAACAAAAGCAAGAGTGGAGCTATACTGGTCAAGGCAGATTTCAATAAAACATACAACATAGTCAACTGGGGTTTTTTGAATCTGGTATTAAAGAAAATGGGATTTGGTAAAAGATGGAGGACTTGGATCAATATGTGTATTTCGACTCCCATAATTACGGCTTTAGTCAATGGATTTTGTTCCAAATGGTTTTCTATAAAGAGGGGTCTTCAACATGGTTGTCCGTTGTCGCCATTTTGGTTTAATGTGGTGGGAGAGGCGCTTAGCGGAATGCTAGAAAGCGGTTGCATATGGTATGTGTGGAGGGATTGATATTGGGTCAAGAAAAACAAGTGTTCTTCATATCCAATTTACCGACGATCTAATCTTATTTTCGACAGCAAAGGAATATATGATCAAAAACCTATTTCGTGTCCTTAAAATTTTTGAGCTGACTGTTGGCTTGAAGTTAAATTTGCAGAAGACTAAACTTTACGGCATAAATGTGGTGGACAGTAAAGTGCAAGAGTGGGCAGATATGGTTTTCTGTGACTGGGCAGAACTTTCTTTGACGTATTTGGGGTTACTGTTAGGTTACAAAAAATATTAAGTCGATGTGGCAACCGATCGTGGATAAAGTCAGATCGCGACTACAATGCGGGAAAGGTAAACTTCTATCTTTTGGGGGGTGTATTACCTTGATTAAATTGGTTTTGGTGAACATTCTGGTGTATTACATGTCTCTTTTCTCTATTCCTAACGCCATAGCAAATATTTTAAACAAATGTATAGATAGGTTTCTTTGGAATGTTAAGGATGGTAGATGTATTCATTGGATTAAGTGAGATATGGTGTGTGGTCCAAAATCTCATGGTGGTCTAGGTATATATGATGTTAAGCTTAGGAATCGTGCTTTGTTGAATTAATGGTTTGGCGGTTTAGTAAGGATAAAGAAAACCTATGGAAAAAGATTATTGTTGCCAAGTACAATTATATTTCGGACGCGATTATGCCAAAAGGAGTTAGCCCACGTTATTCGGCAAGGGTGTGGTACAATATAGTGAAGCATGCTGCGATGAATGCTGATGGTTTTTTTCCAGATATGAGGTGCGTTATGGGGACTAGCCACAGAATTGATTTATGGAATGATCATTGGACAAATTATCAGTCCTTAAAAGTAATTTTTCCTAGAATTTATGGGATTGTAATGAAAAAGTTTGGTTGTATTAGTGAGTTTGGGAATTTGGCTAATAGAAAATGGGTATGGAATATTGAATTGAGGCGTGGCTTGTTTGAATGGGAAAAGGTTATTTGGAACAATTTTTGTCAAGTTCTGAAAAGAGGTGTTAGTTCAAATCCAGGTGTTGATAGATTGAAGTGGATAGGTTCCCTCAATGGCATTTATAATCCTAAAGATTTCTGCATTAAATTGGCATCGGTAGGTAAGTTTGAAGACCCAATTTGGAAAAAGGTTTGGAATAAGTTTGTACCTCCTAAAGTGGCTGCTTTTATCTGGAAAACTGTATATCAAAGGCTGTCGGTTGCGACGAAATTGGTTAAGATGGGCATCAATTGCAATGTCCAACTCTTGTGCTTCTTTTGCAAAAGTCATCCGGAAGATGTCAATCATATGCTATGTCATTGTAATTTTGTTTGGCAAGTGTGGCAACAATGGTGTTTTTTTATGGAAAGTCTGGTTTATTTTCCCCAAGAATGTCAAAGATTTATTAGCGATGTGGGTTTCTCAGAAAATTAGAAGAAAAGCAAGGAATCTTTGGCAGCTTGGGTTTTATAATGTGGATCAGATATTTTACAACGCTTTACTGTAGATAGGGGTTTGGGCTAATGTATTATGGCCATCTCTAGTTCCACATGTTGTAGACTTTGTTCAAAGCCCGAAATCTATCATTTTTATTGATCATTTAAATAAAGTAAGGTTCAAGGGTCAGTGGAACAAATTATTATTATAGTCATGATCCATATATGGGTTTGGGCAAACGTTTTATGGCCGACGTTGATTCCGGTTGTTCAAGAGTTTATGCAATGTCCTCAGTCCTTTATTCTTGGAGTGTGTTGACAGTGTTTTTATGGTGTTATGCAATGTTTCACTGCTGTGTTATAGTTGTTTTAATCAATCTGGATACCGTTGCTGTTATGATGTATTCCATTGTTATTGTGTTTGCGTTAGATCATTATTATTGTCCATTTTGTTCTAATTACTTGTAGTTGCTTCGATTGTATTGGCTTCTGCTATTCTAATATATTCCATTGCTACTGTGCTTGGGTTGTGGATTGATGTAGGACTGGGTTGTAGATGGTGATTTATGGGTTATATAGTGTTATGCTAATGTTATAGCAGGTTTGGCGAATCTAGTTTCTGTTGTTGTTTTGATGCATCCCATTGGTGTTGTGTTTGAGTTAGATCAGTACTGCCTTCTATTTTGTTCGTTTTTACTAATAGATGCTTGGTCTGTATTGGTGTTACAATGAGTTTGGGTTGTGGATTTCGGTATGTTTAGTATGATGTAATAGCATTACTTGTATAAGATTCTTTCCACCTCAAGGTACTTTTTTTCCTCCATTTAAGGTTAGAGATGTTCTTTAATGAGGTCCTTGATGTGGTATATTTTGTAATTTTTAATAATACAAAGTACTCTCTTAAAAAAAAAAGCACACAATCATGCTTTGCCTACGTTTATCTCTCTCATGTCATAACACAAAAGCACAAAATCCCATGATTCTCATAATTAAGAAACAAAAGAATAGTATAAACTACACCAAAAAAAAACCTCAAAAAAAGAAAATACTAAAGATAAAAAAAGAACTTACTGCCATTCCTTTCTTCAGAAAACCCAAAAAAAAATAAGTTTTTTTTGTTATCAGAAAAAAAAGTTTCAGCTTTTGAAGAACCCTTCAACCGGGAATTCAAAGATGAAAAGAGAAAGAGTATGTTTTGTAACATTTTCCTTAAAAAATGATTGGTTTTGTAAGATTATGTCTGTATATTAGGAATGTGTTGGCTCTTAAAGAGATTTTAATTATTAAAATAATTTAAATTAAAAACATCAAGCATGAACTAAGTGGTTTTTGTGATAATGAAATCATTATTATTCATTGGGGATCAGAGTTTGAGCACCAGTAATATCAAAGTATGAATATTCAATGTCATTAGATTAAGAGTTATCTAAAATAAAAGTACCAAACCTATTATTGACCAAATTAGTAACAAATTAATTTGTAATTCAATTTGATTTACATATGAAGGTTCTGAGTAGATATTGTTAAAAGCGTGATTCACTATTTTAACCTTATACTCTTTCATTACAAAGTTCATAGGAACGAGACTATCTAAGTCAATGTTTGTCACTTTTTAAAAATAAAACTAAGATCTGATCTATGTGTTTAATGCAACATTATAATTTTACTTAAAATCGTCTTATAATTATTTTTCATTGATTAATTAATTAATTAAATCTTCTTTTTTGGGTAACTGAATAATTAAATTTTCTATTGTTACATTTTGTACATAAAATAATAACACATTAATTAATTAGAAAAAACACTAGTGAATTTGCATATATTTTGCAAGCTTTTTTGAGAGGGCTAAGGATGTGACCTGCCAAGTGCCAGCCAGGGGAAAGGTTGGCAAAGCCTAGTACGTGTCGTGTTCAAAAATTTAATTAATGGTTAAAATGTTAATTACAGGTCACGCTGTTTCCAGATGTTTATTTATTTTTTAAATTAATTTTATTGATAAAAATTCAATTATTAATTTATTATTATTTAATGTATCAAATATAAATATTAATAAGATTATTTTTTTCATTACTGCATTTAGGAGGAAAGTATTGTATATATATGGCCGGCTTTTGATGGACCAAAATGCCATTTGCTTTGCTTTACATCCACACCTTCATGTCTCAGTCTCAATTTTCTTAGTTAAATAAAAAAAGTCTTATAATATTTTTATTGTCTTTTTAACTATTATATGTCTATTAAAATTAGAAAACATAAATAGATTTAAAAAGTCAATGAATTTAATATATACACACACACGCGTTGACAAAAGACATTGGTATTTGAAAATCGATCACTGTGGGTGAGATGTAAAATTATTCAAAACCATTCTCATGCGAAAATATTTTATATATTTTTGGAAATTTTACTAATAAGAGTTTTCTGCCACACCCCAATTTAAGGGCTTGGTTTTATTAATTTAAGTAAATTTAAAGAACTAAATAATAAGTTCTAAAAACTTAAAATTCAGTTTTGAAACTCTGGGAAGTTTAGGGACTTAACCTTGAATTTTCTCATTTTTCCTTGGTAGTGGAAAATAAACCCTCGGTCGAGCAATTCAACCCTATGAACCCTAAGCCCTTTCCCCTAAACAGTAAGTTTTCCCCTTCAAACCACCCCATTCCGGCTGACGATGTTGTGCCCTGACCCTACCAACATGATCGACGACCTTCCTCGACCATAACCCTCATTTTCCTCATTGAGATCGGCCGTCGATCGTCGTAATTTAAGCCAAAACCCTCACCCCGCCGTTTGTTTTTTCGTTGATTTCAGTCGTCTTGCCCATCGTCGTGCCTCACCACCCCCAACATTGTGTTTTCCGGCCAGTTCCGATCAAAATTTGATCTGGTTTGCCGTCCATCGTCGTAGTTGACATCATCCGTCGTGGGTAAGATTTGGATCATTCGATTCAGTTATTTTCCAGTGTTTTGGCTTGCAAATATGTTGTTTTTAAGTTTTGGTTGATGTGTAGATGCTCCCGGAAGAATCGACCGATCACCCTGACCTCCATCACCGTCGCACATGTCGCCACGCCCCGAAAGAATATGACTCATTTCAATTATTCAATTAAATAATTAGTTAAAATAAATCAGAGTTAATATTAGAGCCTCTATCTTTTAGGTTTAGTCCTGTATGTTTCTTTAAATTTCATAATTGACACTTTAAGTTAGGAAAAAGGAATTAATTAACCCATCTAGTATCATTAGGTTTTAAATTGTTGTAATGATTGGATTTTGAGTTTAAAACAATAAGGAAATGTTCACTTATCAAGGAATTAATAGTGTCTTATGCTTAGGGATGACCACTAGTAATTCCCGAAGTAAGTCAACATCCTTTTCAAAATCACATATCATGACTTCTCAAACTTTAAGGCAATGTTCGTGTACTTTGATCAATAATGAAGCTTTCTCGTTACATGCTCGATGTTGGTCGTCATTGGTCTTAGTAAACCAACATCTTTTTCTAAACTTGACATCCATAACGACTTTTAAATTGAGTAAAACTTCGAACTCGAAATTTTTAATTTTAAATATAGGGTAATCGACTATGTACCAATTTTTGGGCACTATGGGGGTGTTAATCATTCCCATTCGTAACCAACTCTCGAACCTATTTTTTATTTTGTTTTCGTAGACCCTAAATTTAGTGTATTTGATAAAATAAAATATTTTATTAAAATTACCCGATTTTATGTGTTCTAATCTCACCTTAAAATGATTGGTGGTAACTCCCAACATTTCATTTCAAAATCATTTCAAAAACCCCATCGTTACAAATATTCAGCGGCACATATCATATCATATAATAATAATAATAATAGTAATAATAATTTAAATCATACAAATTTTGATAAATTTTATATTCCATATAATTTTTGTCTTTATTAAATTGAAATATAAAATATAAAATATAAATTTATATAAATTAAATTGTATATTGTAATTTGTATTAACAATTAATATACAACCTGAAATAATAAGCCAATGAGAGCTAGGGGTGTTTAAATCCAGGTACCCAGATTTTTTAGTACATGTAGTATCGGGTACCCGGTTCTCCAGGTAGTATATTCGGCGGCCCGTGATTTGACCTGTTAAGTCCAAGTACCCGATAGTCAGGTACCCTTAAAACTTGAATACCTGCATTTTTCGAATCACAAATACCCGATTCATATACTTTTTTATTTATTATTTAATTTTTTTTAAAAATAATCACAATAAATAAATAAATTTAAAATTTCATAATACACAACTCATACACAAAAATTAATGATTTAAAGTTAGTTTTAAGGATATATATATATATATATATATTATATATATATTATTAAAAATTGTTTTCAAAAAAAAAATTAAAGATATTCAAATTAATCATGATTTTTCCTTTCGGATCTCATATTAACAAATTAATTAAAGTTTCTTAAGAAAATTAAAACTTAAAGCTTTGAAGTTAAAAGTAAATGATACAAACGTAGAAATAACTTAGAAATTTAAGTTTGGTTGGAAGGTAAATATATATATTAAAACTACCGGGTCAGGTCGGGTTCCCGTTTATAAAAAAGTTCAACCTATACACGACTCAACTATTTGAAAAAAATCATGAGTCGGGTACCTGACCTGATCGAATATTGCTTTAAAGAATTATCCAAATTTTTTAAGTTCAAATCGAGGGGTCAATGAGTCGGATCAACCAGGTCTGATATTTTTAACACCCCTAACAAGAGCGTCTTCTTCTTTTTCACTTCTTCAGAACGAGAGATTCTGTTTAAGTTTTACATATTAAGGGAATGAGTAAATTATATAACTGACCACGTAACTAAGAGCCAGATCACGAAATGACTACCATTTTTAAATTTATTTCAATATGACCACTAAACTATTTAAATAATTTCAGTATAACCCCATGTAGTTAACATTTAATAAAAGTGTTTGGCAATTAATAAAATTGTTATATTTAGGGCATGACTCCTTATAAAGTTACGTGTCCGTGGTGTTGGTACCTTGTTTTTTTTTCCTTCCATTTTACTCACTATTTGTATATGATTTATTTCCTTGGATTTTTATGTAATGGAATTTGATCCTGATTTTGATTTTAATTTGTCTAATGCCTACCAGTGTAGAAATAAGGTTTGGTTCAAGGTTACAATGCCCTTCATATTTCGCTATGTAACTGAATCCAATCACTGTTAAATACGACCAGACATGACTAGATATCTCTAACTTAACGTTACAAATGAACGTATCTAATATATAGTATCTCCTAATTTATTAAATAGTATACAAATTAAAATATATACTAATACTAAAAAATTAAATAAATAAAACATTCACAATAATTAAAATACAAAAAAATTTAAAATTGTTACCGTATCGACAAAATGCCTCGAGATATGATTCTCATCTAAACATAACAACCCGCTTTCTATTTTATAATTGCAAAAAATAATAAAAAAATTAGTACAATAAAATTTAATAAAATAATAAATTATTAAATAATTATAATATAATAAAAATATTTTACTTTCTTAATAGAAAGATTGATAGTAGGAAGAATGAGAGAATTTGAGATTTAAATATAGTATGAGGATTGTGTTGAGTGTGATATTTATAGGGAGAGGGGAGGGGGAATGGATGGTAATCAATGTGGGAGGGGGACAGTTTGGTTGAATTAAAGAAAATAAACAGATCATGATCAGCACCTTTCGTACGTTTCAAACGTTCAACGAAGGCGCTAATGGTCATCCGCGTCTTTCCTTACGTGACGCTAGCTCAGACAGAATCCTGCGAAGACGCGACTGACGATCCGCACTTGATTGTTACTGTGTCAAAAAATATGACAGATCGATAATATTAAGGGAGAGGATACCTGACATATAATTATTGGATCTAAGAGTGATTTTTCGGTAGAATCACCGTTTTTGTTCATATGAGTTGATTTATACATTTTTCTAAAAAGAATTGGGTAGACAGTTGATCTTCAACTATACAAGTTAACTTTTTAAAAATATTCTGAGTGTTGCAACCATATTAATTGTACTTTTAATCATTTTTTAAGAAAAGCTAAAAAATTATAATTGTTCTTAAATTTCTTTTGCGAAGGCAGCCCCTTGGCCTAACCCTATGCACTCCGAGAGATTAAAAAAAAACAAGTGATACAATTTGGCTTTCACTATTTTTTTGGCATGTGACCAACACCTAAACTGTAAATTTATCAACTTCCGTTACTTCATTAAAGTATTTTGTTATAAATTATTGTAGATATTTATTTTATAGAACATTAATGTTTAATTAATAATTAGAACTAATTCAATAAATTGAGCACAGGGTCGATATGTCCGAGAGATTAAGGTGATAGACTTGAAATCTGTTGGGCGTTGGCCGTTCAGATTTGAGCCCTACTGTTGATGAAAATCCACGTTTTCCATTTCCCGTCAGTTTCTATTATTAAAGTATATTTTATAAAGACTAATTAGTAATTAAATTTACTTAAAGATCCAAAACAACGGGTCGATATGTCCGAGTGGTTAAGGAGACAGACTTGAAATCTGTTGGGCACTGCCCGCGCAGGTTCGAACCCTGCTGTCGACGGAAAATTTTGTTTTTCATTTCCCGCCAGACTTGAAAATCTTAATTATCAAAGTTTTAATTAGAGCTGATCCTTGAATTAGAACCAATCAGGAGTGTTTGAATAACAACGGGTGTAAGTAGGAGAATAATAAAAAGAGAAAATCGCCTCAGTGACCAAAAAAAAGTTATAATATACGATTTTAACCAACTTTTTTTGGATTTGCCAAAATGACCAACAAAATCGCAACGCGAAATAAAAATCGCAACGCGATCCCCAGAATCGCAAATCAGTTTCCAGAATCGCAAATCAGTTTCCAAAATCGCAACGCGATTCTTGAAAATCGCGATGCGATAGTACAAATTCGCATTGCGATTTTCCATAATCGCAACGCGAATATGAAAATCGCAACGCGAACACATAAATCGCAACGCGTATCCGTAAATCGCAACGTGTATCCGTAAATCGCAACGCGTATGGGTAAATCGCAATGCGTATCCGTATATCGCAACGCGTATCCGTAAATCGCAACGATAATACATAAAATCGCAACGCGTATCCGTAAATCGCAACGCGATATTTAAAGCGCCATTATAATCGCTACGCGTATTTTATTTTCAAATTACAAAAAGAATATTAAGACAAAATCCCGTAATCGCAACTCATAACCTAAAACCTAAAATCACAACTCAGTCCCATCTCCATCTCTCACTCTCTACGGCGAAGAAATCCGTCCCCATCTCCGAAGATTTCCGTCCCCATCTCCGGCGAAATCCCTCACAACCATTCACGGTCAGAAATCCCTCACAATATTCAGAAATGGAAAATCAACCTCCGAGGGTTAGTTTTTTTAATTATTTTTATTTTGAAATGTTTGCATTATTGTAGGTTTTTCATATTGAAAACTGATGATAAGTTACTGGTCATTTCAATAATAGATTAACCATTTCACTTAGATTTCATTTCGCGTTACGATTCTGTCGTTGCGATTTCATTTCGCGTTGCTATTCTCTCGTTGCGATTTTCAAGTTAGTATTTGTCTTTGTCTTTGTTCTGTCTTTTGGTTGAAGTAATGCAATCCATTCAAGTTTCAATTTGCAGAAGAGTCGCAACGAGATAAATGAAAATCGCAACGAGAGAATGACTGTCGCAACGAGAGAATCGCAACGCGAAATGAAAATCGCAACGAGAGAATCGCAACGCGAAACCAAAATCGCATTGCGATTTTCATTTCGCGTTGCGATTCTCTCGTTGCGATTTCATTCGCGTTGCGATTCTCTCGTTGCGATTGTCATCTCGCGTTGCGATTCTCTCGTTGCGATTTTCATTTCAACCAAAAGACAAAACTTGTTGCAAATTTAGTTTCAAGAATAAACTACTACTTTTTATGTTTATGTTTTGGTATATCTTCACAGTGTAGTTTTTGGTATATCTAACTTGGTATGTTTATTGTTTTTGTAGAAATTTTTTTCGGCTCAATTGACCTTGAGAAATAAAGTCAGCCTGGCCACTACAATTGCAAAGAAGCTTTCACCTGCTCAAAGACAATTGTTTGAGGAAACCTGCTTCGGGCCATGGCTGAGAGTACAACATCCGGGTGGAGATGCTAATTGACCCATTTGTGGCTTCAGACCATGACATCAAATCTACCCGACAGTATACAACGTGGTGAGGAAGAGATATGGTTTCATTTTCCACCAGCGTATACTTGCTTTGGGCGGAAGGAGTTCTGCTTAATCACTGGTCTACGATTCGGACACGATGATGTAGGCGGTACACTCGTCATATCGCCGCCCATCATGGTTATCCCGGGTTTTTCCGGATGAGTCAATGGAGAAGCCGAACCTACATGTCGACGACCTGAAGAAATTATTTAATAAGAAAGCTGGTTTCACTCGGATGGAAGACGTCGATGTTGTCCGAGTATGCCTTCTACTACTTGTGTATGCCGGCTTTTTAGGCAGAGAGGCCAGACAACCTATTCATCGGGAGCTAATAATATTGGTAGAGGACCTGAATGCATGGAATCTGTTTCCGTGGGGTTCGTATATATGGAAAGCTACCTGGACTAAGTTGTCGTCTGCCTTTGATGACCGCAAAAGTTTGCGGGGCGATGGGTCCAAATACACTTTGTCAGGCTTTGTTTGGGCCTTTAAGGTAAGAATTTCTATATATGTTTCTAAAATTATAATTAATTATTTAACAATTACTAATTTTGTTATTATATTGTTTGTAGATTTGGATATTCGAGGCTTTCCCCAGCATGCGTACATATGCAATAAAAACGTCAAATGATATTCCCAGGGCTATTTCCTGGAAGAGGAAAACTCTGTTGGATTGGGAAGACTTAATACCATATGCCACAATAAATAATGTAAGTTAACACAAATACTTTCATATAATATATAACAAGTTATTAATAGTAGACGTTTAACTTTGTTTGAGTTTTATATTTTAGGAGGCCAACATTCCATTACAAAGACTGACACCCACGGAGGAAGAGCTTGCCACTGATTGGTGGCAAGCTAGTCAGAATTTTTTTGATGGCACGGATGATGAGCAGCATCCACTTCCTCCAATTCGAGAGCCATCACCTCACCTAGAGCCATCACCCGATCGACCCGACTATACATCTCTAGAACGAGAGCCATCACCTATCCCGTCACATCATCGAGCCTCTTCTCCACCATCACCTCATGATAGGCGACCGGCAAAGATGCCACGACTCCTATCTCCTGTTCTCCACCTCCACCTCAACGGGATGAGTCAAGGGAGTTACGTGATGAGGTCAATGCCTTGCGTGAGGAGATCGGTACTCTACGCGATAACGATGGTGCATGGCGTGTGGAGGTGTCAACTTTACGTGGTGAGGTTGCCGCTCTACGTGAGATGATAGTATCGTTGCAGAATGAGGTTCATACTCTACGCAACGAGGTAAGTTTAAGATTTCCATATTTAACTTAATGATAAATTTACTCGTAATTTCACTTAGATTAGCCATTTCACTTAGATTGCTTAGTAAATTTATTCGGTTGCTGCCAATTCTGCTAAACTGTGTATTCTTTAACACTGTGAAATAGTATTTGTCTTTGTTTTGTCTTTTGGTTGAAAGTAAATTTGTTCGGTTGCTGCCAATTCTGCTAAACTGTGTATTCTTTAACTGTGAAATATATTTGTCTTTGTTTTGTCTTTTGGTTGAAAGTAAATTTGTTCGGTTGCTGCCAATTCTGCTAAACTGTGTATTCTTTAACACTGTGAAATAGTATTGTCTTTGTTTTGTCTTTTGGTTGAAAGTAAATTTGTTCGGTTGCTGCCAATTCTGCTAAACTGTGTATCTTTAACACTGTGAAATAGTATTTGTCTTGTTTGTCTTTTGGTTGAAAGTAAATTTGTTCGGTTGCTGCCAATTCTGCTAAACTGTGTATTCTTTAACACTGTGAAATAGTATTTGTCTTTGTTTTGTCTTTTGGTTGAAAGTAATTTGTTCGGTTGCTGCCAATTTGCTAAACTGTGTATTCTTTAACACTGTGAAAGTATTTGTCTTTGTTTTGTCTTTTGGTTGAAAGTAAATTGTTCGGTTGCTGCCAATTCTGCTAAACTGTGTATTCTTTAACACTGTGAATAGTATTTGTCTTTGTTTTGTCTTTTGGTTGAAAGTAAATTTATCCATTCAAGTTTCATTTGCAGAAGAAGAAATAGTTTACTTTCGCAACACGAAACTTAAAATCGCAACGCGAAACCAAAATCGCACGCGAAATGAAAATCGCAACGACAGAATCGCAACGCGAAACCAAAATCGCAACGACAAGATCGCAACGCGAAACCAAAATCGCATTGCGATTTTCATTTCGCGTTGCGATTCTTTCGTTGCGATTTTCATTTCGTATTGCGATTCTGTCGTTGCGATTTCATTTCGCGTTGCGATTTTGGTTTCGCGTTGCGATTTTAAGTTTCGTATTGCGAAAGTAAACTATTTCTTCTTCTGCAAATTGAAACTTGAATGGATGCATTACTTCAACCAATAGACAAAACAAAGACAAATACTAACTTCAGGGTATTAGTTTGAAACATATTTTTCTTTGTTATCTGATGCATTTTGTGAACTATGATAGAATAATGACTTGGGTGAATACAATGCAAGTTTGAAACATATTTGTCTTTGTTTTCACTGTTTAAATATTATGTCTGTTTATTACTGATTTTTGTATTTAATTATTTAGCGGCCCGATAGAGTGGATGCTTTACGTCGGGTTATGCTTGCACGACGGAGTTCACGCATCAGACAGCGTGCACGTGCTATTAAGTCTCCGTACACCCAATAGTGCAAAGACACCGCAAGAAGAAGCCCGACTCGCCTGTCATCCCTCAAGAGTCCACTCCTATCGTTGAAGAGGCCCCCCATATCATTCCTCGAGAGTCCCCTCCACCGTTCAAGAGGCCACTGTCATCATTGAAGAGGTCCCTCCCACCATTCAAGAGCCCGATTCACATGGCGTCATATGTAGGCTTCTTGAGAAACCCTCTGACGTGCCGGACATGATGGATTCAAGTTGGCTCTCGTATGAGTTACCGGCCAGTACCATACGGTATCTGAAGAGGAGAGGGAACAACTACCGGACACAATTTTGGATAACACCCTTTGGGCTAAGACCGCAGTTGATTTTTATCTACATGAGCGGAGCAAGGGGTGTTTCACTGAATATGCAAGCTCACCGATGATATCTTTTTGTTGCTTGAACGGCCTTGGTGGGGCGTATTATTAGGGGTCGAAGACAATGGCTATTTCGATGGGGGGGTAGTCTTATATTTTTCTTTATTTCAATTTGATTAATTTTTTTTAAATTTATGTAAGTCACTAATATATGTCTTTTTTTGTAAAACAGCATATCGATGCGTGGGTGACACGTCTTCTAATAATAAGAAAACTTAAGAAAATAAAAATATACGATATACAATAATGCCGACGTTTTCACGCGTTCACTTGAAGAATGCACGAGATGAATCATTTGATTGGGCAATGGACAGCTAAACTTTATCCTGCATGGTGGGAGGTCGATAAGGTTAGTATTTATTTTAGATTGAGTTTAAAGGCTTTGTGAAATAAGTGCGCAAATGAATGAATTATTACTTATGATTGCAGGTGTTTATCCCTGTTTTGGAACGTAAACATTGGATTCTCGTCGAGCTTCAGCTCCCATCCCTTAAGACAATAGTGTATGACAGCATGATAAATTACATATCATTGGCTGATTTAAGAGATGTTATTAAGGGATGGAGCTCTCATTTGGCTAAATTCTTGGATGCGATCAATTATTGGACTCGTTCTGGAAACAAGAAGCCAAAGAAGCTCAATATTACAGTTATTAGAGACGAGACCGCGCCACAACAAACGAGCGGAGCCAGAGGAGATTGTGGTCCTCTCGTATGCTTGGCGTTGGAGCGTTTGACGACGGGAAGCATCAAGTATCTACCTCCCACCGATAGAGATAAAGCTGCAGTAGGCTTGTGGTTTCGGCATTATATGGCTAAATCGATATATACGAGACGCTGCCTACCTGCATCCGCGTTATAAAAATGTCCATAAACAATTGGTAAGTTTATATACTTATAAATGAAAATGTTTGGTTAAGTAACTAGAATTCAATAATTTGCTGTTTGTAGGTTTTAGATGTGTAGAAAGTGTTGTTGAACAAATGTTTGGTTTCTGCAGGTTAATCTCAGAAGTGAACTGCGTGAAAATGATGTCGAGCTGCAAAAGTTGATTCAATAGTTAATTGATTGTTTTTTGATTGTTAATTGATTTGTAAAAGTTGATTCAATAGTAGATGATCGGAAATAAGAATTATTGCTTATTTTTTGATTGTTTAATTGATTTGTAAAAGATGATTTGTAAAAGTTGATTTGTGTAATTGATGCGAACATAATTCTTATTTGTGCTTGTTTAATTGATTGAAATGTAATGGTTGATTTTGTTGATTTCAATCTGCATTATGTTGAAGGCAAAAATGACTATCGCAATGCGAAATGAAAATCGCAATGCGAAATGAAAATCGCAACGAGATAATCGCAATGCGAAATTATAAACGCATTGCGATTTTCATTTCCGCATTGCGATTTTCATTTCGCATTGCGATTCTCTCGTTGCGATTTTCATTTCCGCATTGCGATTTTCATGTTGGGATTTTCATTTCGCGTTGCGATTGTATTTTCCGTGTTGCGATAGTCAAATGCATGCCTAATAGTGATAACAACTGAATAACAAGAGTTGGTTAAGTCAAAATGGTTGGCCTGAGTCATTAATTCAACTGAAAATGTTAAAAGTTCACACATAAAATCCACATAATACAACGTTTGCATTTAAAAATCACCTAAGTTAACAGTCTCAAAAGGTGAAGCCAATCGTGATTGGGATTTTAAAGATGATTGCCTTTTGCTTGACACCATATGAGCTTTGGATTTTGATGAGGATCCATATTTGGTAGAGGAAAAGATGATTTGATGGCACTGGTGATCCACATGTCAACCTTGTATGACCACTTTCCTTGCACCGACTACATGTCGATCTCTTCTTCTCTTCACCCTTAGACGGTATACGATCGTGACTTTTTGGTCGGCCAGGTAGCCTTCTGTCCATGGCTGGTGGCAAAACTGTTTGTAAGTCATCTGGTATGTCCCACTCAGAAGGATGTGGAATAGGGTAGACAATCTCGGCATAAGTCTGTCGATAAACTTATGTAGTGTAGCAATCCATTGCGTATGCGCTTGAATCATCTTGGTTTAAATGAAGAGCAACTTTTATAACATGGCCACACGGATAACCAGATGTTTGCCATTTCATACAACTACACGTCTTTGCATTTAGATCGACTAGCCCATTTAAGTTATTATCCAGTACTTGAAACAAAGTGTTTGAACATGGTTCAACTCTCCATGACGTTGACTTCACAACACGTTTCGTTATCTTTTTTCAGTCCATGGTGTAACACGATGTTCCAATGTTCCTGTAAATTTAAAAACAATACTTAGTAAATATATAATATGATAAGTTACGAATTCAAAGAAATAATACCTGCATGGTTTCTTTTCTTGTAGTACCACTGTTGAATAGAGGCTCGAAAAAACTCCATTAACATAGTAATGGGTAATTTCCGGGAATGACGACTTAGAGCGTTGATTGATTCTGCACTATTAGACGTCATGAAACCATATCTTGCTCCAAGTTGATGTACTCTTGACCATCTTTCAAACCCGACATCTTCTAGTGTTTGAGCACACTGAGGCAAAACACGTCTTAAACAATTTATATGCTTATTGAAATCCACTTCCCGATAAGCTTTACAGCCTTCCAGTATGTCCATTTGTGCTTTTTATACCAGCAGACCTTGATTTTAGATTTCTATACAAATGAACACCACAAAGTCCATGAAAGCATCTGGGAAACACCTTCTAACAGCGTTGTCAATTGAGTTTGCCCTATCGGATATGATTGTCAGATTGCTAATAGGACCTATGCAATCCCTAAGATGCCCCATAAACCATGTCCATGAATCAGAGGTTTCAGATTTGCCAACCCCGTAAGCTATTGGCAATATCCCATTGTTAGCATCCATGGCTACTGCTAATAAGTTTACTCCAAGGTATCGACCTTTCAAATGTGCTCCGTCAACTATAATAACTGGGCGCATGCAAGTAATAAACGAACGAATCTACAAAATAATATACACAAGAAATATAATCATTTAAATGTGAAATGCATGTAACTAACAAAAATGAGTCAACAAAATTATATTGATTTACTAACCGTAGCACCAATGGCGATAAACAGCAACTCAAAGCGTCCATCTCTATCTGTTTTGATATGAGTTACGACCCAGGATTTTTCAGCTTTAAATTGTGACAATAAGCCGGCAGTTGGGCAAACGATGCTTCTGGCGACCCCCTCAACAATTCCAAGGCATAACATTTGGCTCTCCAAGCTTGAGAATATGATATACTAATCTTGAACCGAGCATTCATGTCAGTCATAATTTCATGTCCCCGATATACCCTGCCATTCAAAAACATTAACTCAGCCAGAAAACCACCCAACACCTTTTTGTTTGCCTGTCTATGGTGAGGAAAAACTTGGGTTCTTGAACATGTATGTTTATCAATAAAAGTCCTAACTTGAAACATTTTGCAATTTTATTCTCTTTGCAATCATACGCCACGTACAGTTTTTGTCAATCATACACCTTGTTTCGAAACGATCTTGCTTGATTTGTTAACTTTAGTTGATAGCCATCTTCCACACATTTCGTATATAAAGCTATCTTCAAGTCTTCCTTTGTATCAAAACAATCATCTTTCTTGATACGAATAACTTTTGTGTAACAATCAACTGCTTTCTTTATCAACTCTTCTTCCGGTATCTGAAGTAATTCTGGCATATTCCGTTATACGCCCGTGGCATTTTCTTTTCTTCGGGGACTTTTTCTTCTTCTTTTTCTTCTTCAGGATTATATGAATTACAGAATGGATGTTCAACATGTTCATTCACAGTCGTAACTTCCTCCTCATTATCATCAACATTACATTCTTCGGCAACGGCTGTTTCATCATCAAAATTCGGGTATTGACCAATATCAATATCATTACACGCATGGTCTGTTTCTTCTTCTGAAACATCATCAAAATCCGTGTATTGACCAATATCAAAGTCCGGATATGACCAAGACCAAATTTCGAATACTGACTAGTACTCACAATTTTTTCTGTTGGCTCATCATCGTCTAACTGGTCAATACGAAAACCGGAATTTGGTGCTGAAAGTTGATTGGGATTTGGATTAGAGAAAGGTTGTGGGTTTTGAGAAAAACTTAGTTGATTACTACCCGCTACTGACCCAACAATACTACTTCTAGGTTCAAAACATACAATGTAACATCATCTTGTGAAACACTAATGTAAGCAATGAATCGTTCAACATCTTCATTGTCGGTTAACAAATAAACTTTACCATTTCTCTGATAAGATAGCCTAAATCCACTTAGGGGCTCTAAATTCAATTTATTTGAAACACGTAGCATTAGAGTTTCATAAGTTAACTTTTGTAAAGACAATTTTAGTTGAAGATTCATGGGTAAAGGCATATATTGTAAAACACCATGAACATTATCCCATGACCCTCCAAAACACAAATCTATCCAAACATGATCAACATTAGATGATTTCATGGTTGTAAATTAATTTACTAAACAGACGAGCTGCGAAACTAAAACCTGTTGCCGGATTGGGAAGGATGTCGTTGGATATAGGAACGGATGTCGCCGGAGAGAGTGATAGATGGAGATGGAATGAGTTGCGATTTAGGGATTTAGTTTATGATTTCAGTGTTATATACCCAAAATTTCAGTGTTGTGATTTACAGATTCTCGTTGCGATTTACGGATTATCGTTGCGATTTACAGATTCTCGTTGCGATTTACGGATTATCGTTGCGATTTACGGATACGCGTTGCGATTTACGGATTATCGTTGCGATTTACGGATACGCGTTGCGATTTACGGATACGCATTGCGATTTACGGATACGCGTTGCGATTTACGGATACACGTTGCGGTTTACGGATACGCGTTGCGATTTACGGATACGCGTTGCGATATACGGATACGCATTGCGATTTACCCATACGCGTTGCGATTTACGGATACGCGTTGCGATTTATGTGTTCGCGTTGCGATTTTCATATTCGCGTTGCGATTATGGAAAATCGCAATGCGAATTTGTACTATCGCATCGCGATTTTCAAGAATCGCGTTGCGATTCTGGAAACTGATTTGCGATTCTGGGGATCGCGTTGCGATTTTTATTTCGCGTTGCGAATTTGTTGGTCATTTTGGCAAATCCAAAAAAAGTTGGTTAAAATCGTATATTATAACTTTTTTTTGGTCACTGAAGCGATTTTCTCTAATAAAAACCGTCACCTCGGTGTTTGAAACGGAGACTCGGTCGTTGGTACCGAGGAAATGGACTTCTCAAGAATTGTCTCTGAAGGGAATGTAAGGTCGGTAGTCCATAACATCAACTCCAGTGGTATTGACCGGTCGGAGATTAGCGTTTTCACTTAGACTGACATATAGGCGACATTTCAACATGGAGGAGGTTCGATCAAGCTTGGCTTTTGTTGGTGCGGTCAAAGAGAAGATTTCCTTTGGGCAGAAGATAAGGATGACCATTTCTTTCTTTATTTGTTTTAGTTTTGTATTGCTTCAGTTTTTAGCTTCCTTTTGACGTGTTGAGAACTTGCATTTATGTTTGGTTTACAGCTCATTATTAATAAAAATTAGCATTTCAAAAAAAAATATTAGTTGATCATATTCTCATATGTAATGGGGTAAGAGAAGATATGATAGTAGGTTGTTTCCAACGTCAGGTTGAGAACACTTTCTGTGGGAGACCTCCAGCATTATGAATTGTCTACCGTGAGACTCGATCCCACGACCACAAGGTTAAGAGCCTTGCGCTCTACTAATTGAGCTGGACAGGCAATTCTAAAAAAATTAGCTTTTCACATTTCCAAAAAAAAATAATATATAAAAAAATTGGACTTTAAGTAGGACTGTATATGAGACGAGACAGATCGTGAGCTACTCGAGATCATTATATTATAAGATATTTACGGTAGTTGGTGTTGTGGTTGATGATGTAATAAATGAGTTAAATTGATTTTTTTTTCAAGTTCAAGGATCAAATTAATTTTTTAAAGTTTAAGGGTCAAATTTATTTTTTTTAAATTTAAGGACTTATTTAATTTTTTTAAAAAATATATATAAATTCAAAATAAAAAAATATTCAAAAACTTAAATATAATAATACTAAAATAAAAAGTAAATTATTCAAAAATTAAAAATATACATTATTTCTTTTTTACCTCGAATTTAACTTAACTTTTACATATATAAATATAATTTATTTATTGCTGCACAAATTTTATTTTATATATTTACATTTAATTATTTTAAATTCTAATTATCTTTTTAAATTTAATTTCACTAAATTTTTATAAAAAATAAATTAAATAAATCTTATAAAAAATAAATTTAAAAATTATGAAATTAATTTTTTTTATAAATTATGATGGAACTATACAATTAATAAATAAAAAATAGTTATTCGATTAAGATGACAATTTTTAAAGAATATAACATGATATTAAGAAGTAAATTTCACCTAAACCTGATCTTATGAAAAAGAGAATATATTAACTTATCACATCAATTTTTATTAGATACAACTCTATAAAGTCAGACTGTAAGTCGCTTATACGTTGTCGTAACGGTGGAAATTATAAATTGAATATAAAGTTAAAATATGATAAAAAAAAACTCTACACTACATATGAACCCACAAAAACATGACCTGTGTTCGTTTGTCTTGGCACAACAATCGTATGAAGGAGCTTACTTCTTATATTCATTGATTTCATTGCCATTTTGATTTTAGTCCCCATATTACAGTATAAGAACAAACAAGGACTTGCATTGTATTCCCTCTTCCTTGCCATTTTTGTTAATAAAAAGAAGAAAAACATGAGGTCCTAGAAGCAGAGAAAGGTGTACTGAAATTGGTCCATCCGGGAAGGCATGTCGAGACTCACAAAGAACCTATCATCGCATCCGAAGTGTTGAACAGGAACCCCAGACATAGTGTTACTTGACCGGATGTGTTCGAGTATCCATGGATCGTGGTTAGACCCGAGTCCGTGTTGAAGCTAGGGAGAGATTTTTACGTT
Organism: Hibiscus syriacus; assembly: GCF_006381635.1. Classification (NCBI taxonomy): domain Eukaryota; kingdom Viridiplantae; phylum Streptophyta; class Magnoliopsida; order Malvales; family Malvaceae; genus Hibiscus; species Hibiscus syriacus. The sequence goes on along the minus strand of NW_024062788.1, from coordinate 1,198,799 downwards.
GTTCCTAACCTTACAATTTATAAACAGATAAAACAGAAAGGATACAACGTCCAAGCTTCCTTGGAGCACAAGAAATCTCCCAAAAGTTACATTCACCGGCAACTTCTCGAACGGGGCTCGCCGAGCAAGTACACCGAAGCACGAAGACCATTGCCAAGAAGACTGGCAACAATTTCAAGCCAGTTGCAAAGACGAAAGTCTCAGGGCTGGTGAGAGATTCAGTGCATCTTCACAGTTTGAGTCCCTTGCTGATATGATGGCCAAGTACCAGAACAGTTGCAAAGAGTTTAAAGAGATGTCAGTGACAGATTATGCATCTGAAACTGAATCTGTGGGTAAAATCAAGAACTGTTTTCGTGGGTTACGAATAGTAAAGCAGAAGCTTCAAAACAAGATCAAGCTTCAAGGAATGAACATGAGAAACAGATTACTACCATTTTGAAACCTTGCTTAAGGAAACATGACAGTGCCAGAAAGTCACTTCATCTGAAAGTTTCTTTTTCCTTGTCTACAAATTATGAGGAAAGGAGAAGAAAAGTTGCAGATTCTAGAGATGAATTTGCAGGTCTTTTTACTTATTGAACTATGTAGTTTAATGGCTTTCTCCAAGAATACAAATATAAAAATAAAACCCCAAAACTCTTCAAAAAATTGTTTAAAGTAGCTTGATTTGCCCTTGATTAGGATACTTCGATAGCTATCTTTTCCCATGTGTTATTCAATGTATCCTCAGGAACTTAAGGACTCATTACACAAGTAACAAAGCTGCTGAAAACTAATAGAGGTAACTCAAAGCATCACAACTCATATACAATGTGGCCAAAATCATGGCCTTAACAAGTACTGGCATGTCATTTTAATTACCTAATCAGTGCTTGCACACGTCCTCTCAATCACCTTAGAATCGGTTCTGTATGATTGTCTAGAGGGTGAAGTTGATCCTCTCGAAGAGCTATGTCCAAAGAAGCTCAGTTTACCGATTTTCTTCGAGAAGGAACTCATAAATTTACGAGAACTAGATTTTGCCATATCTCTCTTCATACAAACATGTTCTTTCTCTAGATCATTTAGTCTCATCCGCATCCGAGCAAGCTCGAGTTTTAGCTCTCGGTTTTCTCGCCTTAAAGATGCATAGTTGTCTTTCGGAGACATTGCTGCACTGAGTGCACCACTGCTGATCCGACACGATTGGTGATGCACTGGCTTGCAGTCATCATCTGGATAGGAGCAGCACAAAGCGTTTCTCAGCCTTAATTGCTCGAAATAAAGAACTTGGACCAGTGATTGGAGGGGAAGTCGTTCGTTTTGTGCAGCATGTGCACCAGCTTCTTGCGAAAGCTTTTGTAAATCAATCAGTTTGCAGAGTTCCTTCTTGTTTGCATCTGGTAAACCCTGATGAGCCTGAAAAATGCATTCGTTTGAAAGTTAATCAAGAAGTTTGATGCCAACAGAAAACGAATCAGACGTTAGAAAAACGAGTATACCATCATACATACTTTCAGGTAAATATCAATGGCTCGATATAGTCCGTCATGGATTGTACGAGCATGTGTAGGTAAAGTCTCTGCAATGGCCATGAACTTTGCAAGCTTGAGGTTTGCATCAGGAGCAATTTCTGCAAGATAATTATCCAGCAACTTTGAAACTTTAAATAATGAACTTTGTGATGGTGAATGAGGACTATCCGATTCGAAAACAGATGCATCATCCATATCATCTTCACTATCATCTTGCTGAGAAAAATTTACCAGAATTCTTTGAACCGTATCAACATCGAATAAGGTGTCACCTGCATGCCGAAAAGAAGGGATCAGAAGGTCATCAAGGGTTGCAATGTCCAACTGGGAACCAATCCTTCGCTCTAGATCCAGCCTACAAGCAATACTGCAATCAAGCATCACTGCACTTCTAAGAAGTCCGAAAAGAAAACTAATAGGAACAGCAAGTTTCTCGACAGGTAAGAGGCCGACGATCGTCTCGACCACCAGACGTTCATGCTCGGTTGAAATGAAATCAACTTTTGCCTGTGCAGATGGATTCCACAAACTGGATTTCTTGGTCAGCTCCTTCTGCGCATAGTTTACAAGTGATGCACCGATACTCTCAGGACGAACACCACGACATTTCATGGCTGTCATGACTCTTTGATACAAATCGATCCTAATAACCGAAAGATCTTCTATCCACCAATCCCCCTCACATTTGGCTTGCCTGTTCGTATGAAGTCTCCCTGAACTACTGTATTCTAAGCGGGAGAAGCTTGATGCTATTTGCTCTGCACAAGTCTTTGAAGCTATTGCATCAATGCAGCGGCTAACTATCTTCAGATCATCCGCAAGAGGAAGTAAGTTTTCGCATTGTTGTAAAACTTCAACACACATCTCTAGGTTCTTGCAAACGATGCTCTCGAGATACTCTTCAGCTCGCGAGCTGAGATTATCCTTCGAAAATTCCTCAGTCATTTCAAGGTAATCGGAGACACAGCAGAGCTGAGCCACATTCGAAGACGTAATTTCAAAGTTAATGCCATAACAGAACTTAGCTGCCAGCTCGAATGTCTCGGCGCCGCCAGGTGAATTCGGAAGCTCCATCCTTGAGATATCAGAATCCCTATGTTCTGCAACTAACTTCCTGATTCGTCCACTCCGAGAAACAAGCGGAAACTGCATATAACAACTACAATTATCAGCATGAGAATATTCAAACTCACAACATTAATCTGCACACAAAAAAAACATGCTATTTTACTTCAACAGCAACCTTAACCTATGTTAAACATATTGATGAACAAATTAGATTATAGTCCATAAACCGGGGACAAAGAAGAAGAATGAGACACAGAGGATATGGTTTCATGTATAACAGTATGCTGAAAGATAGCTAGCTAGCTATGTGATCTTATTAGAAGATTTGTTAAACTTCCCTTTTGTTCTTCATATTAGTTTTCCAAATTTGTCCCCACCAAGCAATGATGCTTACTTGGACAAATTTAGTCTATCCGGCTAAATGAACTAGTACTACCATTGGAACAACCAAGAAAAAGGTTTCAGATATATAGAAGGCTAAGCACATTTAAATCTAAACAAAATACATGAATAAGTTTCAGAAGTAAAGCACCAAATTACCTTGTGTAGAGCAAAACTACCTCCAGTTACTTGTATTGTGATATCACTTTTAACATCCCGAAAGATCCTACAATAACAGAACCGTCACTTTGAATATGCAGGAAAAAAGAAGAGATAATTGCTGGAACACAAAATCATGGTAACTGAGGGACTGAAACACACAAACAAAGAATGATAATAAATAGCTGGAAGATAAAAGAACATTGTATTTCCTTCTTTCTTTCTTTACAGAAAAACCAGCAGAGAAAGATTCTAAGTGGGTGATCTGGGATACACTTTTCAAGTAATTTTCACTTGTAAATCAAAAACTTATTCAGAAGCATCAATCAGACAAAATAAGTCGTAGAGAAATATCATGTAACATAAAAAGCAACAAAAAACCTGTTCTTTCAGAAAAGAAAAGACTGAAGCTTGAAGCAAATTTCAATGTGAAAGTGAGAGCATGAAAGAAGAAGAAAAAAGTTTGTTTGCTTTAGTGAAGCAAGAGTAACAGAGTTGAAAAGTGAGGAAAAGATCAAAGCTTTGAAGAAAAAAAACATCAAACAAACCATGAACTACCCATATAACAGGTAACAATGCTAGAATCAAACTTGTACCATTCATTACAACGCTGCCTGGAACTCTTTGCCAAAGACAGCTGATGATGGTGCTGCTGCTGCTTGTCCATTGACAGAGACACTGAGTAAACTCGAGAGAGAAAAAATGAACATAAAACGCTGAGAAAGAGGAGAAGAGTGTGGGGTAAGTTGAGAAAGACAAAGACAGAGCCCCAGTTGTTGATGTATTTCGTTGCTTAACTTCTATGGCCATTTTTGTCAGACAGCTGATCTTCAAACCATAGATTGCTATTGTCCAAACCAAAGGGGCCTCTTTGGACTTCGGTGGTGGGTCATCCTTTCAATACCATCCCTCTTAATCTTAACCATTGTTGAATTGTTCAAATCTACTAATATTACTGTTTGCTTTGTTTTTGTTGATCATTTTGGTAAAAAGCAATCCAAATAAAAGGCCTTTTTGTTTACTAATATTTGTTTTTTTGGGGGGGTCTAAAAGAGTAAAAAATCTCTCGTTTGATAACATGAACAAGGCGGAGATAAAGGCGGGAAGAAAGGAGTAGTAATCTTCGGACATCTTTTTCTTTCCCCTCTCTTTTGCATGCTTTTGCTTTTCCTCTTTGTCGTCAAAAAGCATAAAATACGGTTAAAAATGCCATCTTTTTCTACCTTTGCGCATCCCATGTTTTTGCTTGTAAGCTATCATTTGGATATTTACATTTTCACTCCATCATGTTAAGAAAATTCCCTTATACCCCATCTTTCCTTGTACGCCGTTTAAATAAATAAAAAAACCCTTACTTGTCCTAATACTTCTAATTTTCACCAATTATCTCAAGTTGGAACAAAAAGGCCTACCACCTTTTAAAGGCACTTTGTCCCGAGCAATAGTATTATATATATACATATATATACATTATTGAAAACAATATGTATAATTCTCTATGAATTAGATTGGGGTCCAAATTGATTAAGAGCTATCAACACCCCCAAATCCAAAGGATATCATTTCCCTTTTGCAAAGGGGACAAGCATGAACAATATTCCTTTGGTAATTGACTATTCATTAAAAGAAAGAAAGAAAAAAAAACTTATATGAGAGACAAATTTGATTCCTAAAAGTTGAAATATTCTGGGGTTATTTTCGTCACTACGTAAATGCATGTTTGGCCTTTATTTAGTTAGACCATCCACAAAGGAAAAAAAAATTTAGGGACCAACATAAAATTTTATATTATAATAAATTTACAAAATTTTTAAAATTTATAACTAAATTTAAGAAGGATTGATATTAATGGATTGATATTAGAAATAAACTACTCTTAGTATATTTTTCTCCTGATTTTCAATTCATTAAAATTTTCATACATAGATAAACCCATCCAATTCATTGACTAAATCTCACCTTGTATAGGCCAGCTGCTTAGGGTTAGGGGACCCTTTTGCATTAGAGTAAAGAGCACTCTAAGTTCTAAAAATATGACTTAAGATATAAGCACACTCATTGCTTTACTCACCGCTTAAACAAAAAGCCTAAAATCAGGCAGGATATAAGTAGCCCGCTGATGAATGCTGACTGGTCTTTGCAATGCCCAACTATTCTTCCTAATCACCCTATTTTTTAAAAGGAGATTACAATTATAAATGGAATGGATTTACTATATAAAATCCTTGTAGTTTTATATATTTGTTTATTTTCTATAATTAATAATTTAATTATTCAGTTGTAAATCTATTATATTTAGTATAAATTATAAAATTTGAATCACTATATTTATCATGTCAATCTAAAATAATTAGATATTTTTTGCAAATAGGATTAAAAAAATTAAGGAGACATGTGAAACTTCTCATACTATTTTATAAAAAAATATAGATATTTTTAATTTATTCAAAATTTAATCTGCATTATTTATATAATTACGATATCGGATTCAACTGCTAAAATATTAAAATATTAATTGAAGAAAACTTATGAAAATATATTGAATACACTTAATTTTACATTAACATAAAGAGAAATTTCTGCTACCAACATGAGTTAGTTCAAGTAGTAAACAGTTCGAAATCGCTTAAATAAAATTTTTAGTTCAAATCATTGTATATGCAAAAAATCTCTACTGAGAAAAATTTCTAGTTCAAGTTCTTGTATATACAGAAAATCTTTGCTGGGAGACTCACCCACCAATGTCAAGTACAGGGCCAGAACTCTCTTGGAGCACAAAGGAGGCTCGACCCTTGTAAATTTTTTTGTTCAGTAGATTTTGATCTGATAGTATTTTAGTTCGAGTAAAAATAAGTATTCAAATTTAAAAATATAAGAATTTATTAAATATTAAATCAAGTAGGGGTCGAACTAAAGAATGATAATATAATATTCTAATTTTTTGTTTAATTGCAATTTAGGTCATTATAAGTTTAAATATTAGACAAATTAGACATTCCCTTATGAATTTTAAGTTTAAATATTCAATAAGTTGGTGTATTTTTCTTAAAAAGTTCAATATTTCAGCCCTTGCCAATATCTAATCATGGCTCCATCCGTGGTCAAGTGTGCAACACAAGTCGGTCCGGATTAGTCAAGACGAAGCCTTGTAACCGGAAGGAGAAAAAAAAACTTTTTTTTTCAAATACAGAGAAAATAACTTTTAATGTAAAGATTTTAAAATTTAAATTTACAAATAATGTTAAATCGAACACTCAAACTATTTTCTACGTAATACTATATTTTAAAATCTGTTTAGACGACGATTTACGCCATATGAGGTATATTTTATATTCTTTCCTTTTCTTTTTCTTTTGTTATTATATTTTTAACAAATTTTAAATTAAATTATAATCTTATATAAAGAAAAGAAGAAAAGACAAATTTTTTTTAAAAAAAATAAAAAAATTATTCATAATAAATTTAAATTTCATAACCTAAAAATATAAAGAAATAATGATGAACAAATTAACCCACTAACAAAATATATTTACTCTTTTTTTTGTTATTTATCGAGGAAGAAAATGCAAAAAAATATAAATTCGATGCAATCCAAAGTATATAAATTTATAAATTTAAAATTTATATTTTAAATATATTTACTATTTTCTTTTGTTATTGGTCCAAAGTATATATTTCATTCACATAAACTCATAAATATGTTTTTTTTACTTACTCCAATTCATTTAAAAACATTAATTTTTAAAGATACAATTGGCGTGACATGTCTGTACAAAAACACATCTTGTTTTTTGTTTATATAATATTAAAATAATATTATTTTATAAATAATCAATAATGAGTATTGCTTTAATGTGTAATTCTTTAATGGTGATTTCTTTTTCTCATAATAATAATTTTTATCTAAGTGAAAATTAATGTTTTTTTTGCTAATGTAAATAAAAAAATGAAAAAGAATATGCTATCAACGGTATTTAAGGATAATCTAAACACTATTAAAAGAAAGCATAATCTAGACGGTACTAGAAAATGTTTTCCTCTGCAATTTCAACAGTTTCGTCGTGCAAGATAAAGGGAACAGTATTTTTTTCATTAATGTTTATATTTGTTTTAAAAACTCGTAATTATATAATAAATGTATAAATATTTTATAATTTTTAAAATATTTCTAATAATAACAATCATTTTTTTAGTTTCGTTTGACGTGGTAATTTAAAAGTACTTATAGGTAAAAATTAATCTCGACTGTAAAATCAATGTCATTAAAAAATGGAAAAAAATTACAATAGAAACGATAGTCTTAAACTAACCACAAAAGATAAAAATTATATATATATTTTTGGATAATCTGAATTTATTACCCAAGAAGCAGGAATCTGCTACAACAGAACCAAGAACAGTACAAAAACCATCAATTACCCATATAAGCCATAACCCTCAACAACATAAAACCAGAAATATAATAAGAGTGCATGGAAAATAATTAATGATCTGCTCCATGATGTTCACGCGATGCTCTAGCTAGCGCAGATAGCAGCATTCCTCGGTTCCATCCTGTTGATAGGGCAGCTACTCAACCTGATCCGTATGGTGTCTTTAATGTCATCTAGGATTTCGTTCCACAGTCTGATTTTACTTCCAAACAACCTACCATTCCTCTCCTTCCAAATACAATACACATAACTCGACAAAGCGAGCTTTAACACTCTCGTGATGAGAGATTTACCCTTGAAGCAGTGCGTGACCCAAGCTAACTCGCCATCCTAGTGGCAAGCTCTTCGGTTTACACCATAGAGTTGAAGAATGGCCTTCCACAGACTTCCCCCGTAGTCACATTCGAAGAACATGTGGCTTCTAGTCTCAGGCACCAGGTTGCACAACAAGCACCTGTTATTATCGATAGCTAAACCCATCCGCAGAAGTCTCACTGGGTTGGGAGCCTATCCAAGATGGCCATCCACAAGATTAAGCTATACTTAGGGATACACCCAGAGAACCAAACCAAGTGGTGCCAAACAACCTTCGGCGCCATGGGCCGAATATCCTCCCAAATCCGCCTTGTGTTGCATTCATTGTCTCGGCTGGTGAATAAATGATGAACATAAGGCCTCAACTTCAGCAGCTTCCTGAAGCACCAGCTAGCATTTCCAGGTACGTTCATGCGCCAGAAGTCAGAGCCTTTAATTATATAGGAGTGAATCCACGCCACCCATAAGGAACCTTCCTCTGCCAGCAAATTCCTGATCAGTTTCACAGCACAAGCTTTGTTCCAGGCAAGGACATCAATGACTCCGAGACCCTCTTCAGACTTCAAAAGACAAATCTATTTCCAACTCACCCGAGCTCCATTCACAGGCAAGTCAGCTCATCTCCAAAAGATGTGAGAGCACAATTGTTCTACATTCCTGATCACCCCAGTAGGAAGCACAATCTGCCTGCACCAGTAATTAGTTAGGCTAAAAAGAATGGCACACATCAGTTGGAGTCTGCTAGCAAAGCTCAAATGCTTGTTAAAGGTTCAATCGTGCCTTTATTTTATCAATAAGAGGCTGACAATCCATCTCAGTAAGCTTTTTTGTCACCAGAGGGATACCTAAGTATCTAATAGGGAGTTTCCCTGTTTTAAATCCTGTAACCTCACTTATATCCCTACACTGAACATCAGACAATCCGGCAATAAACATCTCACATTTACTAACATTCAGTTTTAGCCCAGAGATAGAGTAAAAATCATCCAGCACAGTTTGCACACCAATAATATAATCGATGGAGGCTTTACAGAAAATAAGTAGGTCATCCGCAAAGCAAATGTGAGTCAAGCCTATTCTTTTACATTTGGGATGATACTTGAAAATACCCCTAAGAGCAGCCACATTCAACAGATTTGATAAAACATTCATGGCGAGAATAAATAGATAAGGCGAAAGAGGGTCACCCTGCCTGACACCCCGAGCACCCCTAAAATAACCAACAAGGCTGTCATTAAACATGATCGAATAGCTCGGTTTGGTGAAACAAGCCTGAATCCAGCCAATAAATTTCTCAGGGAAGCCCAAAGCCTTAAGTATAGCAACAATGAAATCCCAATCAAGAGAATCGAAAGCTTTTTGAAGGTCTATCTTCAAAGCACATCTAGGGGAAATATTCTTCCTATTATAGCCCCTAACAAGATCTTGGGCGAGGAGAGTGTTATCCACAATGCTTCTCTATCTAACAAAAGCATATTGGTTCTTAGATATCATGCTAAGGAACACAGCAGATAAGCGCCTAACTAAGATCTTGGTGATAGTCTTATAGATTAGAGTACAACATGATATAGGCCTAAAATCTTTGACTGTACTAAGATTAGGCACTTTTGGGACAAGAACAACAGCCGTAGAGTTGAAAGCAGGAAGAATAAAAGAATTATCAAAACAATACCTAATGGCAACTGTGAAGTCTTCACTAACAATGCTCCAAATCTTCTTGGAGAAGAAATGATTGTAGCTATCAGGTCTAGGGGATTTGTCATTGCCTTATCCCCAAATGGCATCTTTGATCTTCATATAAAAAACATTACTGCATAAAACGCGCCAGCTCCCAGGGGAAAAGAATAATTAAAGAGCCCCTTAATTGTTACAATATTGTTGCCCTTGACATTCACATCAGTTGTTCCCAGCTGGTTCTGGAAGGACTTGATTACCTCGTTGGACATATCATCAAAAGTGTCTAGCCTGACACCAGATTGATCATAAAGAACCCTAATTGTGCTACTTTTCCTCCTGCTTGCCACAACCGAATGGAAAAAACAGGTCCCTTGATTTCCCTCATGAATCCAACTTGCTTTGGCTTTTTGCTTATAAAAAAGTAATTCAGCTTCTTCAAGGATTTTTAGCTCCCTTTCAGCTTGAACTTCATCATTAACATTGCAGCCAGCAAATAAGTTTGCAAGCTGGATACTCAGCAGCTCTTCTCTTTTCAGTTTCACCTTATTGGAAATGTCATTAAAATGGATTCTGTTTAGTTTCCTGAGAGGACATTTCAACCTCTTGAGTTTTTGGAATAGACCTTGAGTTGGATTACCCTCCATCGGAACCTGCCATAACTCCTTTATGATGGCCAAAAAAATCTGGATGCAAAGCCCAGAAATTAAAGAACCTAAATGATTTTGGCCTGGTCACAGGGGCAGCATTGTGGAGCCACACTGCGGCTGGATAATGGTCCGAGTCCCCAGGTGCGAGAAACTCTACGTCAGAATTCAAGATGAGGCATTAACACTACCCGTGTTTTCCTTAAAATTCAAGATGATATTAAAATCACCCCCTATCAGCCATGGTAGATCACCCCGAACATAATCCAGTGAGCTTAATTGGTGCCATAGTTGCCTCCTATCATTACCCTCATTCGAACCATAAACTACAGTTACACAAAAGTTCTTCCCCCCATAGGATCCCTGAATCATAATACTCTGATCATATACAGAGCTGACAGAACAAGCCAAATGTTTATGCCAAAGCACCCAAATACGACCATTGACTGCATGACTATAATTGCAACAAGAATCACATTCACTAAATCTTTGGGTTAAGATATTTGCTGAGTTCACCTCCTTGATTCTAGTTTCCAACAGATAGAGGATACTTATTTGACAATTAGCAGCCCAATTTATAACATTTCTCTTCTTATGAGGATTATTAAATCTTTGAACATTCCAAAAACAAACTAACATAGGGTAGTGGAGGAGGAAGAGGCACCAACCCTATCCTCTGTTTTCTTTACTTTGTCAAACCTGCTCATTTTTCTTTAACTTTAAATCTTGTACAAGCTTAGATACTCCCAAAGAAGTTGCTCTATGCTTTTTACCAGAATCATCAACATACAACAAGCTATCAGGATCGATTGAGTTAAGGACCTCGAACTTGTTCTTTGAACCTCCCAAAGTAGTATTGGCTTCTTTTGTTGGCCTACCTCGACCTCGTTTAATAGGAGGATTGCTCCCAGCCACATGAGCAACCAGTTTTGATTTATTATAAATATCTCTTATAGAATCAGTTGGAACCTTGCCTGCACAGTTCACTTTAACTATCGCAACATTATTAGGAGAAATATCCGTTGCCTTACTAACACCCTTCCCCTCATTCCCAGCTAGAAAATTATTTACATTTATCTCAGGTGCTGGAGCTTTTGCAAAATTCACACCAGCACTTCTCCCCTCATTTCCAGCTGGAATATTATTTACATTTATCTTCTATGCTGGATTGTTTACATTATTCACACCAACACTTCTATCCTCATTCCCAGCTGGAACATTATTTACAACATCCTGCTTAATCTCTTGTGCTGGAGGTTTTACCCTCCATACCTACTCCTTCTTCTTCCCCAGATGACAGAATTTTATAGAGTGGCCAAATCTACTATATTCAACACACGAAGCAGGTATCCAAGGTACAACGACCTTGATTCTAGCTACAGACTCGTCATACAAAACCACATCAACAAAGTCTGGGATTCTCGAATCAACAGAAATTTCTAAACAGACTCTAGTATACTCAAGTCTCGCCCTAGAAGCAGTAATGGAGTCCATATGTAAGGGCTTACCAATATCACTAGCGATGTAGCTGAGTCCCTTCCTCGAAAATAATTCCAAAGGGACATTGAACAATTAGATCCATATTGGCATGCGATCCAAGTCAAAGGATAATTCCTTCAAGTTCGGCTCCCATTTCTTGAGAAAGAGAGGCTTGTGTTGTACATGCCAGGGACCATTTTCTAAAACCCAGTCCCTGGCCAAGGAGTTATTAAAAGAGAAGACAAAAAGATTTGATCCGGCTAGACTCACCTTCACCGGAGCGGCTTTGCCCCACATCAGCTCAACTGTCTTCTGTAACAAACCAAAATTTGGGGTTGAGCCGATGAACTGCTCAACCAGAGCATGTCTCCACTCCAATAATCCCTCCTCGAACACATCTTTTGGAGGCTTCACAATGAGCAAGCCCTCAGACTCCGTCGGGGGAAAATAATCCAATTCCTGCTCATTCCCCGCCGCAAATAACTTTCTCCAGTCCGTAGTCGCACCAGTAGACATAGCCCAACAAAAACCCCAAAGAATCAACCAATAAAAGAGAAAAAAATCAATCGATCGAAAGATCGAAGAATGAGAAGAATGACCCGCCTTCAAATCGCTGTTAGTCCTGCTAACATGCACTGAGAGAGAAAGCAAAACGTGCGCCATTCTTTTTTTTAATTTGAAATTTTATATTTTTTAGTTTCAACTTTATGTTTGAAATTAAATTATAATTTTATCATTTGTAATGCATGGACTCTACTCAATTATGTATTTAGATTTTATTTTAATAATTTAATACTAACATCTTTAACAAAATAATTTCTTATTTAATAATTTATTTTAATTACTAATATTTTTTTTGTAAAATTCTTTCGTCAAAAAAAGTATTTAAATTATTATGAAATTGATCATATATTTTTTCTTAATAAATATTTAATATATACAAATATTATTAATGAGTTGTCTTAAAAATATTTTTTTTTAGAATTTTATTATAATTTAAGTGATATATTTATATCATAGTATAAATAAATATAAATATAATTTAAATGAAATATTTTTAATTTACAATATAATATTTATAATAGATATTTTATCATTTTAAACTCATTTTTTAACAATAATCTCATATAATTAAATTTTAAATTAAATTTATTTCTACAAACACTTTTAAAATGATTGATTCAGGCAACAACAACTCTTTTTATTCGTAAAAAGTGAAGAATAAGAAAATAGAAAAGAACCAAAATTTAGTGTAAGATTATGACGTTCACCTCCACCACTCCTTTTATCGGTGGGTCCTAAAAGGGTTAATATTAAGAAGGGGCCGATGTGGGATCCCATTCCATATAATTTACCTTACTTTCATATAATTTGAGATCACCTCTCTCACCACCATCATTTCCACAATTCCACCATCCCTTTCATCTTCATCACTTCATTTCATGAACAAAGCACAAACATATTTAAAAATATGAATGAAACACAAAATATATAAAGGGTAAAGTGTTCAAAATAGTCACTTACTATAATGTATTGTTTTATTACTATTAAAAATTATGAAATGGTTCTCTCTCTATAGAATGTTACTTTGTTAAATTATTCTACTATTAAAAGTTACAAAAATGATCATTGGACTATTCATTATGTTTCAAACTCATCTTTTTCCATTAAAAATTTATTCGTTGTCTAAATTGGACGTCAATAATAGGGATATGATAATCGTTTGAAATTCTAAGATCATATTTTATCATATCACAGTCAGTATATTAATATTCAGCTCATAATACCATATTTTTTTAACGGAAAAGTACATGTTTGGAATATAATGAATAGTTGAGTAACCATTTTGTAACATTTAATAGTCGATGAACTTAATAAAGCAATAAAGCAATAATATATAGTCAGGGAACCATTTGTGTACTTTATTTATATTTAAATTATATATTTTTATATTTAATGGTATTAGGTTAATTAATTAATTAACTTGAATTGAATATTATAAAAATATCTTATAAGGAATATATGAGAATAAAACTTGACTCGACTAGACTCTTAATTTCATAAACTCGATTTTTTTAAAATTCGAGTTAAGTTATAAAATAAAACCCAAATAACTTAAAACTTTTAATAATTATTAGATTGATTTTTAAGTAATTGTCGAATCTCTTAACTTTGCATGATATATCTATATCACATATTAAAGAATTGATATATATATATATATATATATATATATATATATATATATATATATATATATATATATATATATATATCACATATTATTATAGAAAATTGTTTAATATGAAATCAAAAAGTATCATCATACTATAAATATTTATAATTAGATTTAAATATAAATTCGAATAATTAACTCAAAGTTCGTAAACTAGACTCGAAAAATATTTAAATAAAGTTTGAGTTATAAATAGAATTTATCAACTCGAATAACTCAAAAAAAAATTAACTCAACTCGATTGAATACTCACCCCTAATAAAGAAACCCTCATAATTTATTTTATTTTATTCACAATATCAAATTTTAAATTCTAAATATTATTTAAAAAATCTAATATTTCATCTTTTATAACAACTAATAACTACTTATTAATTTATTTTATTCATAATTCAAAATTTAAATTCTAAACATTATTTAAAAAATCTAAAATTTCATATCTTATACCAACTAATAGGCCAATTAGCTATTTATAAATTACTACATAAAATATACTTTTTAATAATTGATTTTGTTTTGTCTTTTCTTAGTAATAATTAAGCTTAAATACACCATTTCCCCTTAACTATACTATTTGTACTGTAACACCCCCAATCCGTACCCGAAAAGAATACGAGTCTGAGGTGTCACATTGACTTTTCAAACTTTGACTCTTGACCAAAATTCAAAGAAAATTTAAAACTTTTATTAAAATAATAGCGGTTTATTGACATAAATTGACCCCAATAACCAAATTCGATCAGAGCATCTTTAACTCAATCAACTAGTACATGCCAAATATATTCAAATTAACCAAACCCATTTAAATCATCTATTTTCTGATCTGAAACTTTGTAAGGAAAATGCTGACATGTCTTGCGCCTCTTAGCTCTTTACTCTTCTCACTTCTGTAACCTACGTGTTAAACAATCACACGCTAAGTCGTTGACTTAGTGAGGCATAAAACATATAATAAAACTCTAACTAATCACACATGCATGAACATACAATCTTATAATACAATATCAAACGATATAACATTATATATATATATATATATATATATATAATATATATATATATATATATATGTATATATATATATATGTTATATATATATATATATATGTATATGTTATATACATATATATATATATATATATATATATAACATATACATATCACACATTATTTTAAATCTCTACCCTTTGTTCACTATCAATATTCTTAACATTTATATCTTATAATTATATCCTCTTATATCCATTCTTTTACTCAACATATCATTCAATTAACCAAGCCATACTGACATCATCATATAAATCATATCAGATTATCTAATAAGCAATACATGCATACATATAAATCATCATTAGTCACTATCATTTAATCATATAGCATATATACTTAATCTATACATCCTCATGTCCTTGCTATTAAATTTATCATATCACAACACATATTTGTTATTTTCTCTTGTTTAGCCCATGTACATACGTGAGAACTAATAATATGTGAGTCTATTGAGGTTGTGCACCACTATGCTGTCACCACAGCTCATATAAATGTCCCGAAGGACCTATCCAGAGGTCACAAAGACCCCGGTAACTATCCAGAGGTCATAAAGATCCTTGGTAACTGTCCAGAGGTCATAAAGATCCTCGGTAACTGTCCATAAGGACCACATATCATTCCTTAAGAATCATATACATATGCCAATGATCAAGTATGTGTCCCCAAAAGACCTCACACATGTTCCAAAGAATACATATATGTCCCGAATGACCACATAGACCCTCGACTCTTGGCATGCCAACTATACCTCTAGCTCTCAAGACACATAACATGGGCATTAATATTTATGTTTGTCTCATATTCACACATTCGTATCAAATAGACATATAATCTCATAGCTTCCTGTCACATAGATCGTATAATATCCTCGTAGAGTCTCATATCTCATTATCATATATATATTTGTATTCACATAGACCAAAAAGTCATATAGATCACTTTCACATAGCTTATATTATACTTTCATGTACTCACACATTTCTTGTCACATGTCTTATATTTTATGATCATATAACCATATAACTTATTATCACATATCTTATAATCACATACCTTATTTCAATTATCCCTTTAATTACATAAGTCAATTATATTAATTCACATGGTTTATCACATACACATGCATTCACATAGATCATGTATAAAGATGCACTTAACATCTAGACATAGGCATATACTCATGTACACATAAACATCATAGCACTACATGTTTGTATTCGTGTACCCGTATAATCTAACATCAGAATTCGACTCATCACAAGTCTTAATTCCATAAATACTTATACTTAATATCATGTACTCATTTTCATATAGTCTATTTATATATATATCATAACTCCATGTTTTACATAATTACTCATCTCCCATCCTTTATTTACTAATCTCATATATTTATCTAGTTCAGTTTCACATAGCTTATCACATATATAAGTCTTCTAATAAATTATCATCAAAAGCTCCTATAATATCTCTCTATGTCTTCATAAATTTTTTTTACTATATATCTTATTTATTATAAATTCATTTAAGCTTATAACTCTTTCCCATATAACTTATCTTACATGTTTATATAGTCACTTCTTCTTGTTATCACCTAAGTCATTGGTATTTTACATAGTTCATGCTCCTATAATTTATATCTCAGGTTCATATAACTCATCTAATTCCTATAATACATAAATCATTGCCATATAACACATATCCTATAAATTCATACCACCTAACATATAATACAACTAAGCATATTCATGTAATATCAAACATAATCATACAATCATATATTCAACATATTGGAAACAGACTTGTCGCAAGTCAAATTTCCATATACAATACGTATATTCTAATAGTACATACTCACCTGGCCTCACTAGTCAATACCGATCTGTTATATTTCCTTGATCGATCTTACTTGATAAGTTCCGGAACTTGTTTAGGCTCTGTATCTACATAATAATTCATTGATACTAATCAGTAGACTAATTAATATATTCTAAACTATCATTTCTTGGGCTAAAAGAAGAGTCATTTTTATCTTTTAATGAAGGTATGCATCGATGCACCACACCCTGCATCGATGCATAAATCTTATTCAATGTTTACATTTAAGAGGATGCATCGATGCACTACTTGTGCATCGATGCACTGATGGCATTCGATGTTCGTATTTTAAAAGAGTGCATCGATGCACTTCAGGTGCATCGATACACCTTGAACAATTTCTGGGATTTATCCTTAATGCATCGGTGCACATTGAATGTGCATCGATGCACATAGCCCAGAACTAACATTTTAGCACGAAAATCATCAACTCTTCCCTTAATTCTTCTATTTTAAGAACTCAACTACCATTACTTGAACCAACTTATATCCATGTAAATCATCTTTAACCTCAAAATCCTATATTCCTTATGAGATTCAAGAATCATACCAAATTTTCTATATGTTCTAAATCCAATTCTATCACTCCAAATCTCTTAATTTAACCATTGACAAGTCAAATTCAACTTCACAATATATTAACTCCCTCTATTTCAATAATTCACTTAAAAACTCTTCACATTTAATCCTTCAAAACTCATTCATTTTGGAGTTTCAACATGCTTTAATCTCTAAATAATCTTTCTTATCACCCCAAGAATCAAAACTAAGTTTAAAACTCAAGAATTATCCAGTTGAAATTAAACTTACCTTTGCCATGGAGCTTACGGGAAGAAAAGAAGAAGAAAGTTGAACCAAAGTCTCCAGACTTTTCTATTTTTTTTATCCCTTTCCACGTGCCATCTCCTATATAAAGGAGAAATAAAAATCTTTCTTATGAAATTACCATTATACCCTTCAAACTTTCCAAAAATTACCATTTAATCTAACACTAAAATTTTTCTATTTAAATCCTTGAAATTTTTACTTGTTTCAAAACCGAGCATATAGTTTTCAAAATTTGCAATTTAGTCACTGACCCTGATTTGGGATGTTACATGTACTGAGTTGTCTTTGAAGTATTTACTCTGCCTTCAGGTAAAACTCCAATAGGCTGCAAGTGGGTGTATAGAATCAAGTACAAGGTCAATGGGGGTCAATGGGGATGTTGAGCATTTTAAAGCTCGCCTATTTGCTCAAGGGTTCAATAAAAAATAAGGTGTTGATTTTGCAGAAACCTTCTCTCCGATTGCTAAGTTAGTTACTGTTCGAACTATACTTACTCTTGCTTCCATTTTAAATGGCCTCTCTATCAAATGGATGTGTACAACGCATTTTTTGCAAGGTGACTTAGTTGAAGAAGTTTATATGGCACTTCCTGATGGATTTTTCAGCCAGGAGGAGTCTAAGGTTTGTAGCCAGCACAAATTTCTTTATGAGTTGAAACAAGCTTCTAGGCAGTGGAACTTGAAGCTAATAGAAGCATTACTTATAGCTGGCTACACGCAAAGCAAGCATGATTACTCTATGTTAACAAAATAACAAGGAGTGGTATAGTGGTTTTGCTTGTTTACGTTGATGACCTTTTAATTATTGGCAATAATAACTTTAAAATGACTTTAAAATAACTCTATGTTTATTTTAAAAAATAACTTTAAAATGAAGGACCTTGGAGTATTAAAATACTTTCTAGGGTTTGAGGTTATAAGGTCAAAAGAAGATATTGTGCTGAACCAACAAAAATATACATTAAAATTGATTGAAGAAATTGGGATAGAGGGAGCCAAACCAACTATGACCCCATTAGAGCAAAACAAGAAACTCACTACAGTTGAATATGATGGAGCACATTGTAAAGATGAGCAGTTGTTACAAGACAAGTATGTTTTTCAAAGGCTCATAAGAAGATTGATATATTTTACCCACACAAGGACGAATATTACTTATGCAGTACATTTCCTAAGTCAATTTATGCACCAACCAAAGTAATCTCATCTTGAAGTTGCATTAAAGGTGGTAAGATATATTAAGAAAAATCACGACCAGGGAATTTTATTAAGTGCAACAAATGAATGCAAATTGTTTTCTTATTATGTTTTTGACTGGGCATCTTATCCAATGACTAGAAAATATGTAACAGATTTTTGCATAAAACTTGGAATGTCTTTGATCTCCTGGAAGTCTAAGAAACAAAGTACTGTTGCACGATCTTATGCTGAAGCAGAGTATATAAGCATGGCAGGGGCAGCTGCTGAAATAATATGGCTAAGAGGTTTGCTAGCAGAATTGGGATTAAAGAATATGGAATGAGCTAAGCTAATGTCTGACAGCAAGGCAACATTGCAGATAGCAGCAAATTCAATTTTCATGAGAGAACTAAACATATTGAAATAGATAGCAGCTAATGTCTGACAGCAAGGCAACATTGCAGATAGCATCAAGCAAACTTGATGACCAAAGCCTTGGGCGTACATCAACATGAATATATGGTTTCCAAGTTGGGGTTCAAAGACATCTTTCAACCACCAACTTGAAGGGAGTGTAGAAAAGAGTTAGTTAACTTTGCTTAGTTGTACAGTTTATTATATGTTAGTTTGTTAGCTTATGGTTAGTAGATTAGTTACAACAGATTCTTTGTATATAAGGATTTTTTGATGTAAATTAAGTGATTGAAATGAATGAAATAGTTCTACCCAAATATCATCTTGTATTTTTTAACAATCGACCGAACGGTGAATTAAAGATCCGACGATCCATTCCAGCCAACCATGTCACCACGAATTATCGGGAGGAGTACTCGCGTTGGTGTAATCCGAAGTAACAAGGCCAGAGGCAAATAGAATTAGAAACGTTCCCAATGCTATGAATCATCCCCAGTACTCATATCCACCACGCTATCACGGCCAATCAAAGGAATCAAACCTGACGACACATAAGTTATTAGAGGATCCGCCCATATGCAACCAACGATCACGCCAAAAGTCAATACTTCGTCCATCTCCCACGCAATGAACTATGTTATCACAAACATCATCCCACACCATGTAAATACCTTTCCATAAACTGGAACAATTAAGCCTATGTAGTGTAGCCGGAATTCACTCATTACATTTGTATTTTGCATGGAGAAACCGAACCCATAAAGCATCATTTTTTGCTATAAAATGAAAGGCGAGTTTCATAAGGAAATATTCATTTATGAAGATTATGAAAACCAAGACCACCTTGGGTAGTTGGTTTACACAGATCTTCCCACCGAGTCAAAGGAACCACTTTCCCATCAGACGAAACCCCCCAAACAAAGCGTCTTATTAGTCTCTCAGTCTCAGAGCAGACCTTTCTATAAAGTATTGTCGTCTTAATGGTATAAATCGGGATCGCTGCCAAAACTGTCTTAGCCAATGTAATACACCCAACAAGTGTGAGTGTTTTAGCAGCCCATCTAGATAGTTTATTATGCACCATCTTAAGCAAATAATAGTAAGAAGTTGGAGTAACCCTGACATGTAAAAAGGGGACCCCAAATACTTTCCCAAGTCCGAAACTACCGTAAAACCAAGCAAACCACTGAGATGAGCACGCAAATTATTAGGAAAATTATTGGAGAAGAAAATTATCGTTTTAGCAGCACTCACCTTATGTCCAGATATGATGCAGAAATGCTTACGAATCTGTTTAATGAGATTACACTGCTCCACCGATGCTTCCACAAAGAGTAAAATATCATCTGCGAAGAAAATGACTGTGACTCCATTTCATTATACATACAGGTTTCCAAACATCGGCCTCAGTAGCTAACTGGATAATCTGAACAAGTCTCTTCATATATAACACAAGCAAGTACGGTGAAAGAGGATCAGTGATATGATTCTTATCAGCAATGACCTGAAAGAATACCCAAGTGAGTCCATTACACATGCAAGGGCCAAGAAGTTCCAAGCCGCCATGGAAAGTTTATTTATATCAAGCTTGGGACGTGAGGAAGGAAGAATATCAACAAGGGAGGAACAAGTTATTTTACTTATGCAATTGAGAAAATTAAAGTTTGCATAACATTCATTGCATTCAATAGGCACGTTGTTAATTAAAGCATGTATTGCATTTAAGTTTATAATTAATTTAGGAAAGTAGTTCATCCCTGCATATTAGTTCATTTAATAAACTACTTGATTTATAGTTCATTCATGCATTAAGTTCATTGATTAAACTAATTCATGGATGAAGTGTTGGTTCCTAGTTCATCTATAGCTAATGGGTCACGTTCAACCTACTATCAGTTCGTTTCCATATACTTATATTATTGGTTCCTAACTTCTACATAGTTAGAGGGTCACAACTATCTACCTTGAAAATCACCTTAGTTCAACCACTTTCCTTCACTTTCATTCAACCAGCACGACCGATACTTTTCCATCACCTTCAAATCATTTCAACATAACTTACATCATTTTGTTTTCAATTTTACATATCAATTTCCTTCTTACATTGTTTGTGTAATTTCAGAGTTCAAACAAAGCACTACCAGTTTCTTTCTTAAATCACAATTGGACAACAACATATATGACTCGGGACACACAATCGTGATCATATCAATCATCTTGTCGAATTCCCCTGAAGGGGGTAAAAGACTCAAACTGGTCCTCATTCCATAGAATCTATGTTGTCATTGAAGATACACAGTGCATAATCAACTTTCGTAATTGTACATGCACCTCAATATCAAATAGTGTATCAAAAATCATTCAAGATGATCGTAAGCCTTCTCCAAATTAGTCTTTATTTCCATCCAGTCACGTTTTCCAGACTTTCTCCACATAGAATGGATTATATCCTAGGTGATGATAATATTATCAGTTATCACAAAACTCGAGACGAGGCTAGTTTGGTCTCCAACACCCATTCAGGAAGGAAAGGCTTGAGCCGATTCACAATTACCTTCGTAATTATTTTGTACACCACATTACAAAGACTAATCGGACGAAACTGACTAACCCATTCCAGATTAGAGATTTTCCACAACAGAACCAAAAGTGTCTTGTCGAGATTAAGATGAATAGAGCCCGTCCAAAAAACGTCCTGAACACATTTATAAACTGATGGACCGACCACATTCTAATTCTTCTGTTAAAACCCAACTTGTAATTAATTGATAATTTAAATAAAAAATTTGTTATTTAAACCTTTCATTTAAGTAAATTCTAAGTAAAAAGAATTAACGCCTCTATAAATTCCAATATAAAATTAGTTAATATCATAGGATGATATTAAATCCTAATAGTATATTAAATCATGAAAATTTATTTTTATCGATTCAAAAAACTTTCCTAATACTTATTTTTATATGTAGTATAATATCAAAATTAGCATTCAACGTCTATCAAAATGGCTATTTTGGCTTTTATTTTTTATTTTAGAGTATTTTAGCCCTCAATATTTTATTTTAAGACAAACAATTACCTAACATTTGATTAAAATAATTATGTTAACCCTTATTATTTTATTCTGGAGCATTTTGGCTCCCCAACATTTTATTTAGGATAAAAAAGATTCTATTCTGAAACGTTAATCATTTGTCAACTAATACTTATCATTAATGAAAGAGAAAATAATCTCAGTGACCAAAAATGCCTTATAATATACGATTTTAACCAACTTTTTTTGGATTTGCCAAAATGACCAACTAAATCGCAATGCGATCGATAATTCGCAACGCGATCTCCGGTATCGCAAATCAGTTTCCAGATTCGCAACGCGAACTTCGACTATCGCATTGCGATTTACATATTCGCATTGCGATAGTCGAAGTTTGCATTGCGATAGTCCAAGTTCGCATTGCGATTTTCCAAATTTGTTGCAATAGTCGAAGTTCGCGTTGCGCGGCCGCGGCCACGAGACGAGACAGACGGCGGCGGCGGCGGCGCGCGAGAGTCCCCCTTGTTCTCTATCACTCAACAAGGAAGTGAGAAAGCCAAGCCTTAAATACCATTCCCAATAGTATTTCCAATACTATGTGGGATTGAGCATTACCAACACTTGTTCCCAATATTATGTGGGATTGAGCCTTAAATAGTGATATTATTTTTTTGAATGTTTTGCTTAAAATTGCAATAATCGCGATTGATTGTAGATTGACTTTTAATTATGACATATTTAATCGTATAATACTAATGCAATTGGTTGCTGATTCAGTTGTTTTAAAGTGCATGATTGTTAATTGTTTCCTGAATAATCACATTGTATTGGAAACAAGTGTTGGTAATGCTCAATCCCACATAGTATTGGAAACACTATTGGGAATGGTATTTAAGGCTTGGCTTTCCCACTTCCTTGTTGAGTGATAGAGAACAAGGGGGACTCTCGCGCACCGCCGCCGCCGCCGTCTCGTCTCGCCTCGTGGTCGTGGTCGTGGTCGTGGTCGTGGTCGTGGTAATGGTAATGGTAATGGTAATACGTGACACGTCCGCGCGAATATTATCTTTTTAGAGAAAATTCTTAAGAAACAAATGCAATACCACCAGTCGTTGCGATTTTGGACTATCGCAACGAATTTGGAATAAATCGCAATGCGAACTTCGACTATCGCAACAAATTTGAAAAATCGCAATGCGAACTTGGACTATCGCAATGCGAACTTGGACTATCGCATTGCGAATATGTAAATCGCAATGCGATAGTCGAAGTTCGCATTGCGAATCTGGAAACTGATTTGCGATACCGGAGATCGCATTGCGATTTAGTCATTTTGGCAAATCCAAAAAAAATTGGTTAAAATCGTATATTATATAAGGCATTTTTTGTCAATGAGATTATTTTCTCTTAATGAAAGGATTTTTCGTCCCAAAATAAAAATTGTCATCAAAATGCTTAAAAAAATAAGAACTAATTAATTATTTTGACAAATATTTAATTATTTTAGCTAATATTGTACGTTTATATATACTATAGATTTTTTAGCATAACCATGAATGGTCTCATTAAAAACCATTTCTAAACCTAATAAGGGGGAAAAGAGTGTACAACTACCATAAACCAAATATCAAGTACATAACTTTGAACGTCATGAGCAATGATATCGGGACAAACTGAATCAAAGAACAAAAGCCACTAGTTCTAAGAGCTCAATTAGCTAACTTATGAGCAACATGATTACAAGAGCAACTAGCAAAAGTAATATGAAATTGGGAATGAGCCCAGAAAATCGTCCTAGCCTCTTGCACAAATATACTAAGAGTTGAAATATCAGAAGAATCTCTTGTAATCATGTGAATGAGTGTCATTGAGTAAGTTTCATCACAAACGAATCTCAAGCCAGCAATTAGTGCATGGAACTCTGTAAACCCAGCTTCATTGCAACCAACAGAGGGTTAAGCCTAGCCATCACACACTTGGCCACTTTGGTCACAGGTTATAACACCAACAACTGTCATTCTTTGAGCACCATCATAGGCTACGTCGGTATTTATCTTAATCACCCCCGCAACAGGAGCTAATCATCTAGCACAATCCGCATTTGAGCTTGAGCCCACTCGATCAACCACCTTAACGTTCGGACGATGTTTCATCTTCTCCTTAGTAATCACTTTCAAATACTCTTGATGTAAAATCTTCGCATTTGTAACTAAGATCCAAGGTGGTTGTAACCTATCATTGTGAACAAAAGAATTTCGATTATTTAAATATTCCACAATATAACCAAAAACCAATAAATAAATCACGTCCAAGGATTGAGAAAGATTTCTCCATCCACATCAAGGAATTATTTGTAGGACTAAGGTAAAGACGACCATGGATTTCGACAAGACTAAGGACCTCTAAAGTCCTTGGAAAATTACGGATGGCATGTAATGTCGTTTCCTCTGACAGTGAACACACCATACAAATTCCATCAGATAAACCAACATCTTTGAGGAGATTCCTCACATGCAAAGCATTCCGAGCTGCTCGCCAAGAAAAAAATTTGAATCTTCAAAAGTACTTGTATGAAGGCAATAATTAACCACACCTTTGACTTACGTTCATTGTTATGGACTGTTCGTTTCAACCACCAATATCCCGAATACACTGAATGTATCCCAGAATCAAGGCTGCCCCAAACAATCACATCCTCGTTACATGGTGCAATAGGGACATTAAGAACTGCATAGCATCCTCGTCAATGAATATTCTGCGAATCAAAGGTTCATTCCACAAATTAGTCACACGAATCATAAACTCATAATAATAAATAGATTAACATTTGAAACCATATAAATCCCTGATAATGAAAATGCTTTAGTGTCTCCCCACTTATCGCTATGAACCCTTGCACGACTACCAGCTCTAATTTTCTAAAACAGACCCCATGTCCCGCTTGCAAAGTACGATGCAACCTTTTCCATCCAAAAGAGCTCTTATCTTTCAAAGTAGCATTCAAGATCTCCCCATTTGGAAAATATTTTGCACGAAATACACGTGCATGCAACCAAACTCTCTTGCTCTTTGATAAACCGCCACAACTGCTTACCCAAAAGAGCCATGTTGAAGCTATGCAAGTCCCCAAAGCCTAGTCCACCTTTACGTTTAGGTTTGCATATAGTCTTCCACACAACCAAAGGCCACCTCACTTATTCATATTACCAGGCCACCAGTAACGGTGCATAGCATTAACCATATCTTGTACCAGACAATCAGGCAAAAGGTAACACGACATTGCATGCTAAAGGAGAGCTTGGACCACAGTTTTAAGGAATATCTCCCAACCATTATAAGAGAGAAGCTAATTTGTCCTGCCATCAATCTTATTATGCACTCTTTCTTTGAGATACATAAAAGTATTGGTCTTGTTTTTGCCTATATAAAAGAGGCATACCAAGGTAATACTAAAGATCATCCACCTCTCAAATACCCAAAATAGTCGAAATTTGTCAGCGACAAGAGTGAGTTGTACTGGGACTAAAGTATAAGATTGACTTCCCAAGATTGATTTTTTGACTTGAAGAAGACTCATAAATACGCAAAACATCTCTAATTTGTGCAACTTCATGGATGGCATTTTTAAGGAATATAATGTTGTCACCTCCAAAAAACCAAATGAGTAAATTTTGGCCCATTTTGACTAACACTGATACCTCGAATCTTCCTTTGACTCTATAATCGATGAAGCATAGCAGACAATCCTAAGTGCAAAAGAGAAATAAGGAAATAGATAAAGGATCCCTAGTCTTAACCCCTACCAGGTCGAAACTCATGCATCAGTTCACCATTCACACGAATAGAAAAGAAAATAGACTCCACACATCTCATGATGAGGTTAACCCAATCAAAAACAGAAACCAAACTTCAACGTAGCTTTCCTTAAGAAAAAACACTCAACTTTGTATAAACCTTTTCCGTATCAACTCAAGCGCAACATCTTTATTCATGCCATTATTAGAAGAAATAACATGATGTTTTTATTTCGAAATTTTACGTTGAACTAAACCAAGATATTTGGGGGAATAACATAATGAGTAGGTGAATGAGAAAGAATACGATGGCAGTAATATTAAATTCAACAGGAAAATGATAAGGAAATAATTAGGAATTCATGACTTTGTGGGATTATGCGTTGGGGAAAACAAAAGCAAAAGTTCAAAATCATTCACCAAATAACTTTTTACAGACAAAAACAATAGATGTTTCTGTCATCTGCTATTGACTGATTTGACACTGCTGCCATTTTCTACCCATCAGTTTCCTCCATATAAAGGAAGGGAAACCATGCGGCATGCACCCTCCACTCCATTTAATATGTAGATAACATCATCAAATAAAAGGAAATTTATTCAAATAATTACATTGTTATAGTAATTTTTCAAATAGAATGAAATAATTAAAAATATCATGTCTGTTTAGATAATTATATTAAGGGTAAAGTATAGTAATGGTCACTGAATATTTTTGAAGCTTGCATTTAGGTCCCCCAACTTTTAAAACTTATAATACAGTCCCCCAATATTTATTCCGTTTGCAATATGGTCCCCAACTTAAACCACCGTTAGAAATTAGGGTAAATTATATAAAAGGTTATTAAACTTTTCAGACACTTGAATTTAGGTCCCCCAACTTTTAAAACTTACAAAACAGTCCTCAATTTCATTCTAAACTCCAATTTCCAAAGTAATTCAATTTCATTCTAAATCCTAAATTCCAAAATAATTCAATTAAATTCAATTATGTCAGATTTATTATTATTTAATTTCATCTTATTTCATGTGATACGTATATTTTATATAAATATAATAGTATAATTCTTATCTGTTGAAGAAATTTTTTAATTAAAAAAAGTAGTTAGGATATAGAAGAGGTTGAAAATAATTCGAATTTTAAATTTATAAAATGTTATTTTGACGTATAAATAAAAGTGTAAACTACTAGGTTGACAACTTAACTATCTAGCCCTTTTTACTTTTGTCATCGATCTTTTAAATTTATCAATCATACAACATAATTATTTAACTGTTTCAACTAAGCCACTAGTCGTTACCAATTGATACAAATGATGAAGTGGCAGTTAAAAGGAATTGACATTATTATACATTCAGTCTTTATTATTTATATAATCAATTTGGTCCTAAATTAAATAGAATTTAATAAATTAATCATTTAATTAGGATCTGACATGTGTTAGCACATGATCATGACACGTGTCATTGGTGACACATGTCACCACCTAATTATTTATATATGCTATCAATTTGGTCCTAAATTAAATAAAATTTAATAAATTAATCATTTAACCAGGATCTGACATGTGCTAACACATGATCATGATATATGTTATTGGTGACACATGTCACCACCTAATTAGAAGAAAATTAAGTTACAAAGAACTAAAATTTGGGTCTTGGGCAAACTCAAACCTGAGTCACGCAAATGAAAGATACAGGGTGGAGCCACTAAGCTAACACCATCGTTTGTGTTAAGAGATATACAATAATACATATACTAATAGTATGACCAATGCCAGAAAAAAAAGAATATAATGGAAAATGGAAATAATGAGATTTGAACTTCGGCAAAAAATTTGAAAGCAATAAATGATGGGAAAATATTATATATTTTTTACAATAAAAAATATTATATTTGATAAATTGTTTGATAGATTTAATATATTTTTTAAATATTAGTTGATACAATATTTTAAAAGAATAAATTTAAGATTTATATTTTTAAACTAAATTTAATAATTATATTTTTCATATTATAATTCATGATTATATATAATCTTAAGTTGAGTATTTCTAATATAATTAATAATTTTAATTTCTTATTAAAAATAAAATATTCAAAAAATAAATGATTCATACATTAATATATGAATATATATTTTTATTTATACATCTAAATATAAATATACATTTATATATATTTTTATTCGTATATTGAAATATTTTGATTAAATATAAACATATTTTAAATACTAGTTTATACAAGAAAAATAAAATATATCAAAAATATAAATGATTCATACATTTAAATATAAATTGAATCATTTATATTTTCTATACATCTATATTTAATAAGAAAATAAAATTATTGGGGGACTGTTTTGCAAGTTTTAAAAGTTGGGGACCTAAATTCAAGTGCCTGAAAAGTTCAATGACCGTTTATATAATTTACCCTAATTTTCTAACAGTGATTTAAGTTGGGGGACCATATTGCAAACAGAATAAATGTCGGGGGACTGTATTGCAAGTTTTAAAAGTTGGGGAACCTAAATGCAAGCTTCAGAAATGTTCAGTGACCATTACTATACTTTACCCTTATATTAATTATGAATATTTAAATACCCTATAATTATTGGTGTTTGAACTCAAAACTTTTAGAACTAATAATTATTCCTTTAGCCATTGAGATAGTTTGATTTGTATATAATACATATACATTCTGTAAATGTTAGTTTAAAAACAACCATATAAATATGATGGACAACTTTTTTTTAATAAATATGAGATGAATATAATATTATATTTGTTCAAAGATATTTTTTAATTGTCAATATTTGTTCAAAGATAATTTTCAATCATTTGACAATGAACGTTCGTTCTCTTGGCATGCTCCATGCTAGAACTTGAAACCTTAAAGAATAACAACAAATCTCATTACTATCGAGTTCGCTTGGTTTTGAATATATAGCATGGTTAAAGGGTTGTTTTCACAGCTTCAATTGTTGGAACATGCTGCAAAAAAAAAGTTTGAAAAAGAGCTGATGTTTTGTCAGCTAATTAGCAAGCTTTTGAAAGGTATGCAAGGGTGGTTTCAAGGTCGATATTTGGTGGTTTGGATTTAAAGCTTGAAAGGGATGAACATAGAAGAACAATGCAGTTGTTGTTAAGTAGAATAAATCGTGGAGTTGGAAGGCAATTTAAGTCATTGACAAAAATTCAAGGAGATGAGAGCTCAAATTCTGCTTAAAAGAATTAAATTGGTAGAATATTAAATTGTTGGACGTTACTTTCTTAAAATTAAGATTAAATTATAATAACGTGAAAAGTTTGATTAAATTTATTATTATGTGAATTTTATTAATTGTCGTGTCTATTTTTAATAAAAAAAAATCTAACTTTTATGATAGAGAAATATAAATAAAAGTATGATATATCCTGATGAAAAATAGATCAATGAAAAGTTTGTGCTATAAGTTTAGCGAAATTTTTTTATATTATAAAAAATCGGACCAAAGCCCATCTTTCTTTAATTTCATTTTAATCTTTATTTAATTTATAAATGTAAGAAAAATTAATTTCATTTTAATCTTTATTTAATTTATAAATGTAAGAAAAAAACCAGTTCATTAGAAATTATTAGAAGTTAGAAAAGATCTATTAAAAAAATGAAAGACGATCGGAATCTACACATTAATTTTTTTTTTGTAATTTTTGTTGGGCCGTATGCATCAAATGGTGCTTGTACGGCTACTAGAAAAACCATAAGATTAAATTCATGTCCAAATAAAATTATCGTATGAAATAAAGTAATTAGCGTACCATTTAAAAAATCATTCAAGAAACGCAAAGTAAATATGTAAACCAATTACTTTTATCATCTCTACAAATTATTAAACAAATAGCTTGCACACATGAAGGGGAAAAACCCATATAACATCTCACTTAAAATACATTTCTAAACAAAGGAGGAGAAACAAATAAAAATAATAAAACGAAGTAATGGCCATGATCATGACGATGACAACAACAAGGTAAATAGAGCACAGAAGACAAGCAGTATATCAATGGCGGAACTGAACAGTACTCATGAACATATACCAACCAAATTAACATTAACCCTTTCCGTACAACTCAATAATCCTCGACAGCAAGGTAAACAAACCTTGTATTACCTATTGGAAATAGGGTTTGGACCGCTTGGAACTTCGTGAGCTTCGGTTCCAAACTGTCTACGTGAAGAAGAAGAAGAAAAAGTGTGGGGTTTTGGAGTTTGCTTGACCTTCATGGTTGAAGAAGTGGATTTTGAGGACGAATCTAACAGGAGCCGCCTTGTGCTGGATGATGGGTTTATGGGGTTTACAGTAGTGTTAAGTATAAGCAGAAATAGGAAGACAAGGGTGAGGAGAAACTGGGTTTTTGCATGGGATTTTGAGAGTGCTGCCATGTACACATCAAGCAGAAGAAGAAGAAGTAAGAGCCCACATGGGTTCAATATCCATGAACCACCAAGGAGGATGGGAGAGAAAAAGAAAAAGGAACCCCAAATTATCTGAGAAAAACAAAGCAAAGAAGATTCACCAAAAGTGATTTGAAAATGATGTTTTGAAATTCTAGAGGAACCCTAAATGTAAAGAAAAAGGGAAGTATATATGAAAGATGTTGGATTACGGTGATGAACTTTTTTAAGCATAACATATACAAGGTTCTTCTTTAAGAGGTTAATTATATAGAGGTTTTTGGATGGTTATTTTTTTTAAGGATGGGGTTATTTATATGAGTTTTAGATAAAAAATTTTTATAAATTCAAGTCCACGAATTAATTAAAAGTTGATTAATTTAATTATTCATCATCTAAATTCATATTCATTATTCTTCATAAGTCATTCGTCGCCAACGACACGTTAATGATGACAATGTTAAACATAATATCAAAAAAGATAATGGAGGCAGTGAAAATGACGATCTTGTTGAAGAGTGATTGATACATAAATATCCCATGCAAAACAAACGATCACTGTCCTATAAAACTCATTCACGAAGAACTTACCGGTGATAGTCTTTAAGTTTTAATACATTAATAATTTGTATTATATAAAATTTGACACTCATGTTATTTAATTGTGTTGTTTTTATATTTATATAGCAATAAGCATCTCCTAAAATCTTAAAAGAGAGTGATGGCAAATGCTTTCAAAGCAGTGTTTTGTCTGGAACAACAAAAAATTATGATTTGTAATTTTGGGAAACCCTAAGGAAAAAAGTGAAAAAGGAGCAGACCAGTCATAGGAAAGCAAAGCAAAGGACATTAAGCATTGATGATGGATCAAAATTGATTGTTAATACTAATGGATGTTGTTTCAAGTGATAAGCAGCTTAATATCACTTAAGCAAGATCTCAGGTTCGAGTTCAAGTTCGAGTCCTTGTGTATGCAGAAAATTTTCATTGGGAGACTCACCCACCGAAACTATGTGTGCAACTTAGGTCAATTCAGATTAATCAGTGCGAAGCCTTGGAACTAGAGGGCAAAAAAAATGATTTGCTAATTATAACATGGTAAGTTTGGTTGAATATAGTAGCAATTTTAGACACCAAAAATAATAATTAAAACCGACTCTCCATATGCAACATATTTTGCTTGCTTTTGGTTAATAGTGTAGGTAGAAAAGCAATGAAATATTAACGTCACCATAATCAAGGGGGATGCATGGGATGTCATTGCCATGCAAGAAGTCAATGATGTTGAATATTAAAACTTTACTTTTAGTTGGCTGTCCAGTGCCAATAAATCAGGGAGGAATTTCAACAACTTAAAGGTGTGCAACCTGATTCGTACACGAGATTTTATATTAGAGAACAAATTATAAAAATTTAAATTTAAATTATCAATAAAAATATAATAACAACTAAATTATATAGAAATTTCAAATAGCATTTGCCCCACCATACTCTCAGTCCATCTTGAGTCTTGACAATATGGCAGAAATCAGTACATCCAAGGGCATACTGTTCTGACCAATAATGTCAACAAATTGAGCTCACCTCTCAACCCCCATATCTCACCTTATTTATTGTTATTACTATTATTAAAGAGTGCATTAAAAAAAGAATTTCAACAAGGTCATTCAAGTTCTAAATAATGGAGAACTTTTAGTGGCAATTATTGACCAAGGAAACAGGAAGAGGAGAAGAATCCATAAAAAAGGGGTCAAGATGTGATTGAGCATTATTGACATGCAATGAGGCAAAACTATCACCTAATGAAAAGATTCTCTCTAAATAAACTTCCAATGGATAGAGAATAAGTTATTTCAGATCGAGTTTTGTAAACTTATTATGGGGACAACTCTTCGAACTCAATTTACTTCATTTATAAATATCAAAATTTAAACTTCTAACCTTATTTAAATAATCTAATGTTTTGTCTCATCAATTCGTTCAAGGTGTTTTCACCACACAATTTATTGTGAAACAGTTTCAAAACCCAATCTTTTGTATTTCGAGAACTGCCTTTATTCACCCCATTTAAGCAAAGCCTTATATCTGACCATTTTGTAAGATCTCAAATCATTGATAAGAAAACGTTGCATGGATAGGTACGAATCTGCAACAATGATAAGGGCAAAACCCCATAGCAGAAGTGTGTTCCTCTTTGATAGAGCAAGTAGAACTCATCGCCCTAAAGCCCACTAACCCTAGTTTTCCTCAGTAACAGACCACTTAGTAGGGGAAGCTTAATTCACAGTCCAGAATGTGGACCGGACACCATGAATTGATTGATGTATAATAAGAAGTTTCCCAGCAAAAGAGATTTATCATGTAAATATGGTAGGGCAGAGAGAGATATTATCTTCTGAAATGTACCTCTTAACTTTAGTCAATCATTTCAAAAGTATTAGTCACTGTATCCGTCACTTTCACATGCCTGTGCTCCCGACTGACATCGTTTATTTTTAATTTTACTTTTCTAACACCGTTCGACCAATATTTCCAAAACTAGCACCCTTTCTGTTGAGTTGACAAAGGCGCGTCTCCGGGGACGCGCTTTACCCGTGTTTTCGCTGAGTTGGATGCCACGTGTGAAAGGCGCGTCCCCGGGGACGCGCCTTTGCCATATCAGCAGACACGTGTGGAAGGCGCATCCCCGGGGACGCGCCTTCCATTAAATGTCATAAATGCCCCCATCCGTTTTTCCTAACTACCCCTCCTCCTCCCCTATATAAACCCCCTCAACCCTCACTCATTCTTCACACCAAAATCATCTTCTCCTCTCTTATATAACTCAAATTCTCCAACTATTTGAGTTTTAAATTTGTTATTAGTGGTAAGAAATTTATTTTTATGTTAGTATTTTTTTAAATAGTTATTATTTTTTATATTAATATATTTATGTAAATATTATTTTTTTATTAAAATAATATTTATATATTATTATTATTTAGAATTATTATTTTTTTGCTAATTATATTGTTTTGTCTACAGTTATAATGGAAAACGAAATGCTGTTGCGATTGGATATTGATCATATCTCCAGACATTTTAGCGATATGGTAATTTTTTATAATTAAAGTTAATATTTAAATTTATTTTTATTTTAAAGTTATTATGAATTTATATTAATTTTACTTTTTATAATATATTATTTAGGATGCTGATCGTATTTTAGAAACTTTTATTAAAAATCCACGTATACCGACACCGGAACGTATTTTGCCATATTTGGCTTCTGCTGGGTTCGGGTATATTGCAACAATTATAGGCGGTTGCAAACTCGAACCTGTCCTAATTTCTGCACTGATTGAGAGGTGGAGGCCCGAGACACACACTTTTCACCTTCCATGTGGAGAGGCAACAATTACATTGGAGGATGTCTCTATGCATCTGGGGCTTCCCGTCGACGGAAATATGATGTGTGGTATGGCGGATGGTGATTGGCAATCAATGTGCATTGATTATCTTGGAGATGCTCCGCCAGAGTTTAATGGAGGTAGAATAGCTTTATCTTGGTTAAAAGCTAATTTTGAGGTTTTAAATGAAAATGCTTCAGAGGATCAAGCAAAGGCATGTGCTCGGGCATATATTCTACGAATAATTGGAGGAATATTGATGCCCGACAAATCTCGCAACCAGGTGCATTGTATGTGGTTGCGGCATCTGATCGATTTTGATGAAGCTGGAAGATATAGTTGGGGTGCTGCAGTTTTGGCATTTCTCTTTAGAGAAATGTGTCGGGCGACGAATTATAAGAAAACTGCTATCGGTGGATGTCTTCTGCTTCTACAATCATGGGCGTGGTTCCGCATGCCTTTCTTATGCCCGATCGTGAATGAACCATACGTATTCCCCTTATTGTTGAGGTAATTTTCGAACTAAATTTTGATTTAAATATTTTCAATTAAATAGGGTGATATTTAGTTTATTATATTTCATAGGTGGTCGATGAAAAGAAAGGACCATAAAAGTATACCTACTGGGTTAGAGGAAATTCGTTTACTTATTGATACGAAAGCTGGGTCTGAGGTATGTTTTTAAATTTGTTTAATTATTAATATTTTAATTTAAAATATTAGATATAATTAGAATATTTTATTTATTTGAATTGTATATTTATATTTCAGTTTCAGTGGATACCTTATGCGAGCGATGAAGTGAAAGCTTGCATCCCACCCCACCTTAGTGGGTCATTAGAGGTATGGATATCGGTTATACCTCTTATATGTTATGCTATTATTGAGTGGCATCCAGTTGATCGCGTGCTCCGTCAGTATGGTTGTACGCAATATATTCCTGGAGCTCCTAGAAATTTAGACGACGTGCATAACATAGATAGACGGGGAAAGAAAGATGTTAACTGGGTGGTGAGACACAGAGATTGGATTGCGCTTTGGGAGAACCGATATACACTGTTGGCCCATCGACAATATTACGCTGAAACTGGTCATATGGTTACGGATAACTATATGGACTGGTTTAATGAAAATGGGAAGCCGTTTCTACTTTCGGCAGAAGCACGAGGGGTTAACATTCCTAGGCGCCGAGAAAGACGTCAACCGTCTCAATATCATCGTCCCCCGACGCGTGGACGGAGAGAAGGCGCTACCGGTTCTGCATCAGTCCCACCACAACATCCTTATTCGTCGATGCCGCAGGGGTACATGCCCAGCCCTCCACTTCATATGCCAAGCCCACCAGTTTATATGCCATCTCCGCAGGGTTACATTCCGAGCCCGCAGGGTTACATTCCTAGCCCGCCAGGTTACATGCCTAGCCCGCCAGGTTACATGCCTAGCCCGCAGGGTTTTATACCATATGGAGGTGCATATACGACTATGTTTAATGATCCAGCATATGCTTCATATGCATCTTATTTGGCTGGTGGTGCTTCTCCGCAGACACCTCAATCTTCATCTGGATCACATACATCGATGCCAATGTTTCCACAGTTTCTACAGTTCCCGGGGAGCGGTGGGATTGTTACTAGCACTCCTCCAGGGTCGTTATTTTATACAGGCCCTTCAGCCCCTTCAGCGTCATCTACACCAAATGAAGAAAATGCTGCTGATGATGATAGTGAAGATGAGGAGACTGAAGTACAAGTTCCACGAAGAAATCCTCCACGAAATAGGCAACCACCGCCATGTGGAACTCATTCGAGAAGACGACATCGGTGATCCAGTTATATTTAATGTTATTTAAATAATTAAATTTCAGAATTTTATGTAATTTGGTTATGTTATTTAAATGTTTCATGGTTGTTACATACATATTTTTTAATGTTATTTTTTATTCACATTTAACATTAAATGTTTGATAAATGTTTTTAAAATACAAATTATATTATTCGAAATTTAAAATAAAAAAAAATAATATTATTCAAATTTAAATTTAAAATATAAATTATAGTATTCGAAATTTAACATTAAATTTCAACTTAATATTCCAATTGTATTCGAAATTAAAAGTTATATTCCAATTATAGTTCACAATACTTAAATTGAAATTAAATTTATCCATACATATGATTTTATCATTAACATATATATTAAAACGTATACATTAAAATCAACTTATGTTGAGTTCATCGATCGACGTAATCAACCAAGAGGGGGGTGAATTGGCAATTTATTCAATGTCACATTTCAATGCTCATTCCATACAATTTCAATGTCACAATCAACTTATCACTTCACATTTATTCAATTTATCCATAACATTTTATCTAATTTATTCAAACTTCACATAACGTTTTAATTTAAGTT
The DNA here is from genome assembly GCF_006381635.1 of Hibiscus syriacus. Classification (NCBI taxonomy): domain Eukaryota; kingdom Viridiplantae; phylum Streptophyta; class Magnoliopsida; order Malvales; family Malvaceae; genus Hibiscus; species Hibiscus syriacus. The sequence continues at coordinate 1,162,475 of NW_024062788.1, read as the reverse complement.
ATTCTTAACTTGTTGAACTTTCAAAAGAAGTTAAATTTAAGTTATTTCCCGAGGGACATGAGTGACATAATAGGGCAATGATAATATTCTCTGACGAAATAATGGAAGGCGAGCCCCCGGGAACGCGCCTTTATGTGAATAGTGAAATAATAGGTACTGATATATCTAGTGTCCCCGAGGGACATGAGTGACATAATAGGGCAATGATAATATTCTCTGACGAAATAATGGAAGGCGCGCCCCCGGGAACGCGCCTTCATGTGAATAGTGAAATAATAGGTACTGATATATCTAGTGTCCCCGAGGGACATGAGTGACATAATAGGGCAATGATAATATTCTCTGACGAAATAATGGAAGGCGCGCCCCCGGGAACGCGCCTTCATGTGAATAGTGAAATAATAGGTACTGATATATCTAGTGTCCCCGAGGGACATGAGTGACATAATAGGGCAATGATAATATTCTCTGACGAAATAATGGAAGGCGCGCCCCGGGAACGCGCCTTCATGTGAATAGTGAAATAATAGGTACTGATATATCTAGTGTCCCCGAGGGACATGAGTGACATAATAGGGCAATGATAATATTCTCTGACGAAATAATGGAAGGCGCGCCCCCGGGAACGCGCCTTCATGTGAATAGTGAAATAATAGGTACTGATATATCTAGTGTCCCCGAGGGACATGAATGACATAATAGGGCAATGATAATATTCTCTGACGAAATAATGGAAGGCGCGCCCCCGGGAACGCGCCTTCATGTGAATAGTGAACCGATTATAGACACTATTATATGCAACGTATTATAAACTTTCAAAACAAACTTCAGTTCACAATCTTTCAAATTCTCAAATTCCCAAACTCTAAATTCTCAAATTCTCTGAAAATGAGTCGTCTTTCTGCTGTTGTTTTGTATGATGGAGAAATTAAGGAAGCTGAAGAGGGGGTTATTTTTGAGTCAGATTAGAGGATTAAATTTATTAAATTAAATTTTCAATAAGACTAATTTTATAAAATATGTAAGTCTTGAAGATTAAATATGTAATTATACTAATTTATTAACTTATGCATCAATATTTTCGTTAAATATTGATATGAGATGACTATATTGATTGATAACATTTAAATAATTAACTGATAAAATTAATAGATCGATAATCAAAATAAAAAATACTCGAAACTTGATAATTCTTACATTATAATCGAAACATTTTACATAATATATTATTAATTTATAATAATAATAAAAATAAACTATTTATTATATAATAAAATACGTGTCTGCTGAGTTGGCAAAGGCGCGTCCCCGGGGACGCGCCTTTCACACGTGGCATCCAACTCAGCGAAAAACACGGGTAAAGCGCGCCCCCGGGGACGCGCCTTTGCCAACTCAGCAGAAAGGGTGCTAGTTCTGGAAATATTGGTCAAACGGTGTCAGAAAAATAAAATTATAATCAAACGGTGTCAGTTATGTAAAAACCCCTGTGTTCCCACCATTTTCTTCATAAACATTAAAAAAATTCAACACACGTGTAAAATCAGAAGCAATCAATCAATCAAGACTCAAGAAACGATAACGTGATTAAAAGGATAATATAGTTAAATTACATTTCTTTTCAACATGTTTCTTCACCAAAATCACATATCAAAGTGGTTAACACATCCTTGGGTTCTCAAATTCAAGCATAACTCCCTTAACATGCACACGGTAAGTCTGGGGTGGTTTCTACCCACAAGCCACACGGACATAAGAAAAGGAGAGGAGACAGCTAAATAAAAGGGCAAATTCCACAATAGATGCGTATAGATGGAAATGAAACCATCTGGTTTTAAAATCACACATCAATAAAAGTGTTATTAACATAGAACTAAATAAGCTTCTCAAAATTTATTGACCAAAACATTTAAAGAAGCATCAGGGTAAAAAAAAAACCTTTCCAGAGTAACAATGCACAGATCACATTCCTCTAGACGTACAACATGCGAAAATGACAAACAGAAATTTGTGATCAACAAAAAGATAAGGTACCATTTATATCTCACTTCCATCTGAGGGACTGCCTAATTCCTGTATAGATGAGTCCCAATGACCTCCCAATCAAGCAAACTAGAAAAAATGAGATGGCATTGCTAACTTTGTCGATGACAGCTCTAACCATGGGCAGGCTAATGTCAGAGAACTCGAGGACCAGACTGAAATAGTATCTACTGTAATAAGCAAAGAGGCTATTTGGTTAAAACCTATATCCAAGTTTATAAACATTATTAATCAGAAATATATGAAACCTGTTCATGGTATTCAGTTGGCTGCTCTAAATGAAGAAATCTTTGTGTATATTTAACCAATCATTACTATTATATTTACATATTCATTAAATATTCATGTAAAAAAAATTTGAACAACCTTAGTTATATTCTTTCCCTAAAATCCATACCTTAACTTTAGAAAGAACTGTCGTTTTGTGAATTTTTGGTAAGAGTGGAATAGACCTCGGGTTTTCAATATTAACTTAGCATAGATTGAACAGATCAAACTGAGGAAGTTAATGTTCCATTACAAGTGCAAACTCCCCAGGAAGTTCAGACTTTTCTTTGGGCTAAGGCTTTAAAATAAAATCCATGTACAGAAATGCAGATGACCACGCTGATACCGCAGTAGCAAGATAAATTTCTATATTCATGAACTATGGCAGTATACTTTCATCAAGGCAACAGCCTTTTCCACCATCTAAAAACAATCGTTATTTCATGCCATCCTACTGCAGTTGTCCTTATTAATCAACATCATGAAACTTCCTCAAACATCAATCCCTAAGAGGCCAAGTATTAATGAACAATGAAATCACTTCTGAATCCACACCATGAATCCACTCCACCAAAGCATGTTTGGATTCACAGTTTCTGTAATTGTACACTATCTGAGATAATAAAGCATTTCTTTGTTTCCAAGTATCTAACCAATTTCAGTGTTGTTCCAAGACAATCTAAATCCACTAAAATTCTGTTAATAACACTGGATACAAGCAAAGAAAATTATTTATAGGTGAAAGGTTGTGGAAAACATACCACCCTGTCAGGGCTCTTAATTCCTTGGTGCGTTTTACAGTCACAGAGAAATTACTTATCACAACATACTGCAATGAAGTAGGTACACTTTCATATTTTCTTAGCATAAGCTTCTTCCACCAACTATATGTTTCAGCACAATCACTACCGTTTTCCTCAATGAGCTGACTCTTAAGTGTGTAGAGGTCAAAGCGATCCTCATCATTGATACAATAACCTCCAGATTTTGATACAACCACTGGTTTAAAGCCACCTGTTAACGAGCACATGCTTTAAAATCCTGATGAAATATATCCTTTTTATCTCATTAACCAAACATATCCGTACCATTTCACTCCATAACCATAGACATTAATGACATGCACTAAAATCACATGAAAGCTTTATGAAATTCTTAGTCTTTCGAATATGAGAAACAATTCCCTCCCCACCTCATCACTGATCTGAAATAAGAGAAGAAAATAGACACTATTGAAGTGTTCCAAATTTGGAAATATGTCATGCTAGCTTTATAATTAGAACATCATATACATATTCATTGACAAAAAGCCAAACACTTCTACAATCATGTATCTACGAGGAGCTTGAAATAACATGCAGAGGAGGCAAGAACAAGGAAAAGAAGAAGATAAAAGCCCTTGATAATTTCTGCCATAAGCAATTGTATAGGCCTGCTTAGTGTCTGCACTAAGACAACATACCTAATATGCTCAATCAGTCCATCCATCAAAGCTCACAACGAGAACCTCAATACTTTACTTGCAGAAAAGCAGAAGTGGAAAATATGTTCATGAAAATAAGGAGTTGAAGACCAACAGGTGCTACCACTAAATTCCCTAAGAAAAACGACTGTACCTCATTACGTAACTTTTGGAGTGCACGAGTAGATAAGTTACAGATGGCTAAACCCAAATCATTCACTTCATCGGACAAATTGCCATCAACAGAAATAAGCTCCAAATAAGTGCTCGCTATCCCATCTGCCAAAGTAATCACCAGATCTTCCAGTATGGAATCCCCATATAAAGTAAACAAGCTTTGGTCATAACAACAACCTTTCCTGCAAAATAGATAAATTAACAAATAAGTTTCACAACAAATATATTAAATGTATTATGAGAACAGGATCAGATTTTAATAAAAGAAAAACCATACGTTAAAGGCTACATATATTGCACCCAAAAGCAAGTTATCCTTCGACGTAACATTTAGCAGAAAGCATTTATGATTACAAGAACCATCAGAGATAAATAACGTATTGTTTTTGGTACCATTATTCTGTCAATTGCCAAGTGGTGATGATACCTGACACAATTATAGGTTCTTCAATAATCCTACTTTAGACAGCCATCAGTGCAAGTTAACTCCACTCAGATCCTTACCTGGAAACAACTAATAGTATGTCTACCAAGTAAAATCGCATTAACAGCCGCTGATTAGAGTCTGTACCGTATCTGCCAAGCAATCTAGCATTAGTCAACCTCTGGATGGGTCAAGGGAATATGGTCTACTTGTTAGCATCATATCTATTAAGAATTTAAATTTCTGAAAAAGTAAAGTCATGAAACAAGAGTAATCATTCTTTGGGAAAGAATGATAAGGGTAAAAAAACTACACGGTCACTCCCCATAAAACATATGCATAATTTTCCAAGACGATTAAATATCTTCTACTTCACAAAGTCTAAGAGTTTAGGGGATCCAAAACTTTGGAAAGTTCAAATGTCTTCGCGTTCCAAATGTTTCTCTTAATACATGGCGTGAAGGGTAATTAAAGCCATTTAGCTCGCACATTTTAGAAACATGCAGGCTCATTTTCTCTGAACAAACACAAAAGCCATTTGATTCATGAACTTTGAAAACACCACAGCTTAAAGAGATTCCTAATTGATATGAGGTCTTCAGCCAAAAGAGGGTGTTATGAAGCCAGCAGCAAGAAATTATTATATAACTTCGAGAATGGTTTAAAAGGAAGTTGTGCACATACATCTGTTAGTACATATAAAACTTTTCATCACTCTCCATCTATATGTTAGCAAAATTGATGCATAGAAATATTACTGAAAATTGTTTCTAAAGAGAAAGAAACAAGCAACAAGATAATGAATGCAACAAGTGATAAGGTTAGTAGCTTTGATGTTTTATGAAGTACACTAAAAGCAACTGTTAGAAATTCATATTATACAAAGTTCGAGTCATCTTTAAAGATACAAAACATATAGAGAGAATAATCTACGATCATACCGTAATAAACACTACAACACAAAGACAGTGGCAGTGGCAGATCATTTTACCTTAGAGAACCAAATCTAAGAAAATACAACAATTCTGCATACAAGTATTTCTTCCCCGACTTTGTAATATTTTGTAAAACTGTGTTGTCTCCATTTAACTTCTCAGATATCAGAGAAACAAGTTCCTGTCAGAAGAGGGAAAGAAAATTGATGCTTCATTCAAACAAGCTAGAAACAAACAAACCATATAGTTATCATAAGATTTTTGAAGTACCATATTTGTTTAGGATATTGGATCACTCAAAAATATTTTGTTATTTTTAATAAAGTTTTAATTTTTAAAATTTATTAAAAAATGTTTTTGTCTACTTTTTAAAAAAATAAGTTCGGTAGTCGATTACGTGTCGGAAAGGGTTAGCATCCCCACAACGCCCAAAAATTAGTACAAAATTAATTAATTATTATCTTTGTAATGAAATTTATGAATTCAAATTTTAATTTAATTAATGATCCATTTTAGTTAAATAAATACAATGTTATTTAATCTGTAGATAAAAGTTAACAATTAGTTGCATTTAACTGGAGAAAGTTAACCACATAACATAAGGTAGAATGAAATCTCTCTTATTTCCAACTAAAGCAGTGAATTATCAATATTTATTCTCGAAAATTTTAAGTTAAATTGTTCACATTTCAACATTTCAAACCAAAGTGAAACACCACCTAATGTAAGGTAGAGTATCAATTTTTCTTTATAAAGAAATAATAAATATCATAATCAAACATTGCATTTATTTTCCTAAGGTTATGCAACAAACAAGGGTTTTATTAATGAAAGTTGTTGGCCTTTAAGATAGATATAGAATATTCAAATACTTATAAATATCATAACTAAACCACCAAATAGGATCGAGAGACTCGTTTTTTATAAATCTAAATGTGAGAATGATTAATTTTAAGATGTTAAAATTACCAAAATCGGACTACCATGTGGGTTAGGACAACCATCTTCGATAATTTAGAATAAAATAAACATTACCTTTTAATTAATTATGAAAAGATATCAAGTGATGCAAATGAGACAATCATGCTTATCAATTAAATAAAATGTCATGCAATCAATCAATAGACTTCATAGAAAATTAATTAAAAAGTTAAAGAATCATATTAAATAATCAATTTAATTTAAAGTTAGGATCATAATGCAAATAATCGAAATTAAAGGCATAAAGAGAATACCCAAATAATTAAAAGTATAAATATAAATTGTAGATCTAAAAGATACGAACAATAATGTAAAAAGATATAAATATCAAAAATATTAAAATAATAAAATAAACTAATAAATATTCAAATTTAAAAAATAATAAAAATAACAAAAATATAAAGAAAGTTTATAGGAAAGGAACTAAAAAAAGGTAAATAAAGTTAAATATAAAATTAAACATAAAAATACATACATATAGCATTATAATTAAATATAAAGATATAATGTATATATAATATAAACATGAGAAAATATATATAAAGAAAAATTAATTTGTAAATAATATATATAATATAAAAATAATATTAATGGTATAAAAATTTATATGAATATAAACATATTATAAATAATATTAATAGTATAAAAATATACATAATATAAAAAGATAAAATAAAATAGATGAGAATTAAAAGAGAAAAAATCGATTTTCTTTGAGAAACTTCAATGGTTGATAGATTTAAAATATATATATATATATGCATGCATTTTCCTTTTCCTCAATTTTTTCTCTTCCGATAGAACCTTTTTTTAAATAAAGGTCGACATTGATTGAAATAAAAAATAGAATAAAATAAAAGATACATTTAAATAAAAATTCTTCTTTTATTGCTTGTATTTCTAGATTATAATGTTAGAATCTCTTTTACTTTCTTTTTTCCCTTTTTTTCCCTCTAATATATTCTCTTTTTTTTCCCTTCTCCTTTCTCTATTATTTTCTTTTTCTGTCTAATGGGATGAAAAAGACCTCTATTTATAGTTCAGTCTTCTTACATCCAATGATCTCGATCGTTTACATCAACAGTTAAGATTTACCCAAATCAACAAGATTCTCTCATCTAAAAAAAATAACATCTAATTTTATCAAATCAAATCAATTAATATATTGAGAAAATAACCTCAGTAATCAAAAATGCCTTATAATATACGAATTTAACCAACTTTTTTTGGATTTGCCAAAATGACCAACAAATTCGCAACGCGAATTCCAATTTCGCAACCCAGTTTCCAATTTCACAACGCGAATATGTAAATCGCATTGCGATTTTCCAAATTCGCGTTGCGATTTTCTAAATTCGCAATGCGATAGTTAAATTCTCAACGCGAAAGTCAAATTTGCAACACGAATTTGTAAATCGCAACACAGAAGTCAAATTTGCAACACGATAGTCAAATTCACAACGCAAAAGTCAAATATTTTTACGCGAAACACAATATTAATTTCGCAACACAAATATAAACAATATTATCGCAAATCATCTCTAACCTAAAACCCTAAAGCACAACTCAGTCTCATCTCCATCTCTCACTCTCTACGACTACATCCGTCTCCATCTCCACCTCTCAGAGCAACCCTCACAACCATTCACGGTCAGAAATGGAAAATCAACCACCGAGGGTTAGTTTTTTTAATCTCTTATTTTTATTTTGAAATTTTTGTATTATTATTAGATTAACCATTTCACTGAGATTGCTAAATTCATTCGGTTACTGCCAATACTGCTAAACTGTTTAGTCTTTAACCTTGTGAAGTTAGTATTTGTCTTTGTTTTGTCTTTTTGTTGAAGAAACCCTAAATCTCAAAGCAAAAATTGCAACGCGAAACTAAAATCGCGTTGCGATTTTCATTTTCGCGTTACGATTTTCATTTTCGCGTTGCGAATTTAAGTTTCAGAAACTTCTTTTATTCTGCAAATTGAAACTTGAATGAATTGCATTACTTCAACCAAAAAACAAAGACAAATACTAACTTCACAGTGTTGCTAATTTAAGTTTCAAGAATAAACTACTACTCTTTATGTTGTCCTTGAACCTGCACTAAACCTATATGTTGTCCTTTTAAATGTTTATATAAGTGCTTACTTCTGGAATGTTATCTGATGCATTTTGTGAACTATGATGGAATAATGACTTGGGTGAATACCGTGCTAGTTTGAAACATATTTGGCTTTGTTTTCACTGTTTAATATCATGTTTGTTTATAGTGTATAATTTTTAGTTTTTGGTATATCTAACTTGGTATGTTTATTGTTTTTGTAGAAATTTTTTTCGGTTGCATTGACCTTAAGGAATAAATTAAGCATAGCCATTAAAATTGCGTCGACGCTTACACCTCTACAAAGAAAATTGTTTGAGGATACTTGCATCGGGCCATGGCTGAAAGTGCAACATAAGGGTGGAGATGCTATGTTGACACATTTATTTCTTCAGACCATGACTAACGATCTACCCGAGGGGGTACAACGTGGTGATGAGGAAATATGGTTTCATTTTCCTCCGGCACTGGCGTATACTTGTTTTGGGCGGGAGGAGTTTTCCTTAATCACCGGTCTACGCTTTAGACACGATGATGTAGGTCGGTACACTAGTCATATCGCCCGCCCATCATGGTTATATCGGGTTTTTCCTGAGCTGGCAAAGTCGAAGCCGAGTATACACGTCAACGACTTGAAGAGATTATTTGATAAAGATAGTTTTACTCGGATGGATGACCTTGATGTTGTCCGAGTATGCCATTTATTACTTTTGCATGCCGACTTTTTAGGCAAAGAGGGCATACAACCAATCTACGAGGACCTAATATTATTGGTAGAGGACCTAAATGCATGGAACATGTTTCCGTTGGGTTCATATCTATGGAAAGCTACCTGGAAGAAGTTGTCGTCTGCCTTTGAGGACCGAAAAAGTTTGTGGGGCGATGGTTCTAAATACACTTTGACAGGCTTTACTTGGGCCTTTAAGGTAAGAATTTCTATATTATAATGTTTCCAAAATTATAATTAATTATTTAACAATTACTAATGTTTGTGTATTATATTGTTTGTAGATTTGGATATTTGAGGCTTTCCTCAGCATACAGACATATGCGATAAAAAGATCAAATGATATTCCTAGGGCTATTACCTGGAAGAGGATCCGCATGTTGGATTGGGAATAGTTACTTCCATATACGACGATGAATGATGTAAGTTAACACACAAATAATACCATATAAACAAGTTATTACTAGTACAAGTTTAACTTTGTTTGAGCTTTTATATTGTTAGGTGGCCAACTATCCATTACAGAGGCTGAGCTTGCCACTGATTGGTGGCAAGCTAGTAAGCGGTTTTTTGATGGGACGGATGATGAGCACCCCCACCTCGAGAGCCATCACCTGATCGGGCCGATTCTACAGCTCGACACCCGGAGCCATCACCTGATCGAGCCTCTTCTCCACCTCTACCATCACCTATTCCATCACATAATCGAGCCTCTTCGCCACCATCACCTCATGATAGGTGACCGGAAAAGAGGCCACGGCATTTATCTCCCTGTTCTCCACCTCCACGGGATGAGTTAGGGGAATTATATGATGAGGTCGGTGCTTTGCGTCATGAGGTCGGTACTTTACGTGAAGATAATGGTGTATGGCGTGATGAGGTTCGATCTTTACGTGGTGAGGTGGATTTTTTACGCGATGACAATGGTGCGCTACACGGTGAGATATCTACCTTACGTGATGAGGTTTCCGCTCTACGCGGGATTATTTCATTGTTGCAGAATGAGGTTAATACTCTACGCAATGAGGTAAATTTGTTTAATATTATACTAAAAATACAAATAACTTTTTTTCGGCATTATTTATTTATTTATTTACTTATTTATATATTAATTTATTTTCAGCGGCCTGATAAGGTAGATGTTTTACGTCGGATTTTTCTTGCACGACGGGGTTCACGCATCAGACGTCGTGCACGTGTCATTACGTCTTCGTTCACCCCACTAGTGCCAAGACTCCGTAAGAATAAGCCCGATGCACCTATCATCATTCAAGAGGCGCCTCCTATCGTTCAAGAGGCCCCTTTCATTATCGAAGAAGCCCCTCCCACCGTTCAAGAGGCCCTTGTCATCATTCAAGTGGTCCCGCCCACCGTTCAAGAGCCCGATTCACATGGCGTTATATTTCGACATATTGATAAACCCCCTCCCGTGCTCGATATGATGGATGCGAGTTGGCTTTCGTATGTGTTACCGGCCAGTACCATTCCTCAGCAGGAGAGGGAAACACTACCGAAAACAATTACGGATAATACCCTTTGGGCTAAGACCGCAGTTGATTTTTATCTACATGAGCAGAGCAAGGGGTGTTATTCTGACCTATGCCAAATCGACGATGCATATCATTTGTTTCTTGATTGGTCTTGGTGGGGTATTTTATTAGGGTTTGAAGATAATGGCTACCTCGAAGGGGTGATAAGTCTTATATTTTTCTTATATTGCATTTTGATTAATTTTTTTTAAATTTATTAATAAATTCACTAATATATGTATTTTTTTATAAAACAACATATTGATGCATGAGTGTCACGTCTTCTAACAATAAGGAAATTGAAGAAAATAAAAAATACTCGATGGACTATTATGCCGACGTCTTTTCACGTAGCTCACTTGAAAGATCAGAGAGATGCTTCACATAAGTCGGCTAATGGAAAAGCTAAACTTTAGCCTACGTGGTAGGAGGTCGATAGGGTTAGTATTTAATTTTTTGAATATTTTAAAGGTTTACATAAATTTTATTTGATGTTCGCAATTATTTATGATTGCAGGTGTTTATCCCTATTTTGGAACGTCGTCATTGGCTTCTCGTCGAGCTTCAGCTCCCATCTCTGAAGATAATGGTATATGACAGCATGTTGAATTACATACCATTGTCTGATTTGAGAGATATTATTACAAAGGGATGGAGCAATCATTTGGCTAAATACTTGAAGGCGCTTGATTATTGGACAAATTCTGGAAACAAGAAGCCAAAGAATATCAAAATTAAAATGATCAGAGACGAGACTGCGCCACAACAAACGTAGGGAGCCAAAGGGGATTGTTAACATAAACAATTGGTAAGATTGAGCAAGTGTTGTTAACACATATACTCTTTAATTGGTTTGAAAATATTTGGTTAAGTAACTAGAATTCAGTAACTTGCTGTTTGTTGGTTTTAGATGTATAGAAAGTGTTGTTTGAGCAAATGTTTGGTTTCTGCAGGTTAATCCTGAAGTGAGCTGCGTGAAATGTATTTGTGCATAAACAACAGTATGGGGTACACTTTTTTTCTTTGTTTAATTGAATTTTACATTGAAAGTTGATTTGTTTAATTGATGAGGAAATAAGATTCATTTTTTGATTAATTGATTTGTAAAAGTTGATTTGTTTAATTTGATTTGTAAATAAGAATTATTTTTTTGCTTGTTTAATTGATCTGTAAAAGTTGATTTATTGTTTCTAAAAAATTCAATCTGCATTATGTTTGAAGGTAAAAAAGACCTGTTGAAGGTACAAATTCGCAACGCGAAATAAGCGTTGCGATAGTCAAATTCGCAACGCGATTTTCGGTTTGCGAATTTGACTTTCGCGTTGCGAATTTGACTATCGCAACGCTTATTTCGCGTTGCGAATTTAACTTTCGCGTTGATCGCAACATACAACATCAAGGTATATACAACATCAAACACATTCCAAGCTATAAATACAAGCTAAGGACACTTGAAGACGCAAGAGAATAACCATCCAAAAAATCAAACACAAGAGAAAATCCCAACATGATAACAACTGAATAGATCATATCAATGTTCAAACTCAAGTTTTAGATTTTGATTTCCTTTTGCTTTGCACCATATGAGATTTGGATTTCCTTTTGCTTGGCACCATATGAGCTTTGGATTTTAATGAGCATCGGAAGCATTTAAGACTTATGATTTGGGTGGTACTCAGAAGCATTTCAGACTTATTATTTTTGCTATTATTACAAGTTGTAGCCCTCAAATATCGGGATTTTTAGTTGCCATTTGTTGTATTTCTCGTATACCACCCATATCATACGCCCGAAACGTTTCTGACGCTTTAAAGTTGACCAAAAAATACGATGGTCGGGATTTCCCTCGCGTTTAAAGTTGAAAAAAAAAACAATGGAAATTAGGAATAATCAATGATAACATGCATTTTGGCTTGGGCTAATATTTATAGTGGAGCCGAAATTTATATTGAAATTCAAACTCAAATTGAAATTTAAATTCAAACTCCAATTACATATGAAATGAATTTGAAATGCAGTGTTAAATTGAACATAGAAATTGCATAATTGATTCATATTGTTCAAGTATCATGCTTTATGAACCATCAAGCTAAAAGACAATATTGATTGAGTTCAAAGCTGAGTTGTGAGTTGATGGGGTTGTCACACTTGTCACATGGTTGGAATAAAGTACTCACATAAAGAGATATATTGTTTTGTTATACACAAACCATCTCATCTGAATGAAAATATACATATAATATAATCAAACCAAAACATACATACACAACAAATTTATACATAACAATGTTCGAATAATTTACCCACAAAAACAAAATTAATCCGATGAAAAAGGGTTATTTCTAACGAAGTCCGGAACATTATTTTTCCAAATAATGTACCCATAACAATGTTCAAATAATGTACCCACAACAATGTTTAATTGATTTGTTGTTTAATTTTCAATCTGCATTATGTTGAAGGTAAAAAAGACATGTTGAAGGTAAATTCGCAACGCGAAAGTCAAATTCGGTTTGCGATTTCGCGTTGCGAATTTGACTATCGCATTACGAATTTCTCTTTCGCGTTGCGGATTTAACTATCGCAACGCTTATTTCGCGTTGCGAATTTGACTTTCGCGTTGATCGCAACATACAACATCAAGGTATATACAACATCAAACACATTCCAAGCTATAAATACAAGCTAAGGACACTTGAAGAAGCAAGAGAACAACTATCCAAGCAATCAAACACAAGAGAAAATCCCAACATGATAACAACTGAACAGATCATAGCAATGTTCAAACTCAAGTTACTAATGAATGTCTAACTGAAAATGTATGCATTCACACATAAAATACACATAATACAATGTTTGCATTTAAAAATCACCTAAGTTAATAAGTCCCAAAAGGTGAAGCCGGTTGTGATTGGGATTTTGATTTTGATTGCGATTTTGATTTCCTTTTGCTTGGCACCATATGAGCTTTGGATTTTGATGAGGATCCATTTTTTGGTAGATGAAAAGATGATTGTGATGGCACTGGTGATCCACAGGTCAACCTTGTATTACCACTTTCCTTGCACCGACTACATGTCGATATCTTCTTCTCTTCAGCCTTAGACGGTATACGATCGTGATTTTTTGGTCGACCAGGTAGCCTGTTATCCATGACTGGTGGCAAAACTGTTTGTAAGTCATCTGGTATGTCCCACTCAGAAGGATGTGGACATGGGTAGACAATCTCGGTATAAGTCTGTCGATATACTTCTGTAGTATAGCAATCCATAGCGTATGCGCTTGAATCATCTTGGTTTAGATGACAAATAACTTTTATAACATGGCCACACGGATAACCAGATGTTTGCCATTTCTTACAACTACACGTCTTTGCATTTAGATCGACAAGCCCATTTAAGTTATTATCCAATACTTCAAACAAAGTGTTTGAACATGGTGTAACTCTCCAGGACGTTAACTTCACAACACGTTTCGTTATCTTTTTTTCAGTCCATGGTGTAACACGACGTTCCAATGTTCCTGTAAATTTAAATAAATAATACTTAGTAAAATATATGATAAGTTACGAATTTAAAGAAATAATACATGCATGGTTTCTTTTCTTTTAGTACTACTGTTGAATAGAGGCTCGAAAAAACTCCATTAACATAGTAATGGGTAATTTCCGGGAATGACGAATTAGAGCGTTGATTGATTCTACACTATTAGACGTCATGAAACCATATCTTGCTCCAAGTTGATGTACTCTTGACCATCTTTCAAACCCGACATCTTCTAGTGTTTGAGTACATTGAGGGAAAACAAGTCTTAAACAATTTATATGCTTATTAAAATATTCTTCCCGATAAGCTTTTACAGCCTTCCAGTATGTCCATTTGTGATTTTTTATACCAGCAGACCTTGATTTTAGATTTCTGTACAAATGAACACCACAAAGTCCATGAAAAGCATCTGGGAAACACCTTCTAACAACGTTGTCAATTGAGTTTGCCCTATCGGATATGATTGTCAGATTGCTAATAGGACCTATGCAATCCCTAAGATGCCCCATAAACCATGTCCATGAATCAGAGGTTTCAGATTTGCTAACCCCTTAAGCTATTAGCAGTATCCCATTGTTAGCATCCATGGCTACTGCTAATAAGTTTACTCCAAGGTATCGACCTTTCAAATGTGCTCCATCAACTATAATAACTGGACGCATGCAAGTAATAAACGAACGAATCTACAAAATCATATACACAAGAAATATAATCATTTAAATGTGAAATGCATGCAACTAACAAAAATAAGTCAACAAAATTATAATTATTTACTAACCGCAGCACCAATGGCGATAAACAACAACTCAAAGCGTCCATCTCTATCTGTTTTGATATAAGTTACCGACCCAGGATTTTTCAGCTTTAAATTGTGACAATAAGCCGGCAGTTGGGCAAACGATGCTTCTGGCGACCCCCTCAACAATTCCAAGGCATAATATTTGGCTCTCCAAGCTTGAGAATATGAGATACTAATCTTGAACCGAGCATTCATGTCAGTCATAATTTCATGTCCCCGATATACCCTTCAATTCAAAAACATAAACTCAGCCAGAAAATCACCCAACACCTTTTTGTTTGCCTGTCTATGGTGAGGAAAAACTTGGGTTCTTGAACATGTATGTTTATCAATAAAAGTCCTAACTTGAAACATTTCGCAATCTTTTATCCTCTTTGCAATCATACGCCACGTACAGTTTTTGTCAATCATACACCTTGTTTCGAAATGATCTTTGCTTGATTTGTTAACTCTTAGTTGATAGCCATCTTCCACACATTTCGTATACAAAGCTATCTTCAAGTCTTCCTTTGTATCAAAACAATCATCTTTCTTGATAGGAATAACTTTTGTGTAACAATCAACTGATATCTTTACCAACTCTTCTTCCGGTATCTGAAGTAATTCTGGCATATTCCAGTTATACTCCCGTGGTATTTTCTTCTTTTTCTTTTCTTCGGGGACTTCTTTTTTTTTTTCTTCTTCAAGGTTATATGAATTACAGAATGAATGTTCAACATGTTCATTCACAGTCGTAACTTCCTCCTCATTATCATCAACAATATCTTCCTCTGCAGCGGCTGTTTCATCATCAAAATTCGGGTATTGACCAATATCAAAATCATTACATGCAGGGTCTGTTTCTTCTTCCATCACATCATCAAAATCCGAGTATTGACCAAGATCAAAGTTCGGGTATTGACCAAGATCAAATTTTGAATACTGACTAGTACTCACAATTTTTTCTGTTGGCTCATAATCGTCTAACTGGTCAATACGAAAATCGGAATTTGGTGTTGAAAGTTGATTGGGATTTGGATTAGGAAAAGGTTGTGGGTTTTGAGATTGTGTTTGATATTGTGTTTAGTATTGGAAATATGGTGAAACAAAATTTGCTTGGTGATGAAATTTTGGTGGAACCATTAAATTTTGGGTTGAAGAACTTAGTTGATTACTACCCGCTACTGACCCAACTTCACTACTTCTAGGTTAAACAACATACAATGTAACATCATCTTCTTGCGAAACACTAATGTAAGCAATGAATCGTTCAACATCTTCATTGTTGGTTAACAAATAAACTTTACCTTTTCTCAGATAAGATAGCCTAAATCCACTTAGAGACTCTAAATTCAATTTCTTTGCAACACGTAACATTAGAGTTTCATAAGTTAACTTTTTTAATGACAGTTTTAGTTGAAGATTCATGGGTAAAGGCACATATTGTAAAACACCATGAACATTCTCCCATGACCCTCCAGAACACAAATCTATCCAAACATGATCAACATTAGATGATTTCATTCTAAAAATTGTAAATTAATTTACTAAACAAACGAGCTATAAACTAGATATCATCACTAACTTAGAGAAAAACATACCTTTATTAAGTTGATAGTTGATAATTTGGGAGAGAAATCATTGAAAAATTATGTAAAAAAAAATAGAGATGGGGAAGGATGTCGTTGGATATAAGAACGGATGTCGCCGGAGAGAGTGATAGATGGAGATGAAATGAGTTGCGATTTAGGGATTTAGGTTTTGAGTTGCTGCTGCTGCGTTGTTATATACACAAAACATTTGTGTTGCGAAACTAAAACCTGTTGCGAAATTAAATTCGCGTTGCGAATTTGAAATTCAGTTGCGAATTTGACTTTCGCGTTGCGAATTTGACTTCCGCGTTGCGAATTTGACTATCGCGTTGCGAATTTGGAAAATCGCAATGCGATTTACATATTCGCGTTGCGAAATTGGAAACTGGGTTGAGAAATTGGAATTCGCGTTGCGAATTTGTTGGTCATTTTGACAAATCCAAAAAAAGTTGGTTAAATTCGTATATTATAAGGCATTTTTTGTCACTGAAGTTATTTTCTCTAATATATTTATTTTCTGTGATATAATATCACACTATATATGAAAAGATTCTTTAGGATTATTCTCTGATATAATGAAAGATAATTGTGAATGGACTGTTTAGCGTTTTGAAAGAAAATGACCTTATATATAGGCTTAGAATATTTTCATTGAATAATCATATAGCAAGATTTATTTGTGAAATTTATATGGGATTTGGGAGAGAGCTTAAAGTGTGCACAATTGTTTATTTGTGAACTATTTTTAGTGTTATTTTATTTTCAATTTTAGTGATATCTTTGTTATTTTATATTATAAGCATTTATATGAAAGTAGTTAATTTTATTAAAAGAATAAAATACACATAAGTATAATAAAAGTTTATAACTATAATGATAAGCTAAACATACAAGGAAAATGATAAAAACTTAAATAAAAGAGAGGTATAAACAAATATGATTGCATTGAAAATGAACCAAAAAGGTGATCTAGGTATTAAAAGACTACCTACAAATCATAAATCAGAGTCGAGTGACATAAGAAATCTATCCACAAACATTATTTCTAATGATCCAAAGAAGGAAAGACTAACATTATAGCAAATAAGTGTCATATTGATCATCATGATAATAAATCAGCATGATAACATTAATGACCAAATCAAAAAAATATATTAGTTTAATGATCTAAATAGAAATACAATAATAGTTGGATGACTTAGTAGGTTAGTTTACCCTAAACATAAAACAAACATAAAAAGGATAAATTTAGTATTTAGTCATCCATCTATTCTCATGGTTTATTTTAATCACTCAACTATTATTTTTTAAAATTTATGCCCAGTTACATTTTTCTATTTTGGTCACAACTATTAAAAAAATAAACAAAACCATTTACGTGATAATTTTTTTTTATATTTTCAATGATATAATGACATTGTCTTACTGTAACAAGTCAATATCATCATTAATTTTTTAATAAGAAATGATTAAACATTAGGTATGCTACTTAAAAAAAAAGTAGTTGAGTGACCAAAACAAAACTACTAGAGTAGTTGGGTGACTAACTACTCAGTTTACCGTATAAAAAAGTCACGCTACCTTGTTTTTCATATAAGGCGAAAAGGGAAAAGGAAAATTTCCTTCCGACGATAAATCCCTCTCCAGTTCCCGTTGCGTTTCATCTCTCTTAGTAGGGGACGGAGAGGATTTCACTGTGATGGGGCAACAATCGTTGATCTATGCCTTCGTGGCGCGAGGCACGGTGGTTTTGGCAGACTACACCGAGTTCTCCGGCAACTTCACCTCCATAGCTTCTCAGTGTCTCCAGAAGCTCCCGGCTTCCAACAACAAGTTCACTTACAACTGCGATGGCCACACCTTTAACTATCTCGTCGATAACGGCTTCAGTAATCTTTGTTCTCTTTCTCCGTCCTTTTCATATGTTTCTTCTCCCTTTTTTTTCTCATTTCGTTCATTTATCTATTTCCGATCCGTATTTTTGCTGTCTTTTTTTATCCGACGAAGTTCTTTCCGCTCTCGAACCATTGTCCTTAGCTGTTTCTGGTTTTTTACTATCATTTCTTATTTTCCTTGCTTTTGATTTCGTGGATTTGCTTATAGATTGAATTATGTAAATATTAGGGGTTATTAGAAATAATTATGTTCAGCATAACCTAATGCGCGTGAAAGGGAAAAACGAAAGAATCAGTTACATTATATCTATTTTAAGTAAAGAGTTGGTTAAGATGTGCGGTGTGCTATAAATGAAGTACGCTTTTGTTTCTTCATTGCTTCAATACATTGTTTACCTTGTAATTGAAACTTTCCAAAACTGAGTAGTAGTAACAACTAAAAGATTTAAAATTTTCAAAGGAATTAAATATGCTTATCGATCATGTTACAGAGGCGCTCTTAGCCTCTGTTTTTACACATATATCTTGATATTTTTCTAGTTATTTTTGGGTAATGCGTCGCATAAAAACACCTAAAAAATGAAGCAAATAACATTAATTGCATTTAGATACCAAAGCAAATACTAATGCTTTTTGAATAATTGAAAATTTAGAGCTAAAAACTCTTGTAAATAACCTGAACGCATAATTGTAAAATATATAAACAATTATGTATGAATGTGTGTTATATTTTAATAATTTGTTCAGTGTTAGTGAAATTCAATTTTAAATTTGTTCATTTTCTCTTTTGTGTATATTTTTAGGGGAAAAAGTCTGTAGTAGTAAATTGGAAAATTTAGTGGTCGGAACAAAGTAATGATTCAAATGTTTGGCATTTTCAATATTTTAATTTGTTGACATCGTTCATATTATGTAATTTAGTACTATGACAAATGATTAATGTCTTTGGTCTGCATGCCTTATAACTGTAGAAGAATAGACATATTTGCTTATATTTTGAAAGAGTGAAATCTCAGAATGATCATTTCAAAAGAGCATTTCGTGCTTGCATGATATTTACTGTTTCTTCACATTTTGTGCTGCTGCATCTGTTTTTTCTTGGATTAACATCATTACACTTTGCAGCTTATTGTGTGGTTGCTGTTGAATCGGTTGGACGGCAAGTGCCAATTGCCTTTCTTGAGAGAATTAAGGAGGATTTTACCAAGAGATATGGTGGAGGAAAAGCTGCGACTGCTCCTGCAAACAGCCTGAGCAAGGAGTTTGGGTATTTTCTTTTCTTTGACCATTAAATAGAATGTCTTTGTTTCTGTTAAGAACATTGATGCCATGTTTTTAGTATTGTTGATATAGGCCAAAACTGAAGGAGCATATGCAGTACTGCATTGATCATCCAGAGGAGATTAGTAAGATTGCCAAAGTGAAAGCTCAAGTTTCAGAAGTCAAAGGAGTTATGATGGAAAACATTGAGAAAGTAATCCTTGTTATCTTTTTTTCCCCCCCATATGTGCATATAGCATGGAGTGCAAATGTGAGGGTTTTAAGTGGGAAGGAGTCCAGCTTTTCAGATTTCTAGATCATGTAATGCATTTATAATCAATATATTGAGGTATTCTTTTCCTCCTTCCGCTAGCCGGTTCTTGCATTATGGTAAAGGACTACTAAGGAGGTTTTTAATGAGACCTTCTATTCCTATCAAAAAAAAAAAAAATTCTAGATCATGAGTATACAGTGTTGGCATCCTTTTATGTGTTTCTCATTAATAAATTAATTTTGCAGGTTCTGGACCGTGGTGAGAAAATTGAGGTTTTGGTGGATAAAACTGAAAACCTTCGCTCTCAGGTCCGCCAGTGTTTATCATATTATTCTACTTTTAAATTATGGTCAATGTTCTTCAATATTGCACTACAGGTAGATCATAAACAGGCATTATTTAGGTTTGTTGGGGAACTGGTTGGTAAAATAATGCTAACCTCGGACAGGACCTGCATATATCTTACAATTTTGTTTAGCATAGTTGGTATCATATGTTAACTCCAATGTTTTCTAAAGCTGCTGTGGCTAGACCATAAATAAAGCATTATTTGCATGAAAATAAAGTTCTGAAACATATTTCAGAATAATTGCTTAATCGTCCAATTGTACATTTCTTTTTTTAAAAAAAACATTTACAGTTCTCGAAATTTAAAGGGACTACGTTCAACTTGAAAACCTTGAACATACTTTTCCTACTGTTGGTTCAAAATTACAGGTAGTGTATTTTGGATTTCTTCCTAGTTTACATATCATATAAAGTGGGTACTTGTTTGGATGTTTCATAGGCTCAAGATTTCAGGCAGCAGGGAACCCAGATGAGGAGAAAGATGTGGTTGCAGAACATGAAAATAAAGCTGATAGTTCTGGGAATTCTGATCGCCTTGATTCTTATCATCGTGCTGTCTGTTTGTCATGGCTTCAAATGTTAGTGAATTGCTTGATGATTCATGGACCGGATTGGTAGCTGTCACAAGTAATCTTGATACTCTAGTTATAGTTATAGTTCCTTTAATTGCATGTCCTTTTTCTGCTGTAGCCTACATAGGGAGACTCTGCATATTTGTGTAGGCGTAGCACCCAGTATATTGATGCGTGGAAATTCGAAGCAGAGAAATTGAATTTTGAAAACTATAAATATATAGATATCAAGTAAGGTACTTTCAGATGATCTTATTAAGGGCATCGAGTGGTTTTACAATCTTAATGGCTAAATGGTTTGCCGCGTGTTACATTTGTGCTATAGACATGTTTTTCTTTTGATTTTTGTGCTTTAGAACTTCCCATATGTAGAGCTTAATTGGAAGGCACGCAATTAGGTTCTGGAAACAACTATCATGAACTTGACAAAAACACTTGTTTTGTTGAATTTTAACTAATGATTCTATCTGTTGACCTAAAATCTCTAGTAAATCGATAAGACAATTACGAATCAATTTGATCGGATAACTAGATTACTGGATTATTATAGCACAATTATGTTGATACAAAAATGTAACAACTTCCACACTATTTACAGCGTACTTAGACTAACACTACAATTGTATACAACAAAAACCCAAATCACCTTTTTTTTTAAAAATTCAAATATTAATTTTTTTAACAAGCCAATTGATCTCTAAATGAGGAGATCTCTTCAAAAATGGGCAGCCTCTTTGATCTAACCGGGGCCCATTCGTTCATCAACAGCTCAATCCCATTGAAGAAATCATGATCATCAAGTCCCATAATATCAGATAATTCCAAAGGTGGCTGAAAGGCTTTAAGTTCCATTAACAATTCCCGAGCTCTATTCCTGGCTTTAACGTCTTCCGAACCCGGAATTTTACCTTGCAATACATCTCCGAGGACTGATTCTGCATCATCAAACCTGCCTTGCTTGACGAGGCAAAGACCCAAATTGCAGGCCTTGTTGGCGTCTGGATCGATCATCTGAGCTTTTCTGTAAACCACCTCCGCTGTCAAGTAGTTCGGTTTCTGCATGCCCAAATTTCCCTGTCGTGCAAATATGGAGTCATTAGTCACCAAAACACAATTCTAACAATTACCAATAACCTAATTGTCAAGCAAAAATGAAAATGATACCATTAATCTTGAGGTTTCTTGCTTAACAGAGACTTGAAACTTCTTCCCATGGGAACGAGCAGTCTTGGTCGGTTTTCCACTGAAGATCTCTCCCTGGCATATTAATCTTAGCTTTCGTTTTATTAACTCGATCTGCTCGTCTACTTTTCCACATTTCTGTAATTTCAATTATGATAGACCAGTTCAAATGTAGTTGCAGGGCAAAACATGCATCGAAAATTCATGGAATTAAATGTATATTACACCTTGTACAAGTCAATGAGAACATTGTCAAGTGACTCCTGTGCTTGTTTAGAGCAACGTGACCTGAAAGACTTGATAGCCTCAATGGCTTCTTCGCTTCTGTTGAGTTGCTTCATCACGACGGCCATGTCTTTTAGTGCACTGTCGACTCTGTCACCGGCATTGATGGCCTTCCAAAATAATACTATTGCTGCTTCTGGATTCTTTTCTACCAGCTGCCACATTCAACTCAAATTTTCAATTATGAACTCCAATGAGATTAACCTCTGTTTAGACCGTTAAATAAATAGATGAGACACTACTGGTTCATGGATCAATGGTCGATTCATTTAGATCATCAATTGAATTAGAACGAGTGTGTCAACACATCTTGAGAGGCTGACTGATTGATTAGGCCATCGTACGAAGTGACAAAACAAGGAGGAAATGGTAACTAATTAGTTTCAATGCTCGACGTTATTCATGCTCTGATAGCTGATCATGCCTTTAGTTTCACATTTAATGATTTTCAATCATTGTTCATGGTTTTCCTAAGCCAAAAAACGAAGCTGGAGTGTGGATGAGGCCATATTTTGTGACTTTGTTCATTACTGTTGACATTTTTGTTTGTGTTGATCAAGGACAAATAATATCTACAACACCTATGAACCTCTTGCAAAAATATTATTTTATGCCAATTCTGTTGTTTTTATTACCTAAAACACTATTATTATTTTTTTATCTAAAACATCAATTTTTTTTAACATTTCCGATAAAAGTGTCAAACAATAATAAAATCAGTAAAAAAACCGGTATCGCTTTATCAAATCCGGTAAAACGCCAATAATAATAAAACCGGTAGAAATAATAATATTTATGGTCATTTTTACCAGTTTAATTATTTAAATAATAACAAAATCGATAACGTTTTTTTAACTGTATATTAAACTGCGAGCATTTCCAACTTTTATGAGCAATCTCAAAAACAAAGAAAACTTTTGGGATGATATGCCAACTAACTAACTTTATCATTTTTGATTCGCTGTGCTCTTAAAACTGTCTAAAGAATTTTCGTAAAATGTATGCATCTAATATTTTTCTAATATATTTTTATGTGTTCCAACATTAACCGTCTTTAAAAATCGTTATTAAATAATACATGTCATGTTTTGATAATTTAGAGAATTTATTTAAAAAATAAATATATTTATTAAAAAGATATGTTATTTTAAAGTTTTTTTAAAAAAATCTCCTCTCCTTCCCTAGTGCAGGTGATGGCGCACGACATCACCATCAACAGCTTTGCTGATGCATCGGGACCCCAACCTCGACTAACAATCATCCGTTGATTATCACAAAACAATAAGATTTTTTTTAATTTTTTTATTTTAAAAATAATAATTTTATTTATAAAAAATAGAAAATATAACAGTAAGACCTAAAAATGTAACAGAGAAAACATTAAACACATTTTTAACGAAAAAATTCTTAAGACACTAAATTGTTTTTTGAGGTATAATTTGATAATTTATTTTTATATTAAACGTTTTTGTTATAATTTACAATATATTGATTAAAAAATTATGGGAGCAAAAAAAACGTGAATTTTCTGCTATAGATTTTTGTAACTCTAAGATAAATAAGTGACTATAGTAGTTAAGGGACATTATTTTTTGAAGTCGTAGATTCGAACATCGGATATGTAGAGGTATGCGTATTCATCGTTAAGGCTTGAAAGTCTTTGAAAGATATTTTCTTCTATTCACCCAAGATTTATAAAAAAATTGAATATTCAAATTTAGTTTGAGATTGTAATTAATTATAGTATCAAGAGGTTTTATTGCCTTCAAGGCTAAAGCTCAATACATTTTAACCATAACTTCCACGGCAACCTTTGTTACAGGTAACAGCTATGACTTAGGCAAGGAGATAAGAGAGTTCAAAGGAATAAAGAACTTATATATATATAAACAAGATAGGGGTGTTCCATTACAGAACAAATCATAAACCCATCATCCTCTTGGCTTTGGCTAAATGCGAAATAAAAAAACACTTCCCTCATGCAGACACAAACACAATACCACTGCTAAATAATGCTGCTGCAGATTTTAACCCACAATCTCACGCTATTACAAACACTCCTACTTCCATAATTTCCCACTGGCCTAGGCAAAGCATCTAAGCTAAGCTCTGTGCGTCCTTGATTATGCTTTAGTAGCCACCGCCCCTTGAGCGACCACCACCCGTCTTTCCACGTCCACGGCTATTGCCTTTACCACCACCACCACCTCTACCTCTTTCATAACCACCACCTGTCGGAATCAAAACAAGCCAAACAAATATTGACAAGTCAGCAGGCTTAGGTGTTGGCTGATAAGTGCTGAGGAGGAGCGAGGAAACTTGAGACAGAAGTCCGCAATTTTAAGACAAAGGACATCCATTGATGAACCGATTCTTGTTTAGCATGTATGAAGTGAGATTTCAACTAGGATACAAAAACATAAACTTCCCAAAGTGATCAAATATCACTCCTTCAACAAGTTGTGAATAAGTACACTTACCACGATAACCCCAACTTCTTCCTTGCCCAACACCTCTGCCCCAGTTCGAGTATCCACCATTATCTGTAGGACATAAGTCAATTATGAAGTATGGTCCAACTAAAATGCAAATTTATACTTCATAAATGTAAAAGATCAAAGAAAATTGTCAATAATTACCATAATACATATTCGATCCATATACTATACCTTGATAATTTCCATAGTTTGAGTATCCACCCCTGCCTCAACTCCGCCCTCTCCCTCTGCCTCTACCCCTACCCCTACCTCGCCCATATGAATCTATATAAATAAGATGAGATCAAAAGGAACAAAGTTTGGAAACGGTTGCAGATTTCTAGTTCCTGAAAGCACCTTCATTAACAGCATTATATGGGACGCGAGCTTGTTTGGGTGGTTGCTGCTGCTGATAATGATATTGTGGCTTCGGTTGTTCAGCATAATGTGGAGCTTGATATCTAGAGTGATACATTCCAAGTCATACCAGCAAAGAGTTATTTCAATCAAATGAGCAACATAACGATAATTTATGTACCAGTGACGGTTAAAACATTTAAGAACTGGCATCTAGCATATGTATCAAACCCCAACTAAGCATAATAATAAAAACCGAAGCTTCCATATTTACACTTCCCTGAAAAAGTAATAATTGGCTATCAACCAGCATCTCATAAATTTAATTGTCCATTGTTGAAAAAAGAAACCCGAATAAAATACAAGATAGATTAGCTTACCCGGAAGAGTTTTTGTTTAGCTCTTTGGTTGACAAGGTGACAGATACCATTGAGACCTAGCGAGTCATCTCTACACTGCACAAAACACGATACTAAATACTTAAATAAGTCGGAGACTTGCAGAACAAGGCCCTCTTCAATAGGTTCCCACACATCAGTTATGCACACGAGCTAATCGCAGTATCTTGATGCAAGCGAGGAACCCTTTTCTGTTTTATGCAACATCCATTAGTCATGAATAGTGGGAAAACACAATGAAAGAAAGATCAACGAGGACACCACCAACCTTCAAAATCTCCGCAATGGCTACCGTCTTACTTATTGCCTGTCCCATTGCTTTCAAGACAATTTCCTTAGCATGCTTGTCCTAAAAAAACATCAAAAGAACACTTCAATACAAAGATGACATTAGAAAAAAAAGAAAAAAAAAAGAAAGCGAAATCAAAAAGGGATGCACCATTCCCAGGAGAGGTTGAAGTAAACAATAATTCAGTGTCAACAATCATAAGAATAGAATGAGCAAAAAGAATAGAAACCATCTTCAAGGAAAAGGGAATGGTGGCAGAATCACCTAAAAAGAAAATTTCATCCTCAAAATTTGATTTCTTCCACATTTAGTTAAGTATATGTCAACTAATATCAACTCGTCAATAGGAAATGAACAAATAGAACGTAGAAATAATCTATACACTAACACAAATAGAATACTGTTTAAAAAATGAAGAAAATCCCAAATCTTATGACTAAAAATAGCAACAACAAAAAAAAAAAATAGGGCAGCTATTAGCATAATAAAAAGGAAGGACCCATTGAATACAACGGGAAGTACACAAACAACTCCAGTAAACAAAGAGACCCAATGCAATCATTTTACTCAAAATCAAACAAAAAATGTTTTACTCCTAAAAAACCGTAAAACCTGGGGAAAAAAAGATACAGACGTCAAATCTCTAAACCAAAAACTCAGTACAGAGAAAAAAGAAGCCAAAAAAAAGAGCTGCAGAGGCAAATAAACCCACAGAAGAAAGCTACTTAAAACAATAAGAGAAACACACAAGCATGAAATGCACAAGCAAAAATGGAAACATGAAAATGAGGGTAACTGAAAAAAGAGAGCGAAGGGAGAGAGGGAAGGAACCTGAAGAAGAGCAATGGCATAGCTGATGTAGTTCCGAATAGCTCCTTGAGAAGTGATTCGGATCTCATTCTCGTTAATGGGCGATTAAGGCCTTGGCTTCTCCACTTTCTGGTATCTATCCATTGGCAGTGACAAGAGAAAACCCCTGATTTAAACCCTAGCCAGTACCAGAACCAAACAATATTCTTTACGGAATTTGTTAACAAGTGATGGCAGCTGAGGCACTCTCCAACTGCACTTCCCATTCTCTCACAAAGGCAAAGAAGGGTGGTATTCTTCATCGAATACGTATATAAAATCCCCCATTCCCACGCTTTTCAAGCTTGCGAATTTTTCATCTTCCTCGCTGCCTACTAAACTATATAACAAGCTCTGCGGCATAATCACAATCTCGCTGAATTCCGACGTGGTTTCATCGATTTTCCGGATATTAAACGACGGTCCACGTGGTTCATTACACATCCCGGCCAAGACAAGCATGTTGTTGCATGAAATCAAGAAGGAAAAGATGACCCCAGGTGGCCTGAGAGTATGGACATCGCTTCCAAACGTGGTTTAGTAGACCAAGCCAACCTGTCTTCCATGTCGACCAAGCCACCGATGAACCGAACCATATTTATCTGCCATTCGGGTCTCAAAATAGTACCACCATCTTCTTTCGTCTTTCCCTTGATGCTTGTGTCAAGATCCGCAGCATGTCCATCCTCCTTATGTTCGAAAATCTCGATTCCACTAGATTCGAGGTCAACAAGCTGATACCCTCGTAAACACTAATTTTTCGTTTATTATTATTAAAATTATTATTATTATTATAAATATTATTATTAATATAATAATATTATTATTATTTATTATTAAATATATATATATTACAAATTACATCAGAAGTCCAACAAAAGGGCCCAAATCGAAGGCCCAATCAATCGGCCCATACCAAAATGAAACTCTAAATATTTAGGGTTTCAGCTAGGGTTTCTAACCCTAGCGCCGCAGCCGCCTCTCCAGCTGCCAGAGACCATTGCCGACGGTCAGCTGCCAGATGCTCGAACCCACTTCAGCCACGACGCCGCCGTCTCGCTGAAGACTCCAGAAGGTTTGCTGCTTCAACACCCGCCGCCCACGTCGCAAGCTCTAGGGGTGAGTCACCACATAGCTCGGTGACTCACCAAACTCCATTCCTTTAACCGGTTCGAGCAAGCGACCGAGATGGCTATAAAGCCATCGTACCTGCAAAAATAACAAGGAGGAAGAATCGGAGATAACCAAAACAGAGGGGCAACCAACACACAAACAGAAAGCCACGGCAAGAACAGTGAACCAAACAGAGAGCAGAATACGAGAACAAATCGACACCCAATAACCAGAAAGAAGAGGAAAATGAGCATCTTACCATCATAAAAGCCTCCAAACCGTTTGGAACCACCGGAATCATTGTAAAACCGAAGGTAAAACCTTCGATTTATTTTAGATCTAGAACGATCTAAAGCGTTTTAGGACAAGCGAAGGCCATATTCGGCCTTAGGAGGTCGAGATCTACACTCTAGGGTAATTTGGGAATTCCTGCCACCGTTGGTGGCGGCCGGCGGTGGTGATCGGCGCCGTTGGGGGTGGCCGGCCGGCGACAGAAAACTAGAGAGAGGCGAGAGAATTTTTCTTCTCTCTCAGCTAGAGAGAGAAGAGGAAAGATGAAAGTGAGAAGCTGGCCCTTAAGGGCCGGCCTTAAGGGATTTTTAAACCCTTCCCCAAACGACGCCATTTTGGGGAAGGGGTATATCTGTAATTTCTCGCGTGGGTAAACTATACCCTCTGCCACCACAGTTTTATAACTTTTCATTTTGGTCACTGAAATCAAATCTTGAACTTTTTAATTCGGTCTTTCGATTTTATTTAGTTTATAATTTAGTCCTAGCCTGTATACTTTTATATTTAGGGTAAATACCGTATTTAGTCCTTACAATTTTAATAACTTTTATTTTGACCTCTAATTAATTAATTAAGGATTAATTACATTAGTAACACCTAGTTTTCATAATATTTCAAACTAGAGCTTTTAATCTTAATATGTCATAATTTAGTCACCAATTTTAATTATAAGTTTTATTACTTTTTATATTTAATTTTAATTTTATTTATTTTACTCATTGTTTATTTATATTTTAATTTTATATGTTTAAATTATTATTTTCATAATTATTTTATTATTATTATCTTATAAATATATATCTATATTCTTTTAAATAATAATGTTTATTTATTTTCAATATCAAAGAAAAAGGCACTCTTAAAACAACTGGATGTCCTATTATGGTATTTTAAATAATTAAACATTATAAAAATTATAATTTAGTTTTATTTAAATTATTAAAATTTTAATATTTATTTTTTTTATATCGAAGAAAAGAGCTGTCTTAAGGCACCTAGAAGTCCTTTTCTGATATTTCTAAATAAATAAATATTTTTATAAATATATTTAAATTAATATATTTTCTTAAAAATTATAGTAATAAAATTTGAAATTAGGGGTGTTCAAATAATCGAACTAATTCGGTTAACCGACCGAACCGAATTAGTTTGGTTAATTCGGTTCGGTTACCGAATTAGTTTGGTCGGTTAACGGTTAAGAAAATTTTTAGAATTCGGTTAATGGTTAATTCGATTTGAATTCGGTTAATTAACCGAATTAACCGAAATTAAATTTTAAATATTAAATATATTATATATAACACATGGGCTCAGCCCAAACTATTTAAAGCCCAATTAATAATTTAAGATCCAAAAACTTTTAAATCTAAATCAATATTAATTAATTAAAAAATTTATCTGAAATTTTTATTATATATTATTTAAATTAATTATAAACTTTTTTTGAATTAAAAAACATTTAATTTTTATATAAATTAGAAAATTAAAAAAAAAATCGGTTAATTCGAAAATTAACCGAATTAATCGAAATTTATTCGGTTCGGTTAATATGTTCGAAAAAAAGTTTGGTTCGGTCGGCCACCGTTTTAACCGAATGAACACCCCTATTTGAAATAACATAATTATAAATTAAATGTATTTGAATTTTTAATTTTCTAATAATAGAGACAATTTATAATTAATAAAGTACCAATTTTGGGCGTTGTAGGGGTGCTAATCATTCCCTAAACGTAACCGACCACGAATCCATTTTTATTATTAAAAAGAACGAATTTTTGGTTAAACGCAGATCAGTTTATCTTTTAACTGATGTTTTCTTAAAAACTCTTTTAAAGGATGATTTTTAGGTATTCGACCTACCTGACTCAAAAAGCCGATGGCGACTCCCAAATTATTTTAAAAACCCATTCATTCACATCACTTTTCTCGCCAAATAAAAAAATTCGTGCCCGGACGAAAACCGGTTACGACAGCTTGGCGACTCTGCTGGGGACTGTCAAAATTTAAAATTAATTATAAATTGTCTCTATTAATTAGAAATTAAAAATTCAATTATTTAATTTTTTAATTCTTTTCTTTCAAATTTTATTACTTATTATTTTTATATTATTTTATTAATATTTTTTTCAGGTATTAATTATTTTATTTATCTGTTAGAGGTTTGAACATTTCTCATCACACACAACACTTGCATTGCATAACTTAAAGCTCTATAATTGAGTTTGTCCCTTTTGACTGGGAGTGAAAGCGACGTCTTCGTGAGAATTTATTCTCCGTGTCAGACCTAGCAAGTAACTTTCGGGGTTCATATGCTCTATGTCTTCGTGAGAATTTATTCTCTGTGTCAGGCATAGAGAAATGTGTCCCCTCTAATTGAACTCGATCTGCTTAAGTCTGTAATGGACTAGGATTGAGGGTTGACAGCCCAAGGGGGCATCAACAAGGACAGTTCGAGTACCTTTACTCCTAGAACTGAAAACCTGCATATAATAAACCCTAGAAATTCTCCTGATTTAAGACAGTACTGAACTTCTGTCTGTAAGTGTACACAAAGGAGAAATAAGCTTAGCTTTTAATTTATTATTTTCCTCTCTGAATAAATGCATGCGAATTAGAAATCATGCAGTTAGGTTAATTTTTCCAAAAAAAAAACATGGAACTAGAAAGCATGAGGTTAAGATTTATACCTTGATAGATATATTTTTTCCATTAGTTGGCACTAATTATTCTATTTTTGTTTTCTTATTTTTCCATACATGTTACATTGCTCTAATTTGTTTATATTGTTTTCGTTTGTTTGCATTGCATGATCATGTCATAACCAAAAGGTGTTAACTGAAAAGAATGTTCATCAAATTGGAAAGAAATCATAAATGGACCAAAAGTTTTATGATCGAACAAAATATGACGCAACCGTGGAATGGCATCCTGAGGGAACTCCGAGGATAGAGGAGAGCTATGCACCCAAAGATCGTATGCCCATTAAAGATCAAAAAGGAGATACGTGAGATAAGAGAGCAGATGACCAAGATGATGGATAGAATATCTGTTTTGGCTAAAAGAGAAGAGATTCCTGCGCAGAAAGAGAGAAAGCTTAATGAAGATAATCATGCAATTTCAGATATGCAAGGGACTTCTGATCCTAACTAATTTGAGAAGTTGCAGACAATCATCATTCGTATTCACAAATCGTCTGGAGATACCAAAGAAATAGTGACCACTGTAAAAGCTCCCAGAGAAGAGAAGAAATCATGTAACCTGAAATCATCGAAGTCTAGTCTGCACCTGACGTCTAAAACTCAGGTTCAATCCAAGACAAAAGGTGGTTCTCATCTTGATACTATCCCCATATCATATAAAGAGTTATATGAGAAGCTACTTGAAGCACGAGAAGTGGATCCATATTATATAAAACTGTTCCAACCTCCGTATCCGAATTGGTATAACATCAACGTTTATTGTAAATATCATGCCGGAGCTCAAGGACATACCATTGAGAATTGTCTTGCCTTCAAACATCGAGTCCAAAGTCTTTTGGATCAGGGAATCTTGCAGTTTATGATAAATGATCAACCTAGTTTGGTAATTGAAGATCCTGTCAGATCAACACCAAATATATTCAAAGGTAATAGCATCAGTAAGGACGTCCAGAAGGAAGAAGATTTGCTGAGATTCGAAGCCCAAATATGTCATTTGAAGGATCAAAACAAGGAATTGAGCACCAAAATGAAAAACATACATGAAGATTTCCAAAAGATCAGTCAAGCCTTTCGAAATGCTGGCATAGGAAACACCCTAGAAGAGTGGATCACAGGGGTCACCAAGCTAAAAAAAGAACTGTAACATATATGAGGGTCAAGCCAAGAAGCTTTATTATAATTCACGAGTTGCAGAAGAAAGATGCAATACGTCTGTTAGTGAATTGAAAAGATGTCAAGTCGAAAATCAAAGGTTAAATAGTGCTATGACCAACATGGAAGCATCATATCAGATTCATCAGCTTGAAATCGATACTGAATTAAAATCCACTATGGCCAAGAACAAAACATTAAAGAAATGTGTAGATGATTAGGGAGATCTTGTACGAGAACTTTTTGAACATAAAGATTCTCTCACAAAAAAAAAATGAACAACATTGTTTACAACTTCGAGAATTGACACAAAGGATGAAGGAAAAAGACAATGTCATGAATGAAGCTGCTGCTCAAGCAAACAATGTGGCTCATAAGCTGGTGGACTTAGCTGGCTTCACGAGAGAATTAAAGCAGATGGATAACTCCACACCTGAGTATGAGTGGAAGTTAGTTTGGCTTTTAAGTGAAATAGAGAAATTAGGAGTGAAATCTATTCCCTACATGTAAAAGTTTTCTTTGATGTACCGAAACTTTTGTGTTCAATGAAATCTGTTCTAAGATGATCACTCATAAGTAACACCTTTTCATATATGCATTTTCATTTTGCATCTTTGCATTTTTCATTTTTGCATTCATACTTTTATGTCTGCCTTTGAATTGCACATTTTGCATTCTTATTTTTCCATTTATGCATTTTTCACATTTTTATTTAAGTATTGTTATGTACTTTAATTATAAAAACATGTAAATAATTCTTGAAAGGTTCTGTAACAGTAAAAACCAAGACCATTCATATTACTTTACTATCATTATGAAAATAATGGAGCAATCTTATAAGGGACTACAAGATCAATGGCTAGAATAATTGACAGGGTTACCTCAGGATATAAGGAAAGAAACATCAGATTCAGTACCAGATGGATCAAATCAAATTATTCAGTGTGTGGCATCTGATAAAGAAAAGATAAATGCTAAAGAGCAACCATGCTATCAGAATGAAGAGTCAAGAAGTATATACTCTGAGGCATCCCACTTGAACCCAAAGAATAGCCTCGTTCATTATTCACAATATGAGGAAAGATTTAAGAGTATGGATAAAACAATCAAAACTATGAAATGTGTTGATGCCTCCCAAAAAGAATTAGAAGCACGAGAGATCAGCTTGGTTCCAAATTTGGTTATTCCCCATGATTTCAAAATGCCTGATTTTGAGAAATATGATGGCACCAGTTGTCCCTTAATCCATTTGAGAATATTTTGCAGAAAAATGGAAGGATATTTAAGTTCTGATGATCTGTTAATTCACTCTTTCCATGATAGCCTTATTGGCCCAGCAGTAGTTTGGTACAATCAGTTGACACAAGAACAGATCAAGAAATGGGTTGATTTAGCTGATGCATTTTTGGAACAATATCGGTATGTTAAAGGCTTAGCTCCAACACGTATGGATCTTCGAAGAATAAATAAGAAAACCAATGAAAGATTTCAAGAATATGCCTTAAGATGGAGAGGAGTGGCAGCACAAGTTCAACCTCCCATATTAGAAGAAGAGATATCACATATGTTTTGGGATTCTATTCTCGCTCCTTTCTGCGAGTTAATGCAGGCAAATCCAACGAAGGAATTCAAGAATCTCATGACAAGTGGAGATTTAATTGAGAATGTAATCAGTGAAGAAAATTCAAAAAGTCACATCCAAGAGCCCGATGGATCAAAAAGAAAAAGCTAATCATGTGAATGAATGTTGCATCCATAGTCCTCGTAATTACAAAAGAAAAAGAGCAAGTAACTGTTCGGATCGACCAAAGAAAGTCATGCGATCAAGAAAAAACTCTGGAAGTGTTCCAAACTTCCATTTCAGACTTGTATCCTCATTTATTTAAAGGTCAATACATCACACCAAGACCAACTAAAGTGACATCAAACCCTTCTGCTCATAGCTATGATCAACATAATGTTTGTAATTTCCACTTGGGGGTAAAGGGGCATTCTACAGGCAATTGTAGGCCACTGTTAAAAGAAATTGAAATGCTTGTTGACAAAGGGGTTTTGACACAAGAAATGATCAAGAAATGGGAGGCAAATAAAGAAAAGAACCCTGATCCTATTACATACCCAACATTATAGGAGTAATGAGGCATAATAAAATAAATAAGTGGAAGTTGATATCTACCACTGTAGTACCTTTCTACTTTCAGCGTCCTGTTTGAATATGTTTTTTGTTCCTTTCTCTGCCTTTTGTGCAATAAATAAATATGTGTTTCTTTTATGGTTATGAGTAAGGAATCAAGTTTTAATCTTGAGATTATTGAGTATCAAGTAGATTAAATATCCTTTTAATTTTTCAAGAGTTATAGATCTATTGGCAAGTGGTAAAAATATATCTTCAATATCCCA
Organism: Hibiscus syriacus; assembly: GCF_006381635.1. Lineage (NCBI taxonomy): Eukaryota > Viridiplantae > Streptophyta > Magnoliopsida > Malvales > Malvaceae > Hibiscus > Hibiscus syriacus. Next base: position 1,128,082 of record NW_024062788.1, on the reverse strand, counting down.
TCTAATGCCAATTACTCGACCCTTACCAAAACCAAATCCTGACACTAAATTTATCTGAGATTCTGAAGAAATGTCTCTATTTGTTTTTGAGACATCAACTCTAGATTTTTACCTTCTCGGATAGAGTTGGTTGGTTTATGATATTATCCCTTCCACCATATACATGACTTTAAGAGTCACACATTTATCCTTCCAAACACAAAACCATCATAAACCAAAAGACCTCAAAAGAACCAAACTTTCAATTATCCGTGAATTTTACTACAAGAAGAGACGGGATGAGGCATCATGGACCAACTCATTGATGATAATTTCGAGTGATTATGGCATACTCAAAGAAGAAGTGGAAAGTGATTGATTGAAATAAAAATATCATGCATTAATTACATTTTTTATGTAAGTAAAATTAATTTTGAATATTCATCCTGTAACATCCAAATCAGGGTCAGTGACTAAATTGCAAATTTTGTAAACTAGGTGCTCGATTTCGAAATAAGTTAAAAGTTCATGGATTTAATTGAAGAAAGTTGATGTTGGATTTAATGATTAAGTTTGGAAATATTAAGGGTACTATGGTAATTTTTCAGGGAAGATTTTTATTTCCCTTTATAAAGGGTAATAAGCATGTAGGAAGAAAAGTCCAGAGCATTCTTCAGTCTTCTTCTTCCTCCTCTCAACCGTGAAGCATGGTATAAGGTAAGTGGGTCTTTAGTTGGTTAATTCTTTCGTTTTAAAGCTTGTTTTGATTCTTGGGATATTAAGAAAGATTAAGGAAAGCTTTAGGTGGCTTAAACCTCAAAGATTAACAAGTTATGAGAAATTAAGAAAAATGAGTTTTTAAGTGAATTTTTGATATGTAAGGAGATAATAGATTGTGAAGTTGAATTTGACTTGTCAAGGGTTAAATTAAGAAGTATGAAGTGTTAGAATTGGAATTAGAACACATTGAAAATTTGGTATGATTTTTGAATCTCATATGGAAGATAGGATTTTGAGGTTTAAGATGAAATAAATGAATATAGATTGGTTTAAGTATGTGTACTAGAGTTAAGAATGAAAAGGGGATGATATATGAAGTGTTTAAGTGGAAATGAAGTAATTTTCGGGTTGAAAATATGATTTCTGGGCAAGGGGAATCGGTACCCATTCAAGGGGAACCGATACCCCTTCAAACGACAAAATTTCCAGAATGACATGAGGGAATCGATACCCCCTCAGTAGGGAACCGATTCCCCCTAAAGGAAAATGAGAATATTGGTTTAATAAGTTCGTTTAAGTTGCTAGTATCTAATTAAAAAGTGTAGGTATCTAATGATTACCTCGAAATGTACATTTATGTAGATTCTACGCATAAAGAAATTCCGGAACGTTTGGCAAGTAAGATCGATCAAGGGAAAGATAAGAGATTGGAATTGACTAGTGAGGCCAGGTGAGTGCATATTCAATAGTATACGATGTGCGATGGGAATAAGACTTGCGATGAGTCTATTTCCTAAAGTGTTACACATGAATTCATGATTAAAGGCATGAGTGGAATATGCATGTATGTATGCTTGATTATATGGATTGATCTGTTCTTTTATGTGTTAGATGATAAAGTATAAGTAATTACATAAGAAAGGTTATGAATTATATGAGATATAAACTATGTGATCATAGTAAAATATAATTATTACTATATGATAAGTGAAATAAGCTGGATAATATCGATCTATAGAAGTGAGAATAGTACACTAACTAGGAGATTTGAACATAAATGATAAGATGAACATATAAGATAAGCTAGATGGGAAAGATTCATATGTTTAAATAAAACTATAACACATGGGTTGTATGATAGAAAATTATGAAGTTATATGAGAAGATTATAGGAGTTATATGAAATTGAATTAAGTAAACATATTAGATCATATATAGAGAAATAATAGAAGTGAGATATGTTTATAAGTCTGTCCTAGATGAATATGAATACGAAACATAAGAGTGCTATATGATTTATATTAGGATAATCTTGAGGATATATATATATAGATAGATATGAAATGAAATGAAATGAGTTATATGAATACACAATTATGTGATGAAATGGTGGATTACCTGAACATGTGAATATATATATATGTCTAAGAGAAGGCATAAGATTAAGATATAAGCAATGTGACTATAAGTGTATGTGCTCTAAGTGATATGACTTATAGATATTTCTATTATAATGTTACATGATATGTTATGTATGTTAAAGGAATTATGTGATGGTATAAGAATTGATATGAAATATATATGTGAAAACCAGTATATGTTATTAGACAAAACCTATGATTATAAGCTATGTGAAAGTGTTCCTATCTGTTATATGAAGTATATGATCATATGTGAACAAGATATGATGAGTATGTGTACATGAATAAATGTGGTTGGGTGAGAAATGATAGAATTATATGAAAACATGTATAGGTGAATTAGCTTTATAATTAGGTAACTATAGGAAATCATAACTATGAATTATGTGATGTGAAAGTAATCTATGTGATTATGTTATATGAATATAAGAACATGAGATGTGACATGTGAATTATATGGAAATGATCTACGTGTAAGTGAACTACGTGACTATGTGATAATATGAAAAGAAGCTATGTGATAAGTGATATGTGAAAGTGAATTACAAGTTATGTGAATTGAAATGAAATAAATGATAACGCCCATGTTATGTGTCATGAGAGCTAGGGGTATAGTTGGCATGCCAAGAGTCGAGGGTCTACGCGGTTCTTCGAGACATGTATATTCTTTGGAACATGTGTGAAGTCTAGAAAGACACATACTTGATCCCTAGCATATGTATATGATTCTTAAAGAATTCTATGTGGTCCTTATGGACATTATTATATGGCACTACGGTGCAATTATACGCGGTTCTTCAAGACATATGTATATTCTTTGGAACATGTGTGAAGTCTAGAAAGACACATACTTGATCCCTAGCATATGTATATGATTCTTAAAGAATTCTACGTGGTCCTTATGGACATCATTATATGGCACTACGGTACAATTCTACGGGGCACTTCGGTGCATTTATACGAGCTGTGGTGACAGCATAGTGCACAACCTCTATAGACTCACATATCGATAGTTCTCACATATGTACATGGGCTAATCCAGAGATATGAACAAATATAAGTTAGTGGTATGATAAATGCTATAGAAATGATATGATGTTGTGTGTGTATAGTGTTTGATTGAAAAAGTATGTGATTATATGATAAACTGTTAATGATGAATTATGTGTATGTATGTATTTACTGCAATTAATCTGATATGATTTTATACGATATGAAAAATGCATGGAATTGCTATAACATGATAGAACAGAACATGTATGTATCAATATATGTTTTAAAGTGCATTATAAGTTGTTATGCCTCACTAAGTCTTCGACTTAGCGTGTGATTGTTTCACACGTAGGTTTCGAGAAGAGTAAGGAGTGATGCAGAGCAAGACAGGTCAGTTTTCCTTACCAAAAGATCAGATCAGAAATATTTGGCAAAGTATGTATTTGGTTATGTATAAAGTGTTGGCATGTAATAAGTCATTATGTACGGGCACTCTGATAAAGTCTTTATTTTGATTTAAATAAAGTTTTAAATTTCCCGGGATTTTTTCTTAAGAGTCAAGGTTTGAAAAGTCAATGTGACACTTTTGACTCGTATCCGGGTCGGATACGGGTTGGGGGTGTTACATTTAATGGTATCAGAGCTAAGGTTTAGCCGATTCTCGGCATAAACCGAAGTCCAAAGTGTCATAAAAGGTGTACATGCCAACATAGATTGAAAAATTTCTGATCTGACAGTGTAAGGAATACGTTGTCTTGCTAATAAAATAAGAATAGTTTAATACAGTAGAAATCCGATCGTGATAATTTCGAAGTAAGTGAAAGGTGATATTCCTGATTGTGATAGTTATTCACTTGCCCTGGCCAGGCAGGATGAAGAGCGGACACCTCAGGAAATGCCTAGTAAGATCAAAGTTGATTTCAGAAAGCTGAAATCATATCTGAATAATGATAGAAAATTTTCATCGTTTGGAATCGGAAAAACGATGTAGAGTAGTTTTGCTATTATGAGAATAATATAGAAGATGGTGAACGGGTCACCATAGGAATGTTAAAAAGATCTAATGACGTGATGATACGTATAGAAGAACTCAAGGATAAGTGCATCAGTGACAAGCGTATAAGATGTATAAGTCAGAGCTTATGAGTTTGAAATGAAGTGATAATATTGCGCATAAACAAGAGTATGTTTATGATAAGGGTTTGCAGTTAAGATGGAAAGAGTTAGCATTGGCTAACTAGAGTATGTGATAAAAATGTACTGAAATTATAATTATAAGATATTGTCAGGATATGATAACCAGATCTGCAATGGATCTGGATACAGTTGCATAATTGGATCATAGTAATGTGGTATAGTAAAGGAAAAAGAAGTAAGAATTTGTATATTTAAATAAAGCTGAGGATTGATAAGAAGAGTTTGAGAATATGTATACGATGATCAGATTATAGACACAGGAAGTCAGAATGTTGAGTTTGAGCAAAAGAAATTCAGGATATATGAGAATAGAGGTGAAATTGATAAGTTGAGTAAGTGAATTTTAAGATAATTTCGATTTGAAAGGATGTATGTGTTTGGTTGATTAGGGTTTGTACCCTAGATTGAACATATATTATTGACTAGCTGTCAGAGTAAAAGTGATAGAGTTATAAGATTGAAGGAAAAGATAAAGTTGAGTTAATTGATTATGATGTGAATTTGAATATGGTTGTATATTCTGAGCAGATAGCTATGATGTAGAAACTGAGATAAGTATTTGCATGGAACATTCAGAAAGAAAAATACAAGTATAAGAGTGATAAAGAATGAAGTTATGTATAAGAAATGGGTTATTAAAGTAATGAGGATGCAATGAAGATTGGTACATAAAGATGAGTATAAGTAATAAGACAAGAGTATGTGAACATGAAAGGAAATATATGATTTATGTATAAGGAATAAGGAATAAGAAATGAAAGGGATTGATTTAAAGGATCAGATACGATAAATATGGAAGTACAGAGGACAATTTTGATATAGAAATAAGACAAGTGTGCAAGGTGATGTGAAAATATTGTTTGACTCCTTAAAGTATATGTTTAAATCACATTGAAGAAGATTTAAAGTTGTTTTGGTCAAATGATGACGAAATACAAGTTTGGTATGGTTATAAGGTAATTAAAGATTGATAAAGAATTTGATTGATTAAGGATTTTGAGTGATAAGAACTGATGCTATTGGTTATATGATAAGTAACATGATAAGGATGTATAAAGGAAAAAGGTAGTTGAAGAACTAAGAAAGAAAGATTAAGTAAAGGAAACAACATGAGAACATTAACAGACATGTTTTATCAATGTGTGTAGTGGAAATTCGAGGACTAATTTTCTTTAAAGGATGAGAGATTTGTAACATCCCAAATCAGGGTCAGTGACTAAATTGCAAATTTTGTAAACTAGGTGCTCGATTTCGAAATAAGTTAAAAGTTCATGGATTTAATTGAAGAAAGTTGATGTTGGATTTAATGATTAAGTTTGGAAATATTAAGGGTACTATGGTAATTTTTTAGGGAAGATTTTTTTTCCCTTTATAAAGGGTAATAAGCATGTAGGAAGAAAAGTCCAGAGCATTCTTCAGTCTTCTTCTTCCTCCTCTCACCGTGAAGTATGGTATAAGGTAAGTGGGTCTTTAGTTGGTTAATTCTTTCGTTTTAAAGCTTGTTTTGATTCTTGGGATATTAAGAAAGATTAAGGAAAGCTTTAGGTGGCTTAAACCTCAAAGATTAACAAGTTATGAGAAATTAAGAAAATGAGTTTTTAAGTGAATTTTTGATATGGAAGGAGATAATAGATTGTGAAGTTGAATTTGACTTGTCAAGGGTTAAATTAAGAAGTATGAAGTGTTAGAATTGGAATTAGAACACATTGAATTTGGTATGATTTTTGAATCTCATATGGAAGATAGGATTTGAGGTTTAAGATGAAATAAATGAATATAGATTGGTTTAAGTATGTGTACTAGAGTTAAGAATGAAAGGGATGATATATGAAGTGTTTAAGTGGAAATGAAGTAATTTTCGGGTTGAAAAATATGATTTCTGGGCAAGGGGAATCGGTACCCATTCAAGGGGAACCGATACCCCTTCAAACGACAAAATTTCCAGAATGTCATGAGGGAATCGATACCCCCAGTAGGGAACCGATTCCCCCTAAAGGAAAATGGGAATATTGGTTTAATAAGTTCGTTTAAGTTGCTAGTATCTAATTAAAAAGTGTAGGTATCTAATGATTACCTCGAAATGTACATTTATGTAGATTCTACGCATAAAGAAATTCCGGAACGTTTGGCAAGTAAGATCGATCAAGGGAAAGATAAGAGATTGGAATTGACTAGTGAGGCCAGGTGAGTGCATATTCAATAGTATACGATGTGCGATGGGAATAAGACTTGCGATGAGTCTATTTCCTAAAGTGTTACACATGAATTCATGATTAAAGGCATGAGTGGAATATGCATGTATGATGCTTGATTATGGATTGATCTATTCTTTTATGTTAGATGATAAAGTATAAGTAATTACATAAGAAAGGTTATGAATTATATGAGATATAAACTATGTGATCATAGTAAATATAATTATTACTATATGATAATGAAATAAGCTGGATAATATCGATCTATAGGATGAAGTGAGAATAGTACACTAACTAGGAGATTTGAACATAAATGATAAGATGAACATATAAGATAAGCTAGATGGGAAAGATTCATATGTTTAAATAAAACTATAACACATGGGTTGTATGATAGAAAATTATGAAGTTATGAGAAGATTATAGGAGTTATATGAAATTGAATTAAGTAAACATATTAGATCATATAGAGAAATAATAGAAGTGAGATATGTTTATAAGTCTGCCCTAGATGAATATGAATACGAAACATAAGAGTGCTATTGATTTATATTAGGATAATCTTGAGATATATATATAGATAGATATGAAATGAAATGAAATGAGTTATATGAATACACAATTATGTGATGAAAGGTGGATTACCTGAACTGTGAATATATATATATATATGTCTAAGAGAAGCATAAGATTAAGATATAAGCAATGTGACTATAAGTGTATGTGCTCTAAGTGATATGACTTATAGATATTTCTATTATAATGTTACATGATATGTTATGTATGTTAAAGGAATTATGTGATGGTATAAGAATTGATATGAAATATATATGTGAAAACCAGTATATGTTATGAGACAAAACCTATGATTATAAGCTATGTGAAAGTGTTCTTATCTGTTATATGAAGTATATGATCATATGTGAACAAGATATGATGAGTATGTGTACATTAATAAATGTGGTTGGGTGAGAAATGATAGAAATTATATGAAAACATGTATAGGTGAATTAGCTTTATAATTAGGTAACTATAGGAAATCATAACTATGAATTATGTGATGTGAAAGTAATCTATGTGATTATATGTTATATGAATATAAGAACATGAGATATGTGACATGTGAATTATATGGAAATGATCTACGTGTAAGTGAACTACGTGACTATGTGATAATATGAAAAGAAGCTATGTGATAAGTGATATGTGAAAGTGAATTACAAGTTATGTGAATATTTGAAATGAAATAAATGATAACGCCCATGTTATGTGTCATGAGAGCTAGGGTATAGTTGGCATGCCAAGAGTCGGGTCTACGCGGTTCTTCGAGACATATGTATATTCTTTGGAACATGTGTGAAGTCTAGAAAGACACATACTTGATCCCTAGCATATGTATATGATTCTTAAAGAATTCTATGTGGTCCTTATGGACATTATTATATGGCACTACGGTGCAATTCTACGCGGTTCTTCGAGACATATGTATATTCTTTGGAACATGTGTGAAGTCTAGAAAGACACATACTTGATCCCTAGCATATGTATATGCTTCTTAAAGAATTCTACGTGGTCCTTATGGACATCATTATATGGCACTACGGTGCAATTCTACGGGGCACTTCGGTGCATTTATACGAGCTGTGGTGACAGCATAGTGCACAACCTCTATAGACTCACATATCGATAGTTCTCACATATGTACATGAGCTAATCCAGAGATATGAACAAATATAAGTTAGTGGTATGATAAATGCTATAGAAATGATATGATGTTGTGTGTGTATAGTGTTTGATTGAAAAAGTATGTGATTATATGATAAACTGTTAATGATGAATTATGTGTATGTATGTATTTACTGCAATTAATCTGATATGATTTTATACGATATGAAAAATGCATGGAATTGCTATAACATGATAGAACATAACATGCATGTATCAATATATGTTTTAAAGTGCATTATAAGTTGTTATGCCTCACTAAGTCTTCGACTTAGCGTGTGATTGTTTCACACGTAGGTTTCGAGAAGAGTAAGGAGTGATGCGGAGCAAGACATGTCAGTTTTCCTTACCAAAGGATCAGATCAGAAATATTTGACAAAGTATGTATTTGGTTATGTATAAAGTGTTGGCATGTAATAAGTCATTATGTACGGGCACTCTGATAAAGTCTTTATTTTGATTTAAATAAAGTTTTAAATTTCCCGGGATTTTTTCTTAAGAGTCAAGGTTTGAAAAGTCAATGTGACACTTCGGACTCGTATCCGGGTCGGATACGGGTTGGGGGTGTTACACATCCCCCTGGAGATACCTCTTTTTACAAAGGTTTCTGTGTATGAGATGACGAACGACATTTATCCTTTAATATATATATATCCTTTGTTGTCCCCACTTGAGCCTGAATGATTTTTTTCCTGATTCAACCCTAACCAAGGATCACCCTCTACATTGGGGGGCAAGGTAAAGGATATTGGCTCACAAGAATAAAGATTGTCAATACAATTTTATTACGAAGACAAGTTTCCATAAAGTCAAGAAAGTTTTGAACTACAAGGTATGTCAAATACATAGTGCTTGAAGATCAATCCAATCAAGAATAATGGAAAATCTCCAAAATGCAAAAGGAAAATGAGGTTCTCAAAGCAATTGAAGTATTATACTCATCCAGCAAAGAAAGAAGAAAGAAAAATTCAGCAAAGAAAGGAAAAAGGAAAAAGGAAAAAAAAATGGAAAAAAGGAAAATTGAATCAAGATGAGTGACTTATTGAGCCTCAAGTTACACGGTTGATCAAGTACAAACAAGAAGAGAAAGAAATGTTGGAGATATGAGAAAATGGAAATGAATCCAAAATTTTGCAGTCTTGAGGGATCCAGATGATGGAAAAATCCCCAACAAAGCAGATCCAAGTTAAGCAAGGCAAGGTGAAGGCATCAGAATGAATTGATCATTGGTTTGATTACCTTTAAACACTTATTTGGGCCTTTTTATCCCTTTCTTTCATAACCATAAGCCATGGCCTACGTTACGTACCTGAAAAGTCCATTTTAATCATACATGGATTCCTAAGTAAAAGAGAATATCTTTAGAATTCATTCCGCCTCTCAAGATTGATTTTTATTTGCAAAAATTGGTTTTTAAAATATTTAATGCATGATATGAAAAATGATAAAAGGGGGGTTCAAGATGTAAATTTTTAAAAAACATCTTAGGACCAAAGGAGGATTCGAGTTGAAAACCTGAAAAGGCGGCTCGAATATTGAATTGTGCAACAACGACATAAGAGACAATCTTAACCTCTTAATGAAGCACCACACATCCCAAAGACGTTCCTGAGATTCTGGAATTAAGAAGTATCTCTACAAGATGAGCATAACAACCATTTCTTCAAGTTAGTGGAAGCCCGAAGCGACATACTGAACCAACTTGAAAGAACCTACTTTACCAGAATCCACCTACACCTCAAATCAGTCAATAATTTTGACACTTGCCATAGGACTATGATTTTTGAATGATTTAAAAGAGTAGTTGATTTATTTGATATTCATTAAATTTATTGTTTATGATTTGATTATATTGTGAACCTGAAAGGGGTAATACTTTACAAAATTCTTTCATTCTTCGATAAAGAAAGGAAGAAAAACATTTTCAAACAAGACAGTCTCAAATGGAGAAGGTCCTTGAAGCAAATTGTTGCTTATTCTACATCGGTTGAAGAAAAAGAATGAACAAGGCCAGAATAATGAAGCACTTCACATTTTTGAAGGCAAGTGGTCCAAGAAGCCAGAAAGTCTGGAGAATTGAACTTGTGACACTCCCCTATGACATTATTAGTAGCTCATCAAGAAAGATTATCGTTTATCTCATGCTAAGGGCGATAAGCATCACTAGACAGATTATTTTCCCCAACCATCAATTCATGTTCTCTAGAAGATTACATCATAGAGCCATGAACAAGTCACTACCTGCACTCTGGTTATACCGTGATGCTGGCTCAAGTCTTGATACATCATTGCTACTTCTTCTATGCCGATCAATTTCTTTGTCAAGATGATATCCATTATGTCCTTCAGAAGATTGCTGAATTTGAACTTGAGGACTTATGGCACAGAATAAGACATTGGAACAGAATCTATCCTTATAGGCCTTTTATATAGGGTAACATTGGTTACAGGATTCCAAAAGTTGAAGATGACCAGTTTTACTGTTAACTAAACTGTTTCATGATTCGAAAAGAGTGGGATATATTGGAACAGCAGAAGAGACAGCTGTCGTAGCAGTCATTGCAAGAAAATGCACCAACAAAAATCTTCTAGTTCATCATGATGATGTTTATTTCTTCCAGTAAGGTTGTTACGCTGGATGCCTTGACAACAAGGTCGAATTCGCCAAATCTACTCAATTGCTCCAACCGATCATCATTCATTCTTTGCACATCGTTTTCAAAAGTATGCCAAGACATAAAAGGCAACTTTTGCATCATTGATCCCAGAGAAAAGAGACAGGACATTGATACCACCATGGAACATGTCTCTATACAGATCCTTGTGTATGGTTTTTAGGGAAACCTAGAAGCATTTCCACCTCATCAGATTCAAGTGGAACAATTTTATTCTTTTCAACCCATACCAGATTCCATTTTCAGCACTCATCAAGAACATACTTTTGGACACTCGAATGTGGCTCATTGTCATAAGCTTCAAGAGCCTTACAGATCCTTTCTGTCAATTTTACACTTCCTATACATGTTTATAAATAGTTCAACTTTGTTCTTGGATCCCAGGAAGGCCATCATTTCTTTGTCAATGGAAAAACATCAGCACATGAGGAAGCAGAATAAGACAATCTGTTCTCAATTGGCAGAATTATGATATAGCCCTTTTCAGTGTAGTAGCATGAAAATGCTTCGAATCACAATTCTGGCTCTACATCGAATAGTACTGATATTCCAATCCAAACAACTGGAGCAAGTGCCATGTGCTCATATAGAAATAGATGACCCAATAGCATCTTCTGGAAGTGTTCTTTGAGTTTATCTGATCTGGTTTGGTATGAACCCTAAAACCAATCATGGATTTGAAAGATGAATTTGCTCATAGTAGAATAAAGACCCAATAGCATCTTCTGGAAGTGTTCTTTGATTTATCTGATCTGGTTTGGTATGAACCCCAAAAACCAATCATTAGATTTGAAAGATGAATTTGCTCATGGTAGAAATAAGGAGGCCCAATAGCATCTTCTGGAAGTGTTCTTTGAGTTATCTGACATGGTTCGGTAGGAACCACAGAACCAATCATTGGAATTAAAAGATGAACTGCATGATCGTCTTCATTAAGAAACTTCTTTTCAAGCTTCTTCTGCTTATTCCTTTCCCAAAAATCATAGCTCGAGTTTTGACTTTTCTTGTAATTGGGATCATTATATAATGGCTTCCTATCTTCTACCGGAAGAAGTGTGTCAGTAGCCTTAGCCAGTTGATCAGCACATATAAAATCTGTCAACTCTGCAATTGATGAATTCAGACCACATCTCTCTATGGCTATTGAAGCCTCAACCTCTGAATATCCTATTTTTGTCAAGTATAACAGTTTATTCTCCTCATCAGAATCAGAATTCAGGATTTCCTCGATATCAGAAGAACTATCAATATCTGTGAAATCATCCTGAAAGATCGCTTCATAATCAGATGATTTGTTATCAGAATCAACATGTTGCATAGGTGTGGATTTTTAATGAGCATGTATCATTGTATATGTAGTCTTGTTATTGTATCAGATTACTGTTCGTATAAATTGGTTTCTTTCCCACAAAAGTATATTTCAAAGAGGCCTTCACTGAAAGATGAAGCCTGTGTTCCTGGAACGGATTACCAAGCTATTTTTACTTCACTGTCTGACTAAATCCCTCCAGATACTGAAAATGGTCACCTCATTCAGAAGACACATATCTCAGACGTTTCTGTCAGATTGATTGAGTACTTCTTAAGTTTGTGACAACATGAAGAGAATTTCTCCAGTTACTTGACAATACTACTGTTAGTGACACCAGAATGAGAGTTCAAGATAAACATATTTGGGGCACGAATAAAGCTACAAGTACCTACAACGTTCATTGTCAAAATTGAACCTTGGGGGATCATAACATTTCAGCCAAATAGACATTGAGTGATCAGACAGATCTAGAGGATATCTTGAGGGCCCATTTTAACCCAGAAATAGAATATTGGGGCATTTTGAAGGCTCACAACAATATGAATATTTAGGCATTCTTAGAGGCTCATCTCAACAAGAAGTAATGTTGAGCATACTTTTAACATCTGTATCAGCAAATATTGGGGCATTTTAAAGGTTCCTTCAGACAGATCCATGTGGGGCATTTTGAAGGCTCAGATTAACAAGAAGCAAATATCGGGGCATGCTGAAAGCCCATTTCAATCAGAATTAGGACTGTTGATACATTTTTGAACGATCGTATCAGTAAATGCTGGGGCATACTGAAGGCCCACATCATCATGTGTTAAAAATCATTGACTTGAGCATATATTTCCAATAAGATAGAAAAATATGAAGAATGAAAATGGTGAAATAATAATAGTCAATCTGACTACACATAATTGCTTCGTTTATTAGGCAGTTGTATTAGGGTCCTGTTGTTGAACAAATATTTATTCAGCAAGTATGGTTTCAAATACCCAATCTTCTTAAACCATGTGTCACATGACAGTGTGTTCTTTGTTAAGCTACATCATGGTTGCATGAATAAAGATGGTCCCTTTGTAGACCATTCGATCCAAAGATCAGTTCCTCGAGACCTCAAAATCTGAATTTGGCCTTTTATGTGTCAGTGATAATTGAAAATATTTCTTTGAGATTCATGTCAGTTAATTTCAACCATACTGTTGAGGTTATGAAACTGTTTTTCACATCAGTTTTGTTTACTTGATGACATTGGAAAGGGAGACTCGACTCACTTACATTACTGTTATTCCCGTTGTTATTGGGATCATCATTGCTAGCCAAGATGAACTGAGTTTCATCTATTTTGGTTTTATCATGTGTGTTTCATCCCCAAGAATTCCACGGATATCTTCTGTACATTGATCCTATAGTTGAAGTGTTTCTACTTTCTACAATGCTCATTATGAAAGAAAGCATGATCAGTATCACATTTGCCTTTTCCAGAGATATCAAGATTTGTTGGTATCTTCTATTCAATTTGACACCAGCACATTTTGTGAATTTGACCAACTTTTGGTCATACCATATTACACTTGATTCCTATTAAGTTTTGTTCTCAAGTGGTCTTGTGACGTCATTCAAAAACTTTGAACAATAGGTAAAGAGCTTCAATAATTGAGAAATTTGAGAAGAAGCCACAGAAAAGGATGAATGTATTGTCAAATGCTTTATGAACATCTGAGCAGAAGCCACAGAAAAGGATGAATGTGTTGTCAAGTGTTTTACATCCCACAGAAAAGGATGAATGTGTTGTCAAGTGTTTTACATCTGAGCTGAAACCACATGAGATGAAGAATGTGTTGTCAAATGTTTTACGAACATCTGAGCAGAAGCCACAGGAAATGATAAATGCGCTGTCAAATGTTTTACGAACCTGCTATTCTGATGTTGAACCAATGTTGTGATCATATGGTTTCCATTTATTGATCCAAGATGAAGTTTGTCTTTTTCAACTTCAAGATTATAAGATGATATATGATGAAGATTTCTTTCCGCATATGGAGAGCTGAAATTTTAACCACAAGAAACTAGTTAAACGACAGGTTGTGGTGCTTTGTTCAAGAACCATTTATATGTGGAGACATGAAAGGAATTGGAATAAATCTTCCTTATGATGTGTTTCAAGAGTCAAATCAGAACAGACTCTACTCTCCCAATTAATCCTTATTGAGTCAGTCATATCTACATCTTACCTCTTCAAAGATGATAGATTCTCTTTTCAAAAATGAAAGCTTTAATGGATTTCTACACAAGTCCAAGCAAAGAAAGCCGATATTATCAAAGAAAAAATGGGGAATCAAGGTCATAGTTCTGACTACGACAAGAGTTCCACAAATGAAACAATTCTTCTGAGACTTTCATAAAGCAAAGAAGACGCAAAGATATAAGTTGATCAGATGATTCTACAGAAATGCAAGCTTGATAGCATAAGTTTCTACACTGATATCCAGAGGTGACCCTGGAAGTAAATGATGAAGTGAAGGAAGACCTAGTTCACCACTTTGAAGTCAAATGAAGATTGCATCAACATTCATGCATTCATAAGAATATCATTTACACAAAAGACAATGCATTACATTGATACATCTGAGTGCATTCAATCTTTTCTAAAAGTGAAATTGTTGAAAAGTAAGAAAACGATTTCCTTAGTTTTTTTACTTAGTAAACTATTTCCCACATCTGTAAGTCCTGCAGTGCATGATGTTTCCAAAAAGCCTTCGGGAGCTTTTTGATGTTGTTATTTTGAAAAAAATAATGAGAAAACGATTTCCATAGTTTCTCATTTTATCTTTTCTAAAATGAAATTGTTGAAAAGTAAGAAAATGATTTTCATAGTTTCTTACTTTGTAAACTATTTCCCACATCTGTAAGTCCTGCAGTGCATGATGTTTCCAAAAAGCCTTCGGGAGCTTTTTGATGTTTTCAAAGCCTTAGGGTCATCTGTAAGTCCTGTAGTGCATGATGTTTCCAAAAAGCCTTCGGGAGTTTTTTGATGTTTTCAAAGCCTTAGGGTCATCTGTAAGTCCTGCAGTGCATGATGTTTCCAAAAAGCCTTCGGGAGCTTTTTGATGTTTTCAAAGCCTTAGGGCAATCTGTAAGTCCTGCAGTGCATGATGTTTCCAAAAAGCCTTCGGGAGCTTTTTGATTTTTTCAAAGCCTTAGGGCCATCTGTAAGTCCTGCAGTGCATGATGTTTCCAAAAAGCCTTCGGGAGCTTTTTGATGTTGTTATTTTAAAAAAATAATGAGAAAACGATTTCCATAGTTTCTCATTTTATCTTTTCTAAAATGAAATTGTTGAAAAGTAAGAAAACGATTTTCATAGTTTCTTACTTAGTAAACTATTTCCCACATCTGTAAGTCTTGCAGTGCATGATGTTTCCAAAAAGCCTTCGGGAGTTTTTTGATGTTTTCAAAGCCTTAGGGTTATCTGTAAGTCCTGCAGTGCATGATGTTTCCAAAAAAGCCTTCGGGAGTTTTTTGATGTTTTCAAAGCCTTAGGGTCATCTGTAAGTCCTACAGTGCATGATGTTTCCAAAAAGCCTTCGGGAGCTTTTTGATGTTTTCAAAGCCTTAGGGTCATCTGTAAGTCCTACAGTGCATGATGTTTCCAAAAGCCTTCGGGAGCTTTTTGATGTTTTCAAAGCCTTAGGGTCATCTGTAAGTCCTACAGTGCATGATTTCCAAAAAGCCTTCGGGAGCTTTTTGATGTTTTCAAAGCCTTAGGGTCATCTGTAAGCCCTTCAGTGCATGATGTTTTTAAGACCTCTGGAATGATGTTTTCAACATTTCAGTTTTACTCAAAAGAAGTCAAATGAAAAATTATTGTTTTTTTCGTCTTTGCTCTATTCTTGTTAACACAAGAATGAGCAAAGAGGGGCAGCTGTAAACATTAATTTTTTGTTTATTATTATTAAAATTATTATTATTATAAATATTATTATTATAATAATATATATTATTATTTATTAAAATATATAATATATTACAAATTACATCAGAAGCCCAACAAAAGGGCCCAAATCGAAGGCCCAATCAACCGGCCCAGACCAAAATGAAACCCTAAATATTTAGGGTTTCAGCTAGGGTTTCTAACCCTAGCGCCGCAGCCGCCTCTCCAGCTGCCAGAGACCATTGCCGACGGTCAGCTGCCAGATGCTCGAACCCACTTCAGCCACGACGCCGCCGCCTCGCTGAAGACTCCAGAAGCTTTGCTGCTTCAACACCCTCCGCCCACGCCGCAAGCTCTAGGGGTGAGTCACCACATAGCTCGGTGACTCACCAAACTCCATTCCTTTAACCGGTCCGAGCAAGCGACCGAGATGACTATAAAGCCATCGTACCTGCAAAAATAACAAGGAGGAAGAATCGGAGATAACCAAAACAGAGGGCAACCAACACACAAACAGAAAGCCACGGCATAACAGTGAACCAAACAGAGAGCAGAATATGAGAACAAATCGACACCCAATAACCAGAAAGAAGAGGAAAAGGAGCATCTTACCATCATAAAAGCCTCCAAACCGTTTGGAACCACCGGAATCATTGTAAAACCGAAGGTAAAACCTTCGATTTATTTTAGATCTAGAACGATCTAAAGCGTTTTAGGACAAGCGAAGGCCATATTCGACCTTAGGAGGTCGAGATCTACACTCTAGGGTAATTTGGGAATTCCGGCCACCGTTGGTGGCGGCCGGCAGTGGTGATCGGCGCCGTTGGTGGTGGCCGGCCGGCGACAGAAAACTAGAGAGAGGCGAGAGAATTTTTCTTCTCTCTCAGCTAGAGAGAGAAGAGGAAAGATGAAAGTTAGAAGCTGGCCCTTAAGGGCCGGCCTTAAGGGATTTTTAAACCCTTCCCCAAACGACGCCGTTTTGGGGAAGGGGTATATCTGTAATTTCTCGCGTGGGTAAACTATACCCGCTGCCACCACAGTTTTATAACTTTTCATTTTGGTCACTAAAATCAAATCTTGAACCTTTTAATTCGGTCTTTCTTTATAATTTAGTCCTAGCCTGTATACTTTATATTTAGGGTAAATACCGATTAGTCCTTACAATTTTAATTTTATTTTGACCTCTAATTAATTAATTCAGGATTAATTACATTAGTAACACCTAGTTTTCATAATATTTCAAACTAGAGCTTTTAATCTTGATATGTCATAATTTAGTCACCAATTTTAATTATAAGTTTTATTACTTTTTATATTTAATTTTAATTTTATTTATTTTACTCATTGTTTATTTATATTTTAATTTTATATGTTTAAATTATTATTTTCATAATTATTTTATTATTATTATCTTATAAATATATCTATTAAATTTTAATGTTTATTTATTTTCAATATCAAAGAAAATAGCAGTCTTAAAACAACTGGATGTCCTATTCTGGTATTTTAAATAATTAAACATTATAAAAATTATAATTTAGTTTTATTTAAATTATTAAAATTTTAAAATTTATTTTTTTAATATCGAAGAAAAGAGCTGTCTTAAGGTACCTAGAAGTCATTTTCTGATATTTCTAAATAAATAAATATTTTTATAAATATATTTAAATTAATATATTTTTTTAAAAATTATAGTAATAAAATTTGAAATTAGGGGTGTTCAAATAACCGAACTAATTCGATTAACCGACCGAACCGAATTAGTTTGGTTAATTCGGTTCGGTTACCGAATTAGTTTGGTCGGTTAACGGTTAAGAAAATTTTTAGAATTCGGTTAACGGTTAATTCGGTTCGAATTCGGTTAATTAACCGAATTAACCGAAATTAAATTTTAAATATTAAATATATTATATATAACACATGGGCTCAGCCCAAACCATTTAAAACCCAATTAATAATTTAAGATCCAAAAACTTTTAAATCTAAATCAATATTAATTAATTAAAAAATTTATCTGAAATTTTTATTATGTATTATTTAAATTAATTATAAATTTTTTTTGAATTAAAAAACATTTAATTTTTATATAAATTAGAAAATTAAAAAAAATCGGTTAATTCGAAAATTAACCGAATTAACCGAAATTTATTCGGTTCGGTTAATATGTTCGAAAAAAAGTTCGGTTCGGTCGGCCACCGTTTTAACCGAATGAACACCCCTATTTGAAATAACATAATTATAAATTAAATATATTTGAATTTTTAAATTTCTAATAATAGAGACAATTTATAATTAATAAAGTACCAATTTTGGGCGTTGTATGGGTGCTAATCCTTCCCTAAACGTAACCGACCACGAATCCATTTTTATTATTAAAAAGAACGAATTTTTGGTTAAACACAGAGCAGTTTATCTTTTAACTGATGTTTTCTTAAAAACTCTTTTAAAGGATGATTTTTAGGTATTCGACCTACCTGACTCAAAAGGCCGATGGCGACTCCCAAATTATTTTAAAAAACCATTTATTCACATCACTTTTCCCGCCAAATAAAAAAATTCGTGCCCGGACGAAAACCGGTTACGACAACCCTTATTCATTTGGAGAAGGATTTAAATGGCAGTTGGGTAACGGCCAAAATCATTATTACGAAAAATATTCATATAAAGTAAAATCACATCAACAAAAGAGTATTATTTAACAGAAAATCATTATTACCAAAAATATCGGTATAAAGTGAAATCACATTAATAATGACGAATTACGGGTATAATTTAAAATGTAACGACTAATTGTAGTAGTAGCGGGCCGCTATTTCTATTATTGTTATGTTATTCTTATTTTTTTCTTAAAAAATATGTTCCTTTTAAAAAATTCAACTTCTTAAAAAAAATATACGACCATCGTACTGATAATAACTATAATAACATCCTCTATATCTATAATTACAATAAAAATAACATAATAAAAATGCGACTATAATCGTAATTTAAATTCATGCCATATATATAATCATTTGAGTATCCATTTCAATAAGAAAAGTACTATGATGAAGTTTCATATATGATTGTCGAATGAGATGATGTATTTCCAGAGGTAGAATCCAGTTAAATAATATATATTTTTAATTTTATATTAATTTAATATCATAAACTAAAAGATTTAATGGTTAAAAAACTTGTTATCTTTCGAGGTATAGTGTATATAAATGTATGAGCATTTATTGTTAAATAATTAATAGTCTTTAGACAAATAGTTAGGGGTGTGCAAAAAAACTTGTAACCATTAATCGATATAACCGTTACATTTAACAGATTAATTAATCGAACCATTAAAAATAAGGGTAAAGTATAGTAATGGTCACTGAACATTTCTGAAGCTTGCATTTAGGTCCCCTAACTTTTAAAACTTGCAATACAGTCCCCCAACATTTATTCTGTTTGCAATATGGTCCCCCAACTTAAATCACTGTTAGAAAATTAGGGTAAATTATATAAACGGTCATTGAACTTTTCAGGCACTTGAATTTAGGTCCCCAACTTTTAAAACTTGCAAAACAGTCCCCCAATAATTTTATTTTCTTATTAAATATAGATGTATAGAAAATATAAATGATTCAATTTATATTTAAATGTATGAATCATTTATATTTTTGATATATTTTATTTTTCTTGTATAAACTAGTATTTAAAATATGTTTATATTTTAATCAAAATATTTCAATATACGAATAAAAATATATTTATATAAATGTATATTTATATTTAGATGTATAAATAAAAAATATATCATATTAATGTATGAATCATTTATATTTTTGAATATTTTATTTTAATAAGAAATTAAAATTATTAATTTATTAGAAATACTCAACTTAAGATTATATATAATCATGAATTATAAATATGAAAAATATAATTATTAAATTTAGTTTAAAAATATATAAATCTTAAATTTATTCTTTTAAAATATTGTATCAACTAATATTTAAAAAATATATTAAATCTATCAAACAATTATCAAATATATTTTTTATTGTAAAAAATATAATATTTTCCATCATTTATTGCTTTCAAATTTTTTGCCGAAGTTCAAATCTCATTATTTCAATTTTCCATTATATTCTTTTTTTTCTAGCATTGGTCATACTATTAGTATATGTATTATTGTATATCTCTTAACACAAACGATGGTGTTAGCTTAGTGGCTCCACCTTGTATCTTTCATTTGTGTGACTCAGGTTTGAGTTTGCCCAAGACCCAAATTTTACTTCTTTGTAACTTAATTTTCTTCTAATTAGGTGGTGACATGTGTCACCAATAACATATATCATGATCATGTGTTAACACATGTCAGATCCTGGTTAAATGATTAATTTATTAAATTTTATTTAATTTAGGACCAAATTGATAGCATATATAAATAATTAGGTGGTGACATGTGTCGCCAATGACACGTGTCATGATCATGTGCTAACACATCTCAGATCCTAATTAAATGATTAATTTATTAAATTCTATTTAATTTAGGACCAAATTGATTATATAAATAATAAAGACTGAATGTATAATAATGTCAATTCCTATTAACTGCCACTTCATCATTTGTATCAATTGGTAACGACTAGTGGCTTAGTTGAAACAGTTAAATAATTATGTTGTATAATTGATAAATTTAAAAGATCGATGACAAAAGTAAAAAGGGCTAGATAGTTAAGTTGTCAACCTAGTAGTTTACAATTTTATTTATACGGTAAAATAACATTTTATAAATTTAAAATTCGAATTATTTTCAACCTCTTCTATATCCTAACTACTTTTTTTAATTAAAAAATTTCTTCAACATATAAGAATTATACTATTATATTTATATAAAAAATACATATCACATGAAATAAGATGAAATTAAATAATAATAAATCTGACATAATTGAATTTAATTGAATTATTATTTTGGAATTTAGGGTTTAGAATGAAATTGAATTACTTTGGAAATTGGGGTTTAGAATGAAATTGAGGACTGTTTTGCAAGTTTTAAAAGTTGGGGGACCTAAATTCAAGTTTCTGAAAAGTTCAATAACCTTTTATATAATTTATCCTAATTTCTAACGGTGGTTTAAGTTGGGGGACCATATTGCAAACGGAATAAATGTTGGGGGACTGTATTGTAAGTTTTAAAAGTTGGGGACCTAAATGCAAGCTTCAGAAATGTTCAGTGATCATTACTATACTTTACCCTAAAAATAATTGTTAACAATTAAGGTTACGATTACAAATTTTGATAAACGTTTAACCATTAATAAATTAAATTTCTAATTAAATTTCTAATTTATTATATTTTTACACAAATAACTTAATATATTTATTTTTCATTTTTTATTTCTTTTAAAATATAGAAACATACTTACATCAATATAATTATGTGTTTATTGTTAAGTACTAAGATATTGAGAGATGTGCATACTTGCACCGATGTAAGTATGAGTTAAGTACTATATTTTTATTTTATTTTATCCACTTACCTTGATGTAAATATATATTAAGTGTTACATTTTGTTATTTTATTCACTTATGTCGATGTAAATATGTGTTAAATTCTATATTTTTTTATTTTATTCACTTACATCGGTGTAAGTATGCGCTAAGTGATACATTTTTTTTTAAATTTTACTCACTTACACCAGTATAAGTATGCGTTAAGTGTTACATTTTTTAAGTATGAATTATGATTTTTTTTGACAAATAATTGTAATAGGTTAACCTGTAACCGAACCGTTAATAACGGTTAACCATTAGCAATTAAAATATTTCTTAATAGTTAGATTATGGTTAGAAAAATCTAATGACCATTATAACGGTTAACCGACCGTTTAGACTAAACGGTACGATTAACCGTCCATGAACAGTCCTACAGATAGTATTTTGTATTCACCCCATACTTATAAAAAACTTTAGATAAGTGTATATGTATTAAAGTTTTTAAAAACTTATGTAAAATATGATGATTTAAAATATAACATGAATTAATAATTTCAATCCAAATAAATAATTTAAAAATTATATTTTATATAAACTAACATATTTAAATCTCTATATATTATATTTAATACGAAAATGATAAAATAAATAAATAAACACAAAATCATTTGTTTTTCATTTCCCCCTCCCTAACATTCTTCTTTCTTTACTGGTAAACTGTGTCTTATCTAAATCAAATAGCTGGCCTACAATTTCATAGAGATACCCATAAGCTTTTAATAGATTCACCTATCAAGATAGAATATATTTTGGATAATTCATTTAGACACTGCTATTTATCTTATATGAAAGAAATCCATTAATAATTAATTCTTGAAATGACTTTTATATAATAGATTTATCTTTAAAACTCATGGAGAGTTATTGGTTGAAGTCAGACTGTACATGTATGTATTTTCTTCTTTACATTCCAACCCACAAATGATCCACTTCAACCTTCGATTCAAGGTTTAAAATTACAGTTACGATCGTGTTTTCAATTCCGTTACATATATTATGATTGTACAATAATGATTTTATATGATACATTTACTGTTATATAACATCCGTTATTCTAGTAGTAAGCCGCTATTTAAATCGTTGCTTACATCATCATAGCTCCAACACCACAACTGCATCCAAAACAACATACAAATAGAATCAATATAAGCTGAAGACCATAGGAATACAAGTTACACACAATATATATTAGTCTTACATTCGGAGTCTGTGGTTATCCAATTTCCTCTCCTGCTAGAACATCGATTCAGGCCGTGTATCGGAGTCGAATTCATTGATACTATGTTGCAGCTTCGATCGTTTCTCGAAGAAGTAGTCGAAATTCCGGAAAAGGCTGAGGAAGTAGTGGTGCAGCTTTCAACATCCCATCTAAAGCTTATCTTAGGGGACTCGTAGCTAAATTGATCATCATTTGCTGCTACTACACCTTTCAGTGCTTCACGGTTCCTGAACCGTAAAACCTGTGAACGGTTTCGACTTCTTTAAGTCCATGCAGTTCTTAATTAAACAAGCGAAGAATTTGAATTCGAACTTTCCGTTACCTTTCTGCCGATGAACTTCCCGCTTAATTTATCCGATTTCGTTGCAGCAGCCCATCTCAACAGCTCCTTCATTCTAGACATGGCTTTAGTCTTATCCCCTTTAAGCCTCTCTTTCTTCTCATCGGTGTTACATCGGTCGTTCTTTCCGGCAGACAATGACAATGAACGAGTACCGCAATCCGACATCGGACTAACGACGAACCCCTCTAACGATATCTTCTTTCTTCATCGATTGAGACCAATGCTGCTGTTGTGCACTATGAGAGCTCCTCACTCTACTCAAATAGATAGTACTATAGAAACATGCCCTTGCAACATCTCTATTGCAAGGAAATGTAAATTGCTTAAACTGAAACTTCTTCCTTTTCGAACTTCTATGCTTTAAAGCAAAAACTATGTCTTTAGATTCATCTTCTTGATCTGCAAACAATTGAAACAAAACATTAAACTTATTTCAGACAACATATGGTTATAATTGACAAGAGTTTTTTTTTTTTATCTTCTTACCTCTAGTGTTTTGTCCTCCTTGTTCATGTGATACCTTAAAGAGCCACTTAAGGATCTGCTATATTTATATAATCCACAAACGAAGGGAATAAGCTTTAGGACAATGCTGAATATATGACTTTGAATTGCAAATGACTCACCTGCATTTGTACTGATAATTAAATAGTATTGGAAAAGTGAGTGAAGTCTTTAACTTTTTTTATAGCAAATTTAGGTCAAAATGGACAGCTCTGAGAGATGTATATTTGCTGTCAGTGTGCTTAAGATTCCTGGTCTAAAAAAATGAGGAACTTGTGGAGATGAAGACAAAGAAATTTGGGAAGGGTGATTGTCGAGGAAGATGATGATGAGACGGACAACGGAGCAGTGAGTGGGGAAGGGTTGGCTTGAGATCTATAGTAACATGGGGATTTATTTATATTTAACAAATGCTCATATGATGGTTCTAACCTCGGGAGATTTAGTGTTGATTTAAGAACCGGAATGTGCTTGCACTGGTGGCTTGTCCCTTCGCCATACACTTGTACTTCCGTAGTTGGTTCATCCGGGGTGGTCCTCACTTGGTTCAACCGAATTTGAATCACTAATTGAATTCATTGAGTGTAAAAAAATATTGTTCTTTCTTGAGATATTAAATTTGAACAAATGTGTGCTTCTGTTTTGGTCACGAAATAAATGAAATAAATAAAAAAAATTATTCAAAAATGAAATATTATTGAAACTAACTAATTTTCATCCTTCAAAATCATATCACATCTTGAATATGATGAAATAGAATGAACATAGATTATTTAGGATGAAAGGGTTAAAATTAAACAGCATTTTAAGTTGACTGTAGAGAAACATGTCATGTCAGAACAATGTAATATGTTTATTACAGAAACACATTGGCAGCATGTGAGCAAGCAGATATTTTTTAAGACATTGAATCTGATGGGACTATAGACAATGACCAGTTTCGTCTCACATGAAAAAGTAAAGAGGTAAAGCCAGGAAGAGCCGACAGTAGTTAGTTCATTGTTCATGTTAGTGTAGGGAAAGTCTCACGCAGCCTTAATATAACTAAGAAAATGTAATACTGAAAATTTTATTATTTTTTTAATATTTTCGATAAAAAATTAATTAAAATATTATTTTTATCAAAAATGTTATTATTAGACGTTTTACTGGAAATATTTAATATATTTGGTAAAAAATTACTTAAAATATTATTTTTTTTCTATCGAAAATATTAATATTGGACACTTTACCGGAAATGTTAAAAAATATTAATGTTTTAGATAAAAAAAATAATAATATTTTAGGAAATTTTTTACTGAAAATATTAAAAAGATATTAATATTTTTCGATAACGTCTTCCCTTAACAGTATATTAAGACTGTCGTACGGTAGAACTATCCGTTAGTGTAATAACATACGTTTACAAGAAACTTGAGCAGCCGCGGATATATACAATTTAGAGTGGGACACGTGTCCATCCTAGAACTCATCATAAAATTTAATTTTTTTATATTAATTATTTATTTTATTAAAAGTGTTTGTTTTAAAATTTTATATATATTTATTCTATACAATTTTTATATTATTAATATATATATACTCACCCTAAAAATTATTTTTTGGATCTGTAGTTGAATTTGAGCCCAATATTTTTGCAGATCTCAAACATGTGTGTTTCCGGTTCCTACTGTTTTTGGGTGGAGCTTTGATGGAAGCTCGGGGAAATCGACGTGTCACTCTGCTGTCCATTGCCTGAGTTGGTGAGTCATGTAGGTGTTGGGAGAAGGATTTGAAGGAAGCTGCTGTTTCTTGGTGTTGGATAAAACCAGAACAAAGGGACAATGCAGATTGTGAATTAATGTTGTATTGCATGAAATTCAAGTGTTAAGCAGCAAGAACGTTGGCTGAAACATAGTTAAATTCTAAATGGTAATACATTAGTTATTAACTATGAACAGAGATATGGACCTCATAATTAATAAATTTATATATATGTATATTTAGTTATTATTTATATATTCTATTATTTTGATTTCTTTAGTTTAATCGTCGGTATTTGATCTATTGATCGATTATTTTAGACTAAATTTTATAAAGACTCGTTATGACGATGGTGCTCTCAATCTAATTTGTTTCATTCACAAACATCATAATTTAAACTCTTAATCTTATTTAAGGGATCTAATGTTTCATCTTATTGAACTAAGTGATCGTTAGTAACTTAATTATAATTTTAATTTAATTCAATAATTTAGTTCTCTTTCATTGTTTCCTCATAAATTGCTTTGGTTTATCCTAAATATTCTATTGCTTCTTCTTAAATTGCATTGATTTATACTAAAGATTTCATTTTCAATCATAATTTGATTTAATTCCTATTAAATTTCATTCCAATGAGACCCTTCAATATGTCTGTTGGAATTTAATTTATATGCATTATCTTATATATAATAATCTCTACAACAAATAATTAAAAACTCTTAGTTAACATCTCCGTAAATTGTAGGCCTAATGCTCCAGATAACAAAATTAAGAAAAGGAGTAAGTAACCATTGAATCACTTGGTAAAAATTAATATTAACATATTATATATACATTAAATCTAATAACTATTAATAATATAATAAGTATTAATACAATTTATTGGATGATTTTAATGATAAAAGATAACGTTATTTTTCATAATGGTCTCGAGTTTAAATAATTATGTCTACAAATATTACATTATAATTAGACTAATTAAAATTGTTTAATATAATTAATCATAATTTTTTTATTTTTTTATAAAAATATTATTTTATTGATTTGATATTAATATAATGTTTTAATTTTGTTTTAGAATATCAATTATTAAAAGTATCAAAAATATTTTATTAATAAAAAATTGAGAGTGAACTAAAAATTTTGAGAGTGAATTAAAAATTTTGAGATTTGACGATTATTGGCGATGACGACTAATGACAATCGACAACGATAATAATGAGTGATAGTTAACGGTGAGAGATTATGGTTGAATTTAATGGTCAAATTGATATTTTATCTAAAGTTTAAAGATCAAAATAATATTTTATCTAATTTTAACGGTCAAATAAAAAATAAACTCCTCTTACTAACATGACACGTCATCAAATTAGCTAGAGTTAATGATTTAAAGACTAAAATTTAACGATAGATAATGTAAGTGATGGTTTATGATAAACAAAACTGAAACGAAAGTTGTCATTTTTATAATCAACCTTTAATAATACGAGAATATATTATTATTTTAATATTATTATAATATTAAATAATAGTTTTTAACAGTAATATTTTATTTAGAAAAGGAAAATAGTTATATGATATTCGGCCTAGAACGACTTGACTATTGCTGGGTCGGAGGTTTGAAGTCTCTTGGGCCGGCCGAACCCGTTTCAACCAATGAAGTCTTTTCACTACCATATTTGAATCCAAAATTGGAGCTTTCTTAGTTTCAGTGGAACTCTCTTAAAATCAATGGCAAACAATCCCTCGCAGCTTCTTCCTTCAGGTGACGCCCTTTTCTCCTTCACTTGGTCGAGAAAACCAGACAAAATACCAATTTGGGATTGCGTTTTTTTTTCTTGCAGAGTTGATAGACAGGTGCATAGGGTCCAAAATATGGGTGATAATGAAAGGGGACAAGGAGCTCGTGGGTACTCTAAGAGGCTTCGATGTTTACGTCAATATGGTACTCGAAGATGTCACTGAATAGTAAGCTTCTTCCCCTTTTTATTTGAGTGTTTAGATTTAGATATTTTAGCTCAAACTTTCCCTGCAATGTTCTATTTTGTTCTGTGTTTTAGGATTTTATTCTTCAGTCACTAGTAAATAGGGCTACGAAATTGATGATAAAGATATAATGTTTTCTGGGTATTAGTTATGTTGTTTGCATTTAACAAATCTCATATTTTGGGTAGCCTTTGTTTCCCTATTGAATTTCTTTGAAGTCTCTAACTTTAAGTTCTACGTGGTGATAGTTATTTCTTTCGAGAGGACAGGTTATTTGATTTGTTTTTCTCGCATCGATTCAAAATCAATAGTGCTAACTTGTATATATACAACATGTCTGCCCCATGCTGGACAGCATGAATAAGTGATTTCTGAATGTTTGCCGCCTTGAGTAGAACATCCCTATTAGCCCGTGCTGATCTTGTCTGATTCTCTGCTTTTTTTTTTCCATATTACAGTGAGATCACTGCTGAAGGAAGACGGATCACGAAGCTTGATCAAATATTGCTTAATGGAAACAACATTGCCATCGTAAGTTTAAATGTTCATCCCCTGGTTTAGTTAATGCATTTCTTATTAGACGTTGAAACCGTAATTTACATAGGATTGGTATGTTTATGAGTTATCACTTCATGGATTTAAATAAATTTCTGCTAGATATAATGAAAGTGTAGCGATTTGGGAAATGAGAAACCAAAGTCCACACATTGTAACAGATGCCGGTATCAAATTTCTTAATACTATTTCTCTTTTCGTGCAATGCAGCTAGTCCCGGGAGGCTCACCTGATCCGGAATGAGAGTGTCACGTCCTCTTTGTTTCTTTTAATGATATTAGTTCCTGGCCATATTCTCTGTTTTAATGAGAAATCTGGTGCAGAAAGACGGCTCATATCATTTAACTTGGTAGGACAGATTGCCACAGTTACTGCAATGGTTATAGATTGATTATGTTTATCATAAAATTTCAAATGCTTTTAGTTCCAATGTCAGTTTTTATGCAAACATCATTGTTAACATGGATGATGGATCTTAATGCATTCACTTTCAAAGCTAGCATCGATTATGCCAATCACTTTTTCCCTGAGAAGACTAATGAGCAGAGTCTTTATGACGTACTAATATGATATTTGCTTAGACGGATTCATAGTTAAAGAGTTGAGAATAGCCAGGGTTGCATTAATGTGAATTAGATCATCCTGAAACCTTTCATTCTTGAAAGCATTAAGGGGTTAAAGCTTGAAACAACATGGTTTTCCTCAAGCATGTATCTCAAAGCTTCAGCATTCTTAGGGATAAACTTGGAAACTAAGCAAAAAGAACATATATATGTGTATATATATTCCAATCACCACTCTTGAGGTTTTGCAAATAATGTTATTTTGATTCTCACGCTTACAGCTTTGATAACTCACAATTATTGTATCTTGGGAATATGAAACGGCATACACCTAATACAAATAATAAGACGACAACAAACGCATACATGGAGCATCCTTTGATAGACAGCTCAACCATTGCAGAGTTCATCAATAGTCTCCCCTTTCAAACACAGCTGCTGCTCCCATTCCGGTGCCTATGCACATTGAGATCACTCCGAACCTACAGTCCTTCCCGCGACGCTTCATCTCGTACAATAGAGTACTAACACAACGAGCCCCTGATACACAAACAATAGATATTGAAAACTAATACCAGACCATCCTAAAGATCAAAGCCTATCCTCTGCAAGAGTTAGAACATGTAGTACAGTATCTTTTTAGACGGTTAAGCAAAATGGTGCGTGTTTGTGTCCTGAATTGTTTGCATGTCTCATTATTTATCATAGGCTCAGTCTTTTACTTACTACAAATTGTCAAAATTCTCTAGGATAAGTACCTGTGCAACCCAAAGGATGCCCGAGGGCCATAGCACCTCCATTAACGTTGACCTTTTCACGATCAAGCCCCAGTTTCTTGCAAGAGTATACGAACTGAGATGCAAATGCCTGTGGAAAAAAATATACATATAGCATACTCAAAAAAGAGTAAAATTCAAATGGCATTCATCATCAACATAAGATCAATTAAAAAGAACCCGCTACCTCATTGACCTCAAACAAGTCAATATCATCAATCTTTAGATCTGCAGATTTGACTGCAACTGGAATAGCAACAGCAGGACCGATGCCCATCACAGCCGGATCCACACCAACAGCAGCAAAGCTTCTACGAAATGGAGCATAAGAAAACAATGCGAGGAACATAAGAGTAGAAAAAAAAATTATCTCGTGCAGCAAATATAGATGAGCCAAGCTCAAGCTGTTTTGATCACCTGAAAACACCAAGGACGGGCAGTCCTTTCTGCATGGCCAATCTTCGCTTCATAAGGAGGACTGCTCCTGCACCGTCACTCACCTGGCTAGCATTTCCTATAGGAAAAAATTGGGACACAAATTTTCATTTAGATCACATAGTGTTCTGGTCAGAGTAAAAACTTTCACGAATTTGATTAGCATATATATACCAGCAGTTGTGGTTCCATCCTTCTTAAATGCAGGCTTCAATTTGGCCAGACCTGCAATGTTTGTGTCAGGGCGGATCCCATCGTCCTCTGAAATTACGACTGGCTTCTCTTCTCCAGTTTTAGGATTCACAATCTTTGCATATTAACAACGTAAGTTAATAAAATATCATAAAAAATTTAAACCGGAATAATTCGCTACCCGAAATTACCTTTGTGGCAACAGGGATAATTTCTTCTTTGAATTTACCAGTTGATGTTGCAGCAGCAGCACGCCTATGTGATTCAACCTATGATTACGTTGGCCTTTCAGTCAAACAAAAATAACGTTTCATCAGTAGGTAAAAGCAAATTGAAAAAGGAAGGACTCACTGCAGCCTGGTCTTGCTCTTGCCGTGTGATACCATAACGTTGTGCAACATTTTCGGAAGTAATGCCCATGGGAAGAAGACAATCCCGGGCTTGGGCAAAGCTATCCGTCTGTAGAAATAAATGCGGTTGCATATTAAGCTGATAATGTAAAACATATCCAAAATAGTGAAAACAAAGTGAGTGTTGGACTTGCCTTTGGGTTAACTTTCTCTAAACCAGCAGCTAAACCATCTGTTGTCATGCTTTCCAATCCAGCACCAATGCCTACATTTGAAAACCAACCAACTTAATATTCTATCCAAGCTGAAGATATCCCAATAAATCTTTCAAAGATCATAAAACATCCTCACCAATATCATAAAATCCTGCTTTTATGGAAGCAGCAACATCGGCAACTGCTTGTAGGCCTGATGAACATTGCCTGTTGACAGTTCTAATAGGTACTGTATCTGGTTGAAACATGTAACTATATTAGCTACAACATTTATACACGAAAGGCATATTTAACGAATGAAGTTCAGTAGAAAGTTGAAAACAAATAGTTAAAATATCAGAAATGACAGTACCAGGGAAACCCGCATAGAATGCTGCCATCCTACACTCGGTTGCTCTGAGTGCACCAGGTGCCAACACTGAACCGACAACTATATCCCCCACTTCACTTGGGTTCACCTTTGTTCTATCAATCAAAGCCTGCATGCAAAATCAACTTAAGATGGGAAGTAAAGGAATATGATTTCAAAGACAACCGAAGTTGAAAAGCTAGAGCATTTTTAAACCTTCAACACAGGGGCAAGCAAATCATCTGCAGGTGTATCCTTAAAGCCTCCACGCTTTGACTTACAAATTGGAGTGCGGCATGCCCTGTGGGATAACAATTTTCCATAGATCAAAGAACATATAAAATATAGATTGTTTGAGTTGTAAATGGTTGAAAAATCCCCAAATGACTCACGCTACAATCACAATATCATCCCCAAAAGAAGCACTGTTCCCCGCCGAACAAATTGAAGGCTGATCAAATGAAAAACAAACCCACTTTTAGAGAACAGAAAGAGCAAAATGAAAGGAACAAAATCCAAGAAAATAAAGGTTAAACTAACAAAGAGCGTAGCAGCAGCAGATGGTTGACGGGATTGTGCAGAGGGACTTAAGTGATCAAGCAGAACTTTTTGTCTGTTGATTGCCTTCTCCATTTTCAATAAAACAATCTCTCTTTTTCTCTCAAAAGTCAAATCTTTTTCGCTGGGTTGTTGCTTCTATGATGGAAATGCAGAAGTGGGTTAATCATATATATATAGTGCTAATAACTGCACCACCATAGCTGCGTTTTTGGTCTGCTTGGGGCAGTTGGGTCAACTTTTCAGGCGGCCATTATAATATATAATTATTGTATATTATAAAAGAATCTCCACGTTTTTCGTCAGTTGGACGGAGGAAGAGTCATCATCATCTTCTGATGCTTTAGATTTTTATGTTTTATTTTATTTGGGGACGATGCGAACGTGCTTCCTTTGTTATCTTGTTTATGATCATTTCAACAACTCAAACCCATTAATAAATAAAACAAAGACAAATTAGCATTCAAAAAATCTCTCCTCGAGTCTCACTTATTGGACAAAAATATATTTTAATTTAAATTTCTTTAGGGAAATATGGATCCAAGGCAACCACCAACAACTTTGGTTGTTTTTTCTTTTTCTTTTTTGTGATTGCAGGGACCAAAATGAAAGATTAATGAGATCAAAATAGAAGAATAAGCAGAGCTAGAAAACCCCAAGTAACGGATATCTCGTGTATATATGAACTAAAAAATCAAGAGGAAAAACAAACAGGGAAAATGACAGAAGGAAACAATAATAGTTGGTCGAAAATTTCATTAATCGAGAAGGTTAGGTTAAGAAATGACTATAAAATCATTTATCTCATTTACAACCAACTATAGAAGATTAGTAAGTTGCGTGAGAATCAATTTGTCTGTTAGAAAACAAACATGTACCACCTGTTCAATTATCAGTCAACAACTAACTACACTGTCACCAATATATTCCTGGTTGTACATAGGATGGGCAAGGGACTCGAAATCGACAATTTTGACATGATTCGACTCAATTGGATCGAATTTTTAAAAAGAAATCGAGTTTGGATTGGGTTTTTTTAAAGATGATGTTCGGGTCGGATTCGGGTTTAGGGTAAACTTTTTTTATCTTATATATTTAGGAAAAATTACAATAATACCTCTCTCTATATATATTATTTTTTCAATTAAATCAATGTTTTTATTGAATAAAAATAAGATTTTTTATTATTTTGGGTAGGATCGGATCGGATTTAGATTTTATCTCAAAAAATGAGGTCGGTTGAAGGGTATATATTTTTCATATCGGGTCGAGTTAGTTGAAGGGTGATAAATTTTTCGGGTTGGGTCGGGTTGGCCGAAACCCGACCCATGCCCACCCCTAGTTGTACATGTATTATTGTCATTCGTTCATTAATTACTTCATATAATTGTTTATACATGTTGTCTATTATATTTTCGTCCTGAATTAATAAATTTTTTCTTGTAATATTTAAGGATATTCATGTGAGTTGGGTTACTTGTTTTTTTCCTTCATACTTGCTGTCAAAATTTTAAAATGCACTTTCATTAAAGTTTGTTTTCGAAATTCATTAATTGATTGAGTGTGGTTAAGAATGTCTATAATGTTCTCATTTTGTGAGTTTAAATTCCAACTTTTAACTTAAAAATATAATAACTCTATACTTAATAAAAAAGGGTAAAGTACACAAGTGATCTCCCGACTACATGACACTATTTTATTGAGTCCCCCAATTATTAAAAGTTATAAAATGGTCCCTCGACTATAAGATGTTGCTTTATTGAGTCCCTGGACCATTAAAAGTTACAAAATGGTCAACGACTATTCATTATGTTTCAAACTCGTCATTTTTCGTTTTAACGGAAACCTGAGTTGGATGTTAATCTATTTTCTGAGTTATGATAGTCGTTTGAGATTCTAAGATAAGATTTTATCATATCTCAAACACTAGATTAACATTTAGTTCATACTGCCATCATTTTTTTTAACAAAAAATGATGAATTTGGAAGATAGTGAATAGTCATATGATCATTTTATAACTTTTAATAGTTAGTGAACTCAAAAAATAACATCCTATAGTTAAAGGAGCATTTTATAACTTTTGATTATCAAAGTCTCAAAACAATACCCTATAATCGAACCATTTGTATACTTTACCCTAAGTCCCTAAGAAAATTGCTTTCCCAACTTTTGACGTCTTATACAATATGGTTGATCCCAACTAAGACACCAAAGATACTCCGATGCCACCTCTTTCATTTTCTTAGATTATATATAAAGAGGATAAATTACCTCAGATACCATTGGAATTTAAGTGGTTTATCTTTTATACCATCAAACTTTTCAATTTCTTCAATTTTAAAATTAAATTTTTGTTTTGATTTCAATTACATCATTGGACAGTCAAAATCTAAATGATGTGATGACATAGACAAAATTTAGGAGTACATCTATTTTGTCACTAAACTTGTAAATAATTCACTTTTTAATATTATATTTTTTGAATGTTGCGACAACCAATCACCGACGTCACTGATCCTCTTTCATGACAAGACCGATATCAAAACGTTCATATTTCACTCCTCTTTTTCCCCCTAAAATTGATTTTCCACAAAACTTACTCAAAGTTGATGAAATTAAAACAAAAAACCACAACTTTTAGGGGTTATTCGAAAATTCAAACGGTAGGAAGTATTATTTCAAGAAGATGAATAACATACCTTAAAACTAACCTCATTGGAGGAGATTTTCATATTAGCACGTTCAACCTTTAATGAACTTTCGCCGGTTTTAAATGGTTTTCGTGAAAAAACAATTATGAGAAGAAAGAGGAGCTAAATGTGAATATTTTTATACCGATCTTATGATGAAAGAGGGTGATAGACGGTGATTAGCTGCCAACGACTGCTGAAAAAGTTTAATGTCAAAAATCGATACACCTCTCAAGTTTAGTGTCTAAAATGACATTGTCTTTGACATCAATAGCCACGTTAAAATGATATTATTTTATTGGTGTCATCACAATGAAAAAAATATCGGTTCATAACATCGTACCATTAAATTTAACAGATTAGTGATGTAATTGAAGTCAAAATCAAAGTTTAATGTTATAATTGAAGAAATTAAAAGTTCAACGGTATAAAAGATACACCCCTAAAGTTGAGTGATACCTGATGTAGTTTAGCCATAAAATAAAACATAAAATTAGAAGCAACAGAAGTTGATAGCACTCCTCCGTCCAAATGATAAAAAACGTGGAGATTTTTTTTATAATTCTGATTAAGAAATTTCGAGTTAAGTTTCCGTCCAACTTATTGGTTGTTGTTTGGATGACTTGCGATTTGTAATGGCTGCCTGAAAAGTTGACCCAACTTCCCCAAGCAAACCAAAAACGCAGCAATGGTGGTTAAGTTATTTGCACTATTATATTTATATGATTAACTCACTTCTGCATTTCCATCATAGAAGAAGCAACAACCCAGTGAAAAAGATTTGACTTTTGAGAGAAAAAGAAAGTTATTTCTTGAAAATGGAGAAGGCAATCAACAGACAAAAGGTTTTGCTTGATCACTCAAGTCCCTCTTCACCATCAACCATCTGCTGCTGCTACTCTCTTTGTTCGTTTTTTAACATTCTTTTCTTGGATTTTGTTCCTTTTATTTTGCTCTTTCTGTTTTTTTAAAAGTGGGTTTGTTTTTCGTTTGATCAGCCTTCAATTTGTCATTTGAGGATTTTTCAACCATTTACAACTCTAATAATCTATATTTCGTATGTTCTTTGATCTATTAATAAGGGAACTTGTTGCCACACAGGGCATGCCGCACTCCAATTTGTAAATCAAAGCGTGGAGGATTCAAAGATACACCTGCAGATGATTTGCTTGCCCCTGTTTTGAAGGTTTAAAAACGCTCTTGCTTTTCAACTTCAGTTGTCTTTGAAATCATATTCCTCTTGCTTCCCATCTTAAGTTGATTTTGCATGCAGGCTTTGGTTGATAGAACAAAGGTGAATCCAAGTGAAGGGGGGGATATAGTTGTCGGTACAGTGTTGGCACCCGGTTCACTCCGAGCAACCGAGTGTAGGATGGCTGCATTCTATGCCGGTTTCCCTGGTACACTCTTTTCTGAGATTTTAACTATTTGCTTTCAACTTTCTACTGAACTTCATTCATTAACTGCAACAACTTGAGCTTGACTCGTCTATATTTGCTGCACGAGATAATCAGTTATTTTTCTACTCTTATGTTGGCTTAAAAGCTCGAGTTCCTCACATTGCTTTCTTATGCTCCATTTTGTAGAAGCTTTGCTGTTGTTGGTGTGGATCCTGCTGTGATAGGCATCGTTCCTGCCGTTGCAATACCAGTTGCAGTCAAGTCTGCAAGTCTTAAGATTGATGATATTGACTTGTTTGAGGTCAACGATGTAGAGGGTTTCTTTAATTGATCTTATGTTGATTATGAATGCCATTTGAATTTACTTTCTTTTCTAAGTATACTTTATGTACATTTTCCCCAGGCATTTGCATCTCAGTTCATATACTCTTGTAAGAAACTGGGGCTTGATCGTGAAAAGGTCAACGTTAATGGAGGTGCAATGGCCTTCGGGAATCCTTTGGGCAGTACAGGTGCTTATCTTACAGAAATTTGACAATCGGTTGCAGGTAAAAAACTGAGCCTATGATAAATAATGAGAAGTCGAAACAATTCAGGACACAAACATGCACCATTTTGTGTGTGTTTGATATTCTGCCAATTTGTTTTACTGTCTAAAAAGATACTATATATTACATGTTCTAACTTTTGCAGAGGATAAGCTTTG
The DNA here is from genome assembly GCF_006381635.1 of Hibiscus syriacus. Taxonomy (NCBI): domain Eukaryota; kingdom Viridiplantae; phylum Streptophyta; class Magnoliopsida; order Malvales; family Malvaceae; genus Hibiscus; species Hibiscus syriacus. The sequence continues at coordinate 1,091,828 of NW_024062788.1, read as the reverse complement.
ATATTTAGGATGGTCTGGAATTAGTTTTTGATATATATATTTTTGTGTATCAGGAGCTCGCTGTGTTAGTACCCTGTTGTACGAGATGAATCGTCGCGGGAAGGACTGTAGATTCGGAGTGATCTCAATGTGCATAGGCAGTTAGGCACTGGAATGGGAGCAGCAGCTGTCTTTGAAAGGGGAGACTATTGATGAACTCTGCAATGGTCGAGCTGTCTATCAAAGGATGTTCCATGTATGTGTTTGTCAGTATCGTATCATTTGTATTAGGTCAATTGAGGTGTATGCTTTTTCATATTCCCAAGATCCAATAATTGTGAGTTGTCAAAGCTGAATGCGTGAAAATCAAAATAAAATTGTTTGCAACACCTCAAGAGTGGGGATTGGAATTTATATATAAATATTCTTTTTGCTTATTCTCCATAGTTTTTCCCTAAGAATGCTGAAGCTTTGAGATGCATGCTTGAGGAAAACCAGGTTGTTTCAAGCTTTAACCCCTTTAAGCTTTCAAGAATCAAAGGTTTCAAGATGATCTAATCTGACTCTGTCGAAGCAAATAGTATACATGTGCGTCATAAAGATTAAAGACTCTGGCCCGTAGCCCCTGTCATCTGTGGAACGGGTACATGCTTGCATAATCGATGCTAGCTTTCAAAGTGAATGCTCTAAGATCCATCGTATATGTTAACAATGATGTTGCACAAAAACTTAACAAGTCATGTATATATGTGTTATTTTTTGAGTCATGTTAGTATTAATTTCTACATTATAAAGTCTCCATATCAATATATGTTTTGGATTAGGTGCATATGTTAATTCATAATTAGCATTGGTGATGATGTGTTCAAACATGATAGTAATATGCATGAGGCATTAGATAAGTGTGTGAAAGGTTGCTTGTAAATGTTGTCTGTTGCTCAAAATGACAGTTAGTGTTATCGTGTACTAAGCATGCAAGTAGATATAGTTGAGTTATAGATCTTTTGTATGCTATTGTGTAAATGTTCATGTGCTTGATTAGTATGTACTAGGGTTCCAAACTCACAGGGTACCCTCAAAACTTGTAACATTTTTCGAAACTTTGAAAGGTTTCATACTACTAGTTGAGTTTTAACTGAATTAGGGAAAATAACTTGTTTAAGCCTTCTAATTGCCATGAATTACCTTCTAGTCCTTAGCTTTAATATACATGCCAATTTAGTACATAAATTTGATAGATTACATATTTTAATAATTGATTTTTTAATTTACATTCCGATTGATTAAATCTTTATTTGACTGTTACACGTGACACTTGTCGATTTGATTTATGATCAAGTTAAGTTTGGTGTGTTATATTTATTGATATTAGAGTCTATGTTTGATCAATTCTAGGAATAAACCGAAGTTTGTTGTGTTCATACGAGTCAATACATGTCACCTAAGAGTTTAAATTACTCGTAATATCAAAAAGTCCATGACGTTTGACTAAATAGTCACTTTGATATCTTTTTATTTTTTGAAGTACTTTACTTCCAAATGTTTTATTTTAAGGTAAAATGTTTACTAATTGAATGAAAATTGTAAATTAAATAAAGATCAATTCTAGTTGCTAACGTGTCAAGTGTTACGTGTCTAAGGTAATGAGATGATAAAATAAGACTCATTTTAAGAAATAAATGAGATTATTTGAATAATTCTTTCTTATATATTAGGATAAAATGATCTGTAATGACTGTCTAAAACGTCGTTCCAACTACTCCCAAGCAGAACAAAAGAGCAACAACGATGGTTAAGTTTTTAGCACTATATATATGTTTGATCCATTTATGCATTTCCATTATAGAAGCAACAACCCAGTGAAAAGGATTTGACTTTTGAGAGAAAAAGTAAGATCTTTGATAAAAAAAATGGAGAAGGCAATCAACAGGCAAAAAGTTTTGCTTGATCACTTAAGTCCCTCTTCACAATCCCATCAATCATATGCTACTCTCTTTGTTAGTTTAATCTTTCTTTTCTTGGATTTTGTTTTTTTTTTTATTTTTATTTCTAAAAGTGGGTTTGTTTTCATTTCATCAGCCTTCAATTTGTTCGACTGGGAACAACACTGCTTTTGGGGATGATATTGTGATTGTGGCGTAAGTCATTTGGAGATTTTTCAACCGATTAAGAGTCAAATGATATATGTTTTATATGTTCTTTGATCTATTAATAAGGAAAATAGTTGTTACGCATGGCATGCCGCACTCCAATTTGTAAGTCAAAGCGTGGAGGCTTTAAGGATACACCTGCAGATGATTTGCTTGCCCCTGTGTTGAAGGTTTAAAAATGCTCTAGCTTTTCAACTTCGGTTGTCTTTGAAATCATATTCCTTTACTTCCCATGTTATGTTGATTTTGCATGCAGGCTTTGATTGATAGAACAAAGGTGAACCCAAGTGAAGTGGGGGATATAGTTGTCGGTTCAGTGTTGGCTCGTGTTGCACTCAGAGCAACAGTGTAGGATGGCAGCATTGTATGGCGGTTTCCCTGGTACGATTATTCTTTCAAACTTTGTTATTTCTTACTCTTCTCTGAAATTTTAACTATTTGTTTTTAACTTTCTACTGAATTTCATTCGTATATAAATGTAGCTAATATAGTTACCTTTTTCAACCAGATACAGTGCCTATTAGAACTGTCAACAGACAATGTTCATCCGGCCTACAAGCAGTTGCCGATGTTGCCACTTCCATAAAAGCAGGATTCTATGATATTGGTGAGTATCTTTCAAAGATTTATTGGGATATCTTCAGCTTGGATAGAGTATTAACCTGGTTGGTTTTCAAATGTAGGCATTGGTGCTGGATTGGAGAGCATGACAACAGATGGTTTAGCTACTGGGTTAGAGAAAGTTAACCCAAAGGCACGTCCAACACGCACTTTGTTTTCACTATTTTGGATATGTTTTACATTATCAGCTTAATATGCAACTGCACTTATTTTTTACAGACGGATAGCTTTGCCCAAGCCCCGGATTGTCTTCTTCCTATGGGCATTACTTCCGAAAACGTTGTACAACGCTACGGTATCACACGGCAAGAGCAAGACCAGGCTGATGTGAGTTCTTTCTTTTTCAATTTGCCTCCACCTACTGGTGTAGACTTTATCTTTGTTAGTCTGAACCACCCATGTAATCCAGGGCCGGGGCTAGGACGTTGGAGGCCTTGTGCAAATTCTTAAAAAGATATACTTTTTCGTATAGTGAGTTAGACCTAAAAAAATGAGATAAATTTTACAGCTGTAGCACAGTACTAATTATTGGTATTTCTCATATCTTCCTTCGAACAAAGATTTTTGGACTCCTTTTTGATAGCTTAATCATCTACGATAATACCAATAACCTCATTGTGAATTTTTTGGGGCCCTTGCTAGTCCAAGGCCTTGTTCCGTCGTGCATATTACGCATGCCTAGCCCCACCTCTGATGTAATCGTAGGTCGAATCGCATAGACGGGCTGCTGCTGCTACAACATATGGTAAATTCAAAGAAGAAATTATCCCTGTAGCCACAAAGGTAATTTCGGGTAGCGAATTATTCCAGTTTATTATTTTTATGATATTTTATTAACTTTCATTGTTAATATGCAAAGATTGTGAATCCTAAAACTGGAGAAGAGCAAGCAATCGTAATTTCAGAGGATGATGGTATCCTCCCTGATACAAACATGGCAGGTCTAGCCAAATTGAAGCCTGCATTTAAGAAGGATGGAACCACAACTGCTGGTACATATATGCGAATCAAATTTGTGAAAGTTTTTACTCTGACCAGAACACTATGTGATCTAAATGAAAATTTGTGTCCCAATTTTTTCCTATAGGAAATGCTAGCCAGGTGAGTGACGGTGCAAGAGCAGTCCTCCTTATGAAGCGAAGATTGGCCATGCAGAAAGGACTGCCCATCCTTGGTGTTTTAAGGTGATCAAAACTGCTACAAGTTGAGCTTGGCTCAACTATATTTGTTGCACGAGATAAGCAGTTGTTTTTCCTACTCTTTTGTCAGCTTAAAAGCTCGAGTTCTTCACATTGCTTTCTTATGCTCAATTTTGTAGAAGCTTTGCTGCTGTTGGTGTGGATCCTGCTGTGATGGGCATCGGTCCTGCCATTGCTATACCAGTTGCAGTCAAGTCCGCAGGTCTTAAGATTGATGAAATTGGCTTGCTTGAGATCAATGAGGTAGTGGGTTTCTTTAGTTGATTTTATGATGACGATGAAAGTCTTCTGAATTTTACTTTCATTTCTAAGTATGCTATATGTATATGTTTTTTTTTCACAGGCATTCGCTTCCCAGTTCGTATACTCTTGTAAGAAACTGGGGCTGGATCGTGGAAAGGTCAACGTTAATGGAGTTGCAATGGCCCTCGGGCATCCTTTGGGTTGTACAGGTACTTATCGTACATAAATTTGACAATTTGTAGTAAGTAAAAAACTGAGCCTGTGATAAATAATGAGAAGTTCAAACAAATCAGGACACAAACCTGCACCACTTGGTGTATGATTGATATTATGCCAATTTGCTTTACAGTAAAAGAAAAAAAAAACATGTTCCAACTGAAGACCAAATTTTGTCCCTTGGGCTAGCATTATTAAAGAATATATTTTACGTTGCATAACACACATTTTTTGTGTGCAATGTTATCGCATGACATTTAATATTTCAGTGACCGAAAATACTTTATAATATACGATTTTAACTATTTTTTTTGGATTTGCGAAAATGACTAACAAATTCGCAACACGAACTCCAATTTCATAACACAGAAGTCAAATTCGCAAAGTGCGTTTATTTTCGCAACGCGATTTTTTTTCCGAATTCGAAACACAATATTAATTTCGCAACACAAATGTAAACAATATAATCGCAACTCATAACCTAAAACCCAAAATCACAACTCAGTATCATCTCCATCTCTCACTCTCTACGACGACATCCGTCCCCATCTCCGATGAAATCAGTCCCCATCTCCGACGAAATCCGTCTCTCTATCTCTCAGAGCCACCCTCACAACCATTCACGGCCACAAATGGAAAATCAATCACCGAGGGTTAGTTTTTTTTAATTATTTTATTTTGAAATTTTTCTATTATTATTAGATTTTTCATATTTAAATTAATGATAAATTTACTGTTAATTTCAATATATAGATTAACCATTTCACTTAGATTGCTTAGTAAATTCATTTGGTTGCTGCCAATACTGCTAAACTGTTTAGTCTTTAACCCTGTGAAGTTAATATTTGTCTTTGTTTTGTATTTTGGTTGAAGTAATGCAATTCATTCAAGTTTCAATTTGCAGAAGAATAGTTTCTGAAACTTAAATTCGCAACATGAAAATCGCAACGCGATTTTCATTTTCACGTTGCGAATTTAAGTTTCAGAAACTACTCTTCTTCTGTAAATTGAAACTTGAATGAATTGCATTACTTCAACCAAAAAACTATGATAGAATAATGAATTGGGTGAATATCGTGCTAGTTTGAAACATATTTGGCTTTGTTTTCACTGTTTAATATCATGTCTGTTTATAGTGTATAATTTGTAGTTTTTGGTATATCTAACTTGGTATGTTTATTGTTTTTGTTAGAATTTTTTTTCGGCTTCATTGACTCTAAGGAATAAATTAAGCCTAGCCACTACAATAGCGTCGACAATTACAGTTGTACAAAGAAAATTGTTTGAGGATACTTGCTTCGGGCCATGGCTGAAAGTACAACATCCAGGTGGAGATGCTATGTTGACCCATTTGTTTCTTCAGACCATGACTAACGATCTACCCGAGAGGATACAACGTGGTGATGAAGAGATATGGTTTCATTTTCCACCGGCGTATACTTGTTTTGGACGGGAGGAGTTTTGCTTAATCACTGGTCTACGTTTCGGACACGATGAAGTAGGTCGGTACATTAGTTATATCTCCCGCCCATCATGGTTATCTCGGGTTTTTCCTGAGCTGGCAAAGGCGAAGCCCGATTTACACGTCGACGACTTGAAAAGATTACTTATTAAAGATGATTTTACTCGGATGGATGACCTAGATGTTGTCCGAGTATGCCTTTTATTACTTTTGAATGCCGACTTTTTAGGCAAAGAGGCCAGAAAACCTATTTCTGAGGACCTAATATTATTGGTAGAGGACCTAAATGCATGGAACGTGTTTGCGTGGGGTTCATATCTATGGAAAACTACCTGGAAAAAGTTGTCTTCTGCCTTTGAGGACCGTCCTAGTTTGCGTGGCGATGGTTCCAAATACACTTTGGTAGGCTTTATTTGGGTCTTTAAGGTAAGAATTTCTATATAATGTTTCCAAAATTATAATTAATTATTTAACAATTACTAATGTTTGTGTATTATATTTTTGTAGATTTGGATATTTGAGGCTTTTCCCAGCATGCGGACATATACAAGAAAAAATTCAAATGATATTCATAGGGCTATTACCTGGAGGATGATCCGGTTGTTGGATTGGGAATATTTACTACCATATACGACGATGAATGATGTAAGTTAACACAAATACTAACATATATAAACAAGTTATTACTATAGACATTTAACTTTGTTTGAGCTTTTATATTATTATGAGGCCAACTATCCATTACAGAGGCTGACACCTACAGAGGCTGAGTTTGCCACTGATTGGTGGCAAGCTAGTAAGCATTTTTTTGATTGAACGAATGATGAGCACCCTCTACTTCGAGAGCCATCACCCGATCGAACCGATTCTACAGCTCGACACCCAGAGCCATCACCTGATCGAGCAAAATATACACCTCCATAACGAGAGTCATCACATATTCCATCACATCATCGGGCCTCTTCTCCACTTCACATCATGATAGGTGACCGGCAAAGATGCCACAACATTTATCTCCTTGTTCTCCACCTCCACGGGATGAGTTAGGGGAGTTACGTGATGAAATCAGTGCTTTGCGTGATGAGGTCGGTACTTTACGTGACGACAATGATGCATGGCGTGATGAGGTACGGTCTTTATGTGATGAGGTAGATGCTTTATGTCGAGTTTTTCTTGCATGAAGGGGTTCACGCATCAGACATCGTGCATGTGGCATTACGTCTCATTTCACCCCAATAGTGCCAAGACTCTGTAAAAAGAAGCCTGATTCACCTGTCATCATTCAAGAGGCCCCTCCCACTATTCAAGAGTCCCCTGTCATCGTTCAAGAGGTCCCTCCCACTGTTCAAGAGCCCGATTCACATGACATACTATGTCGACATATTGATAAACCCCCTCACGTGCCCGATATGATGGATGAGAGTTGGCTTTCGTATGAGTTACCGGTCGGTACCATTCCTCAGCAGGAGAGGAGAACACTACCGGACACAATTATGGATAATACCCTTTGGGCTAAGACTGCAGTTAATATTTATCTACATGAGCAGAGCCAGGGGTGTTACGCTAACATATGCAAAATCGACGAGAGTATGCATTTGTTTCTTTATCGGTCTTGGTGGGGTGTTTTATTAGGGGTTGAAGAGAATGACTATTTGATTATTTTTTAAAAAAATTATTAAATTCACTAATATAGGTATTTTTTATCCACAACATATTGATGTATGGGTGTCATGTCTTCTGATTATAAGGAAATTGAAGAAAATAAAAAAGACACGATGGACTATTATGCCTTCGTCTTTTCACGTAGCTCACTTGAAGGATCAGAGAGATGCTTTATATGCGTTAGGTAATGGAAAAGCTAAGCTTTATCCTTCGTGGTGGGAGGTCGATAAGGTTAGTATTTATTTTTGAATATTTTAAAGGTGTTCATAAATTTTATTTGATGTGCGCAATTGAATTATTATTTATGATTGCAGGTGTTTATCCTTGTTATGGAACGTCTTCATTGACTTCTCGTTGAGCTTCAGCTCCCATCCCTGAAGACGATAGTATATGACAATATGTTGAATTACATACCATTTTTTGATTTCAAAGATATTATTTGTAAGGGATGGAGCGCTCATTTGGCTAAATACTTGGATGTGATTGATTGTTGGACTAATTCTGGAAATAAGAAGCCAAAAAAGTTCAAAGTTACAATGATGAGATATGAGACAACGCCACAACAAATAGCAGGAGCTAGAGGGGATTGTGGTCCTCTTGTATGCATATGCTTGGAACGTTTGACGACAGGATGTAAACAGTTTCTACCTCCCACAGATAGAGATAGAGGTGCAGTAGGGTTGTGGTTTCATCATTTTATGGCTAGAGCGATATATTCGAGACGCTGCCTACCTGCATCCACGTGCTGAAAGTGTGCATAAACAACCATTTGTTATTGGTAAGTTTGAGCAAGTGTTGTTAACATATATACTCTTTGTTGGTTTGAAAATGTTTGGTTAAGTAACTAGAATTCAATAATTTTCTGTTTGTTGGTTTTAGATGTGTATAAAGTGTTGTTTGAGCAAATGTTTGGTTTATGCAGGTTAATCCTGAAGTGAGCTGTGTGAATGTATTTGGATGTAAGCTCCCTATTGTTAGGAGCATTTGGATGTATTGTCTAGGGCTAATTGTATCAATGTGCTGTTGATTTGTTCTTTTAGATGTGTAAATAAGAATTGTTTTTTTCTTGTTTAATTGATTTGTAAAATTTGATTTGTTGTTTAAGAAAATTTCAATATGCATTATGTTGAAGGCAAAAAAGACCTGTTGAAGATACACTTTCGCAACGCGAAAATCAAATTCGCGTTGTGATTTTCGTGTTGCGAAGCATTTCGAATTTGACTTTCGCAACAATCGCAACAAAAAATCGCAACGTGAATATGACTTTCGCGTTGCGAATTCAAGGAAACCACCTTAAAAAAGATAACATACAACAATCTGATAAGTGATAATAACTTAACATATCATAACAATGTTCAAACTAAAGTTACTAATGCATGTCTAACTGAAAATATATGCATTCACACATAAAATACACATAATACAATGTTTGCATTTAAAAATCACCTAAGTTAATAAGTCTCAAAAGGTGAAGCTGGTTGTGATTGAGATTTTTTTATTGCGATTTTGATTTCATTTTGCTTGGCACCATATGAGCTTTGGATTTTGATGAGGATCCATATTTTGGTAGAGGAAAAGATGATTGTAATGACACTGGTGATCCACAGGTCAACCTTGTATGATCACTTTCTTTGCACCGACTACATGTCGTCATCCTCTTCTCTTCACCCTTAGACAATATACGATCATGATTTTTTGGTCGGCCAGGTAGCCTACTGTCCATGACAGGTGGTAAAACTGTTTGTAAGTCATCTGGTATGTCCCACTCAGAAGGATATGGAATAGGGTAGACAATCTCGGCATAAGTCTGTCGATATACTTCTGTAGTGTAGCAATCCATAGCGTATGCGCTTGAATCATCTTGGTTTAGATGAAGAGCAACTTTTATAACATGGCCACACGGATAACCAGATGTTTGCTATTTCATACAACTACACGTCTTTGCATTTAGATCGACAATCCCATTTAAGTTATTATCCAATACTTCAAACAAAGTGTTTGAACACGGTTCAACTCTCCATGACGTTGACTTCACAACACGTTTCGTTATCTTTTTTCAGTCCATGGTGTAACACGACGTTCCAATGTTCCTGTAAATTTAAATAAATAATACTTAGTAAAATATATAAATATGATAATTTACGAATTTAAAGAAATAATATCTGCATGGTTTCTTTTCTTGTAGTACCACTGTTGAATAGAGGCTCGAAAAAACTCCATTAACATAGTAATGGGTAATTTTCGGGAATGACGACTTAGAGCATTGATTGATTCTGCACTATTAGACGTCATGAAACCATATCTTGCTCCAAGTTGATGTACTCTTGACCATCTTTCAAACCCGACATCTTCTAGTGTTTGAGTACATTGAGACAAAACACGTCTTAAACAATTTATATGCTTATTAAAATCCACTTCCCGATAAGCTTTTACAGTCTTCCAGTATGTTCATTTGTGATATTTTATACCAGCAGACCTTGATTTTAGATTTCTGTACAAATGAACACCACAAAGTCCATGAAAAGCATATGGGAAACACCTTCTAACAGCGTTGTCAATTGAGTTTGCCCTATCGGATATAATTGTCAGATTGCTAATAGGACCTATGCAATCCCTAATATGCCCCATAAACCATGTCCATGAATCAAAGATTTCAGATTTGCCAACCCCATAAGCTATTGGCAGTATCCCATTGTTAACATCCATGGCTACTGCTAATAAGTTTACTCCAAGGTATCGACCTTTCAAATGTGCTCCGTCAACTATAATAATTGGGCACATGCAAGTAATAAACGAACAAATCTACAAAATAATATACATAAGAAATATAATCATTTAAATGTGAAATGCATGTAACTAACAAAAATGAGTCAACAAAATTATATTGATTTACTAACCGCAGCACCAATGGCGATAAACATCAACTCAATGCGTCCATCTTTATCTGTTTTGATATGAGTTACCGACCCAGGATTTTTTAGCTTTAAATTGTGACAATAAGCCGGCAGTTGGGCAAACAATGCTTCTGGAGACCCCCTCAACAATTCCAAGGCATAACATTTGGCTCTCCAAGCTTGAGAATATGAGATACTAATCTTGAGCCGAGCATTCATGTCAGTCATAATTTCATGTCCCTGATATACCCTGCCATTCAAAAACATTAACTCGGTCAGAAAACCACCCAACACCTTTATGTTTGCCTGTCTATGGTGAGGAAAAACTTGGGTTCTTGAACATGTATGTTTATCAATAAAAGTCCTCACTTGAAACATTTCGCAATCTTTTATCCTCTTTGCAATCATACGCCATGTACAGTTTTTTTAATCATACACTTTGTTTTGAAACGGTCTTTGCTTGATTTGCTAACTTTTAGTTGATAACCATCTTCCACACATTTTGTATACAAAGCTATCTTCAAGTCTTTCTTTATATCAAAACAATCATCTTTCTTGATACGAATAACTTTTGTGTAACAATCAACTACTATCTTTACCAACTCTTCTTCCGGTATCTGAAGTAATTATGGCTTATTCCAGTTATACTCCCATGACATTTTCTTCTTCTTTTTTCTTCGGGGACTTATTCTTCTTCTTCTTTAGGGTTATATGAATTACAGAATGGATGTTCAACATGTTCATTCACAGTCGTAACTTTCTCCTCATTATTATCAATAACATCTTCCTCGGCAACGGCTGTTTCATCATCAAAATTTGGGTATTGACCAATATCAAAATCATTACACGCAGAGTCTGCTTCTTCTTCTGAAGCATCATCAAAATCCGAGTATTGACCAAGATCAAAGTCCGGGTATTGACCAAGATCAAATTTCGAATATTGACTAGTACTCACAATTTTTTTTCTGTTGGTTCATAATCGTCTAACTGGTCAATATGAAAACCGAAATTTGGTGCTGAAAGTTGATTAAGATTTGGATTAGGAAAATGTTGTGGGTTTTGAGATGTTGTTTGATATTATGTTTGAAGTTGGAAATGTGGTGAAACAAAATTTTCTTGGTGATGAAATTGTGGTGGAACCATTAAATTTTGAGGTTGATAACAACGTTGTACATTGTGAGCACCATAAACTAGGGTTGAAGAACTTAGTTGATTACTACCCGCTACTGACCCAACTTCACTACTTCTAGGTTCAACAACATACAATGTAACATCATCTTCTTGCGAAACACTAATGTAAGTAATGAATCGTTCAACATATTCATTGTCGGTTAACAAATAAACTTTACATTTTCTCTGATAAGATAGCCTAAATCCACTTAGAGGCTCTAAATTCATTTTCTTTTCAACACGTAACATTAGAGTTTCATAAGTTAAATTTTTTAATGACAGTTTTAGTTGAAGATTCATGGGTAAAGGTATATATTGTAAAACACCATGAACATTCTCCCATGACCCTCCAAAACACAAATCTATCCAAACATGATCAATATTAGATGATTTCATTCTACAAATTGTAAATTAATTTACTAAACAAACTAGCTATAAACTACATATCATCACTAACTTAGAGAAAAATATACCTTTATTAAGTTGATAGTTGATAATTTGGGAGAGAAATCATTGAAAAATTATATAGAAATAAAATTTTGTAAAAAAAAATTAGATATGGGGAAGGATGTCGTTGGATATAGGAACGGATGTCGCCGGAGAGAGTGATAGATGGAGATGAATGAGTTGCGATTTAGGGATTTAGGTTATGAGTTGATGCTGCTGTGTAGTTATATACCCAAAACATTTGTGTTGTGAAAATAAAACCTGTTGCGAAATTAAAATTCGTGTTGCGAATTCAAAAATCGAGTTGCGAAAACAAAATTCGTGTTGCGAATTCAGAAATCGAGTTGCGAATTTGAAATTCAGTGTTGCAAATTTGGAAAATGTGTTGCGAAATTGGAGTTTGCGTTGCAAATTTGTTGGTCATTTTAGCAAATCTAAAAAAAGTTGATTAAAATTGTATTATATAATAAATACATACTATGTTACATACTATAATAATACATATTATATTGGGCATACATATTAATTCATGTTCTGTTTTTTTACAGAATTAGGCCCAACCCAACTGCCCAACATCATGTGCAGCCCAACAGCAGTAGACCTAGAAGCACCCAAGACTCGTTCCAAAATCTGGGTTCCTAGAAAACCCTAGTGCGCCGCAAGCACCCCAACATCCCGTTCAATGCCGCTGCTCCAACAATCGAGTTCACCACCGGTTTTCTCGGCCTTCAACAAGCGTGAGTCAAAGGGACTCATTCATCACCAACACACCAAAAAACACAAGCATCAGAGTTTTATTAGGACTCAACTCTAAAAATAGGACTCATCAAGCATTATAAATAATCAGTGTAATCTAACCTATTGGACACACAATTTTTCATACGAAATACAAGCAAACTTTTGCATAGTTATTTTACAGAGATTTTGCACACAAAATAGATACAAAATCCAAGCAAAATTCGCAAGAAATATTAGAGTGAATCAGAGGAATTTTCACAAGGTTTTCGAAAGGAAAAGCTAAAAGTTTGTACCTTTATCGCTTTAGATGCTTGTATGCATGGTCTCTTCGCCATTTTGGTTTGAATAGAGCCCAAAAGAAGCATTTTTTAGCCGATGAACAAGGGGCGTTTTCAAGATATACTTTCGTAGATCTAGCTCCCGAGGCTTTATTTTTGAAAAACTTTCTGGATTTTTAAAACAAGGAGGGAAAGATCGGCGGCGGCGAGGCGGCGCGGGGCAGCGTAAGGCCGGTTTCTGGAAATGGGCGACGGTTTATTCTTGAATCTCAAGAACACTTCAGAGGTTTTAAAATATTTTTTGATTCATTTTGGCAAATGGGGAAATAATAGGAGGTGTTTGTGGGAAAGAGGTTATATATTCAACCTGAGGACCCCATTCAGATCCCCAAGGTCCGCGTGTTTCTGAAACGGGTGGGATATAACTTCAGTTTTGGTCCCCCGACCTTGGTTATGCTATAATTTAGCCCAAAAACCGATTTGTATCTCGAAATATATTTAATATTGGCCATATAATTTGTTTTCTTCTCAATTTAGTCACTCGTATTCATGTTCTAATTATTATTATGTTATTTATTTATTTATTTATATATATATATATATTTCCTTTATTATTCGTATTATTTTTTCTTTTATCCTTTATTAAATATTTTTTTACACTTATATATATTCTCTTTTTATATTTATTTATATATATGGTATTTTTATTACATATTTGTTTATAAATATTATAATATATATATATATATATATATATATATATATATTCAACCCTTTTTTCGTTATTACTATTATTATTTTTTGTTTTACCAAATATTTTATTTATTATTTTTATTATTAATACTATATTATATATATACATATTATCTAACTAATTTGTTTTTTTTCCTAAGCTTTTTCTTCCTCAGCCCCCTCTGTTTTCCTACCTTCTCTCTTTCATCATATTTTCTCGGTGAATTGATGGCATATGGCCCTCTTATTTTATTTTTTTCCTTATTTTCTTTCCATTTGTTTTTCATCACTTTATATATATATATATATATATATATATTATCTTATTTATAAGCACTACATTATGTATATATTTTCTTTTCTTTCTTTCTTTCTTCCCTTCATTTTGTTTTGTTATTTTTATTTATTTTATTATTTCTTTTCATTTTTTATTTTTATTTATTTTATCTTGTTTTCTTTTATTATTTTATTTTATTTCTTAGCCATTTTCTGCGTTTTATTTGTTTCATTATTTGTGTTCCTTTTATTGTTTAATATTGTATTTAGCATGGTTATTTTTTTATTTTCGTTAATAAACTTATTTTCTTTGCATTATTTTATTTTTATTTCTCCTTTGCATTATTTTTTTATGATTTTTAATATACACACTTTATATTTACTTCAATTAATTCCTCACCATATGCATTCTTTAAAACATTGTAATTTAACCCTTTTCTGTTTTCTGGTTCAAACTTTTTATCCAATATTTTATCATTTAAGGGTATTTTCGTAAATTCGTTAAAGGTAAGTAATTTGGATCTTTATTTTACCTTTTAATTTAAACTTTCAATTTTTTTAATTAAAGACAACTGGAAACTACGTAGTACCGAAAGGGCAGTTCAAGGGTTCTAACCCTCCATTGACTGTAACCGACTCCCGAACCCGATACATCTTTGGTAAGACACAGATCAGGTAAGAAATAAGGTATCCGATCAACCCGTTTTATTCTTAAAATAAATGATCGGTGGCGACTCCTAATCATTTTCCTAAGTCGAAGCCCAATTCCGGGCCCTACCGAAAGACGGGTTCCGACAGCTTGGCGATTTTACTAGGGACAGGTAAGTGAGTCAGGCTAAGGTAATTTACAGTTGTCTTTTTAACGAAAAGAGTAAGTTTGAATTTTAAGGTAACATTTCGATCCTTATTGCTTATCTTTGATTATATTTTCGAATAAATAGTTGTACTAACCGTTTTCTAATGATTTCAGCCTTCCAAACTCGTTTTTTTCACTTAAGGCTCTAAACCCGAGCTCCGAACCCGTTTTAAGTGGGGGTGAAAGCGACGCCTTCATGTGAATTTATTCACCATATGGGCCTAGCAAGTAACCTTCGGGATTCATATACCTTATGCCTTCGTGTGAATTTATTCTCTGTATGGGCATAAGAGAATGTTTCCTCCCGAGTTTAATTTAGTCCACACAAGCTTGTAATGGGCTTAGGATTAAGGGTCTAGCAAGCCCAAGGGGGCACCGACAAGGAGAACTCGTGTACCTTTTTAGAACATAAATCGAGAGACTACAGGGAATTAGAGCCCACCTCAAAACCTCATTGTAAACCCTAGGTTGCCTTGTTTTTATTTCCCGCTTTATTTTCTGTTCAAAGCATGTGAACTAGAAATGAATGATGTTAGGATTAGTTTAAAATTAACATGCGGGATAGAGATCATGTCCGAGTAGGAATGATAAGCATGTGGGGTAGATATCATGTGGGGTAGGACTTTTATTTTCATGATCATTTTTTTATCTTTACGTCACTAACTCTTTTCATTTTTATTCTCTTTTATTTTATTTTCATCTTTTGCATCATCATTCAAAAGAGGTGTTGATCCACCAAAAATGTGTTCGTTAAACCTAAATAATTTGCATTAATTGACAAAGGGGTTGCAATACAAGAGGTGAAAAACACAAATGTCTAGTTATGCTCAGGGAGACAATCCGCAAGATAATTCAACCAAGAAGACATGGTACCCGTAATCGAAGTTATTCCACTTTGTTGCATTATAAAGGTCAGAATGAACCAGGTTTATACCAAACGCAACAAAAATCAACTTTGGGATGGCAGAGGTTGCAGGGGAAAGATGAAGGTTATTTATCTGGGGAGTCCCTTTAAAGACAACAATGGAAAAATGATAGTTGGAATTGGAGACCATTGCTGACGAATTCAAGAAATAGATAAATGAACTTAACATAATTCCTACAATTGAGGGCTCCAATGACGTATTCGTTGGGAACATGTTTAACAAAAGATAAATACTAGAGATACAGTCATTCGAGACTTCTTGGACCAATAAAAAAGCAACTCAACATTTGCACGACTCATCTAGAGAAGCCGGAGCGGTTCGACTGGTTATTCAACCAATGACAGATGAAGGCAGAGAACTAGTCAGAAACCGTTCGAGGTCTAGAAGCTTTAGTCAAAATATACCTTTGATATTTTTGTCTCTTAAAAGATAAAACACTTTTGTCCCCAATAAGGATTATTTATAATAACATGCACATTTTTGGATCAATGCCTCGAACATTGCATTCATCATGCATTCTTGCATGTTTTGCATTATTTTTATTTTATTTTCCATTTTTTCATTCATCTACACTAACTAACAAAAGATGTCTCATATAAAAAAGGGAACAAACAGGCTTTGAAAGCAAATTGAAGGCTACCTGAAGCTTGTCTGAAGATCTACAGCGATGAATGAGATATTAGCGCGTGTTAGTAAGATCGAGAAAATTCAAGAGCAACTCCTGAAAACTCAACGAGAGATGATTGATCAAACAAGAATATTTCAGGATGAATCCAGAGAATAGATGACCAAGTTAATGGATATGATAAATGTTGTGATCCATGGAGAGAAGCCACTAATGGATCCCATGAATGCCGGTGCTGAAACTGAAACGATAATGACCAGAGGACCTGTTAAAGAGCCATATATTTCAGGTCCGCCCCAAAAACCAAATGTGATTGTAGAAGGTTCCACTGGGCCAACCATGGAAGATGAGTTTTCCCTTGTGAGAGATAAGCTTCACTCAAAGAAGAGGGTTATAGAATATGACTAAATATTGACCAAGAAAGCCAAGAAGGATAAACCTCTCATGATTAGAGGTTCTACCTCTTTTCAATCACCAAGATAAGACACTCAATTTCTATCTCCGAAGTCATTGCCCAGTAGTCTCTCGTCATGGGGACTAGATGAGAAAAAACAAAGTGCAGGGTTTTCAGCTCCATCCCTTCCACTTTTCACTTGAAAAATTACGTTCAGAAATGCTCACAGCCGGATTGATTACATCGGGATATATCCAGCCACAGTGGCCCCCGAATGAGAAATTAACCTACAAGGAGATTCATTGGGTGAACCAGGATAAAACCCCAGTTTGTTCAACTAAGGTTCCTGACAACCTTGAGGATCCTTTAGAACAAGCAATCCAGAAGTGCAAGGTAGAGATAAAGGTCCAAATCTTGGGAGTTGTCAATTCAAACGAAGAATGCCAACGAAGAACATAACAGAAGATTGAAAAAGTAAATCCGAGCATGAGGGCTTCCATAAATGTAATCCGAGATTGGCCTGTAGGTTTGAGAATTGATAGGGCAAATGTAACCAAGAAAACACCTCAAACTGCTTCAACGGAATATTCATGCAAAAAACCTAAGGCGCAAGATGATCAGAAAGGAAATACGAGTAAAAGAGCTTCTATGGATGTAGTCCGAGATTGGCCCGTGGGTTTAAGAATTAGTGGGGCAGACGCAGCTCAAACACCTATATCAGATTTCCTGAAGGCAAAAGGGATTCTGGGCAGCTCAGGAGGTTTGATGAATATTACGCTGATCACAGCTGTAATATGTGTTCGGGATTCAACCAAAACTATCATCACCGAGGAAAATTGTTTTGGATCTAAATTTGGGCCCAATTTTCAACAACCAGGAAGGGAAATGCTGATAAATCACGAAGAAGTGGGATTTTCCCAAGAAGCTGATCCGAAGGAAGTAGAAATTTGTACGCCTGAAGGTACATTCAAAGGAGCCACGACAAGTGAAACAATTGAAGAATAGGAAGCCAGTGCAGAGAAAACCCCTAATCCAACTAGTAGGGCATCCAAATGAGGCCTTATTCTATTTCGTGACATCCTGCTTGAATTTGTTTTCGAATTTTCTAGTATTTGAAACTTATTTTTGAACTTTCTTTTTAGATATTTAAAGGAATTTATGTTGAATGTTGAAACAAATTTACAACTTGAAGTTCTTTGAATATCAACTGAATTAAAAAACTCTATAAATGATCGGAATTACAAATATTTGACATTATGACATGACTAAAAAATAATGACATTTGATTTTACCCCCAAAGACACACTCGAACACCATACCCTTTTCTTATAGCCTTTTTCCTCTCATGAGATAATAAAAAGAGGTTTGGTATTTAGATGTGCATAAGTGCGGACAACATGGGGCATCTTTTGCATACAACATTACTAAACTTTTATTGAGGATGTTCAGTGATGTAATGATCTTCACAGATGGAATAGTCGAGTAGGTGAATCTAGTTTAGGTCAGTTGTTGTGAATTTGAACTCTAAAGATGAGATGCCTTGACTTTCAAAAACACCTAGACTATAACATGTTCTCCTTAACAAACTTAAGAAATTGGATACATATACCCAGATTATAATATTATATATATACAATAAAGCTTGAGTTTTCCCTCTAGAGAAATTGGTTAAACGCCCCGACTTTATGGATAATATTCGGCTAACCTGATAAAGGTGATTATACTATACAATAAAGTTTGAGTTGTCCCTCTAAGGCAATTGGTTAAACTCCCCGGCTTTATAGATAAGATTCAGTTAACCTGATAAAGGTGTTTAGATATTGAGTTGTCCCTCTAGAGAAATTGGTTAAACGCCCCGTCTTTATGGATTCAACTAGCCAGACAATGGCAAATTTAAATAAGGAGTTTCGGTAAAATGGTCGATCCCAAGGACAAGACTAGTAGACAAAATTAAGGCTCAATCCAAGGAAAAACAGAATTAATTCATGTTGCATGCATCTTAGATATACTTAAGAACATCGCATCTATCATTTTTACCATACATGTTTTTGCAGCTTTTTGAGTCAAGTCTCAACTTCAAGACGAAAGATACTCGATTCAAAAGCACATTCGAAAATTGATGGTGGTAGCTCAACTTCATAGCGAAGGGGCGACTGACTGTCAACAAACAACTTTTCAGTTTCATTCAGAGTCAATTTCAACTTCACAACGAATGATATTGGACTCGAGACAATACAAGCTCAACTTAACAGCGAATGGGCGACTGACTGTCAAGAATAAACTTTCCAATTTCAGAGTTAATTTCAACTTCACAGCGAAGGATATTGAGCTCAAAATGACACAATTTGCTCGAGAGTAGATTTCAACTTCATGACGAAGGATATCTAGCTCGAAGCCAAACTTCACAATAAATGGGTCATCCACGGTTTCAACTTCACGGTGAAGGGAATCGTGTCCACCCGCAACATACAATACTTGGATTTCAACTTCACGACGAAGGATATTCAAGTCAAGGCTCAATTTCACGACGAAGGGGCCATCCACGATTTCAACTACACGACGGAGGATATCGTGCCATTTGAGGCTCAACTTTACGATGAAGGGGCTTCCCAATTTCAGAGCCAATTTCAACTTCACGACGGAGGATATTGGACTCGAAACAATACAACTTACTTGGATTTCAACTTCACGACGAAGGATATCCAATCCCAGGCTCAACTTCACGATGAAGGGGCCACTCGCGGTTTCAACTTCACGACGAAGGGAATCGTGCACACAAGCAGCATCCCTCTCTAGATTGGATTTCAACTTCACGACGAAGGATATCCAACTAAAAGAAGGAGTGTCTGTCAATAAACTTCCTAGTTTCAGAGCCAATTTCAACTTCAGGACGGAGGATATTGGACTCGAAACAATACAACTTACTTGGATTTCAACTTCATGACGAAGGATATCCAATTCCAGGATCAACTTCACGACGAAGGGGCCACCTGCGGTTTTAACTTCACGACGAAGGGAATCGTGCACACAAGCATCATCCATCTCTAGATTAGATTTCAACTTCATGACGAAGGATATCCAACTCAAAGAAGGAGTGTCTGTCAACAAACGTTCCAGTTTCAAGGTCAATTTCAACTTCACAGCGAAGGATATTGGCCTCGAAATAGTGCAACTTACATTGGATTTCAACTTCACGACGAAGGATATCCAATTCTAATACTCAACTTCACGACGAAGGGGTCATATACGATTCCAATTTCACAACGAAGGGTATTGTACCCCAACAGATTGACCCAACTTCACGACGAATGAGTCATCTGTAGCACAACAACACCAAAGTCTCCAGGTCAAGTTTCACCTTCACGACAAAGTATAATGGGCTAGAAGACGATCCAGGAGCTAATTCCTGATACTTTGAGTTTGATTTCAACTTCACGATGAAGGATTTCATGCTCAGAATTTTCTAGTTTCGACTCAACCTCATGACAAGGGAGTTATTTCGTGATTCAATCCAAATTGACAAACTTGTCTTCATGGATAAAATTTGTGTCTTTTTATCTTTTCTATATTTTCATTGCACGATAATGAGCAAAGAGGGGCATATGAAGACACCAAATTTTGTCCCTTGGGCTAGCATTATTAAAGAATATATTTTACGTTGTATAACACACATTTTTTTGTGTGCAATGTTATCGTATGACATTTAATATTATTTATGGTATATAATGTATATGTATTGTATTATATAATAAATACATACTATGTTACATACTATAATAATACATATTATATTGGGCATACATATTAATTCATGTTTTGTTTTTTTACAGAATTAAGCCCAACCCAGCTGCCCAACATCACGTGCAACCCAACAACATCAGACCCAGAAGCACCTAAGACCCGTTCCAAAATCAGGGTTCCCAGAAAACAATAGTGCACCGCAAGCACCCCAGGATCTCGTTCAATGCCGCTGCTCCAACAACCGAGTTCACCGCCTGTTTTCTCGGCCTTCAACGTGAGTCAAAGGAACTCATTCATCACCAACACACCAACAAACACAAGCATCAGAGTTTTATTAGGACTCAAACTCTAAAAATAAGACTCATCAAGCATTATAAATAATCAGTGTAATCTAACCAATTGGACACATGATTTTTCATACGAAATACAAGCAAACTTTTGCACAGTTATTTTACATAGATTTTGCACACAAAATAGATACAAAATCCAAGCAAAATTCGCAAGAAATATTATAGTGAAACAGAGGAATTTTCGCAAGGTTTTCGGAAGGAAAAGGTAAAAGTTTGTACCTTTATCGCTTTAGATGCTTGCATGCATGGTCTCTTTGTCATTTTGGTTTGAATAGAGTCCAAAAGAAGCGTTTTTTAGCCGATGAACAAGGGGCGTTTTCAAGATCTACTTTCGTAGATCTAGCCCCTGAGGCTTGATTTTTTGAAAAACTTTCTGGATTTTTAAAATAATGAGGGAAAGAGCTTTTAAAAAATCGAATTTTTTTTAGTTTCGCCGCCGATGAACGGCAACCGGCGGCGTTCAACGGCGGTGTGGGGCGACGTAAGGTCGATTTCTGAAAATGGGCGGGTGTTTGTTCTTGAATCTCAAGAACTCTTCAGAGGTTTTAAAACATTTTTTTGATTCATTTTGGCAAATGGGGAAATAATAGGAGGTGTTTGTGGGAAATGGGTTATATATTCAACCCGAGGACCCCATTCGGATCCCCAGGGTCCGCGTGTTTCTGAAACGGGAGGGAGATAACTTCAGTTTTGGTCCCCGACCTTGGTTATGCTTTAATTTACGCCAAAAATCGATTTGTATCTCAGAATATCTTTAATTTTGGCCATATAATTTGTTTTCTTCTCAATTTAGTCCATTGTATTCATGTTCTAAATATTATTATTTTATTTATTTTTATTTATATATATATATATCCTTTATTATTCGCATTATTTTTTCTTTTATCCTTTATTAAATATTTTTTACACTTATATATATATATTCTCTTTTTTATATTTTATTATTTATATATATGGCATTTTTATGTACATGTTTGTTTATATATATTTCAACCCTTTTTCGTTATTACTATTATTATTTTTTTGTTTTACCAAATATTTTATTTATTTTATTTATTATTTTTATTATTAATACTATATTATATATATACATATTACCTAACTAATTTGGTTTTTCCCCTAAGCTTTTTCTTCCTAGGCCCCCTCTATTTTTCTGCCTTCTCTCTTTCTTTATATTTTCCCGGTGAATTGATGGCATAGGGCCCTCTTATTTTTTTTCCTTATTTTCTTTCCATTTGTTTTTCATCATGTTTTATATATATAGAGAGATATTTTTATCTTATTTATAAGCACTAAATTATGTATATATTTTCTTTTCTTTCTTTCTTTCTTCCCTTCCCTTCCCTTCATTTTGTTTTGTTATTTGTATTTATTTTATTATTTTATTATTTTTTTTGTTTTTTATTTTTATTTATTTTACCTTGTTTTCTTTTATTATTTTATTTTATTTCTTAGTCATTTTCTGAGTTTTATTTGTTTCATTATTTGTGTTCCTTTTATTGTTTAATCTTGTATTTAGCATGGTTATTTTTTTATTTTCGTTAATAAACTTGTTTTCTTTGCATTATTTAATTTTTATTTCTCTTTAATATTATTTTTTATGATTTTTAATATGCGCACTTTATCTTTACTTCAATTAATTCCTCATCATATACATTCTTTAAAACATTATAATTTAACCCTTTTTTGTTTTCTGGTTCAATCTTTTTATCTAATATTTTATCATTTAAGGGTATTTTCGTAAATTCGTTAAAGGTAAGTAATTTGGATCTTTATTTTACCTTTTAATTTAAACTTTCAATTTTCTTAATTAAAAACAACTGGAAACTACGTAGTACCGAAAGGGCAGTTCAAGGATGCTAACCATTCATTGACTGTAACCGACTCTTGAACTCGACACATCTTTGGTAAGACACAGATCAGGTAAGAAATAAGGTATCCGATCAACCAGTTTTATTCTTAAAATAAATGATCGGTGGCGACTCCTAATCATTTTCCTAAGTCGAAGCCCAATTTCGGACCCAACCGAAAGACGGGTTCCGACACCAACTTTTGCAGAGCATAGGCTTTGATCTTTAGGATGGTCCAATATTAATTTTTGACATGTATCGTTTATGTGTTTCAGGGGCTCGTTGTGTTAGTACGCTATTGTACGAGATGAAGCGTCGCAGGAAGGACTGTCGATTCGGAGTGATCTCAATGTGCATAGGCACCGGAATGGGAGCAGCAGCTGTGTTTGAAAGGGGAGACTATTGATGAACTCTGCAATGGTGGAGCTGTCTATCAAAGGATGCTCCATGTATGCTTTTGTTGGTATCTTATTATTCGTATTAGGCGTATGATTTTTTCATATTTCCAATATCCAATGACTGTGAGTTGTCAAAACTGTATGCGTCAAAATCAAAATAATATTATTTGCAATACCTCAAGAGTTGGTGAATGGAATTATTTGCCACACCCATTCCCAAGTATTGGTTGCACTTTTCTTTTCGTTTTTAAACTTGTCTGCCACTTTAATTTTTATTGGATTTTGGCTATTTTTTTTTAATTAATCACTGGTATCCGATCTATTGATCGACTAATTCAAATCGGGTACTGTATAGGCGAGGGCGACTCTCACAACTTATTTTGCTTTATTCGCAAACGTCATGATTTGAACCCCGACCTTGCTTAATGTACCTTTTAATTTGGTATGAGTAGTTAGGCTGAAGACTACTAAAAAATTATAAGGAATGGGTATTTAATTTTATTTGAAAATTTATTGAATAAAATATTTTCAGCCACATTAGGGGAAAACTTTGATTTGAGGTTCGGCAACAATAAATTATTTTTACTTACAGAAAATAATGTCATTGGGTACAAGGAATGAATATCTACAATTGAGTATTACACCAAACTTTCAAAATTTATATTTTAATCACTATTCAAATTTTGAGTATTACACCAAAAGTATTTAAACAAATTTAGTTAATGACAAGTGACTTGTTTGAATATATTTAAATAGTTAACTTACCTTATTGATAAAAATATAAAAATAATGTTCGAAATGAAAAGGAATAATAGTTAGGTGATCACTGATATAATTTTACCCTAAAAGTAAAAGTCGCATGGTATTATACTTTATATTGTGATTTTCATGGATGATTATTCAAGAAAGCTTTGGATTTACATTTTGAAGTTAAAATATTAAATTTTTGATGTTTCAAACCAAAAATTAATAATTATGTCATTTTCTTAAAAGATTTGTTGTTAAGCGTCTGCAACACTTTAACGATATATTTAAAATCAAGTCATTTCATGGTATTTTTTTCAATTAAGCATGAATAAGTATTGTACCGCCAAATGTCCTCCGCACATACTCGTATCGCACCTAGCAACCACAGAAGAAATCTAATATTTAAAGGGTAAATTGTGCGAATAGTCCCTTTTATTTTTGGTATGACTGCTTTCGATCATCAATTTAAAAATTAGAGGTACATAGTTTCTAAAATTATCGGTCCGTTCAATTTTAATACCTAAAATTATCGGTCCGTTCAATTTTAATACCTCAACGGTTAATTCTCGTTAACCCTTTAATAAAAGTATTATGTGACAATTAAAAAATAATAAACAAATCCACATAAGTCATCACTCACAATCAACTTCCCTTGTTTATTCTTAAACAAATATATGAACTTACCTTTGCTAATAAACCCGATCTCCCTTCGTTTATTTATCTTAGCTGCCATTTCGTCAGCCATTATTTCAACCAAAACATATTCATCGCTAATTTACTTAAACTAAACCAACCTCGTGTTGATTTTATAGCCAAGCTGGAGGGAGCTATTCGGTTACGACATTCATTTGACAGCCCTAGCAACGATATCAAATCCTTTAGCTGGAAAGCCTTGTTCAAATGGATCAAAGCTTGCCTTGGTTTTATAAGGTCTTCATTGCTTTCATTATGACAAAAGATAGAGGACAACTCGAATCTAGAATCAGATCGGGTCCAAGGTAAATATTTATACGGTGCAACTCTACTGCGTGAAGCGGGAATGAAGTTTAGAAAGAGCTCAAGCAAATGCTTGCTTGACATAAAATTTAACAAAACTAATGGTACAATTCTGCCGTTGGAAGTGGATGAGTGGACCGAACCATTTTTCAAAAACACCATGGGGTGGGAGCTGAGCTATTATCCAGAAGAAACCCACATTTGTGACTACGTTTTTCTAATAGAATATCTCATCAGATCTACTAATGATGTGGAATTACTTGTTCGGAAAAGAATTATCATCGACGTTAATAATTATTTATCCTTAATTTTTAAATTCACGACTAAAATCGATTTATATAATCTTCTTTGAAAAGAGGGTCATTCCCAAATTACGACGTTTTTTTAATAAAAAGGCAAAAACACATAATTTAATTTGATTGATTTGATTTGATGTAGTAGTATAAAGACCATATTTGGTCATGGAAAAGAAAAATAAAACAAATGTTGGGCTAATCATGTAGCATAAGCAATGAAAGAGTGATAGTACACGTGTTTGCATATAAGGCGCTTAAGGGATCTCCATTAGCTGGCAATGATATCACAGTTACAACACATCTGCACATGGTGGATTATCCCCCCGACTCTTCTATATTTATATAACGATTAATATAAAAATAAGTCAAATTAAATGTTGGTGTATAATGTTTTTTCATCCTATTTTTAAGTGTGTATTATTATTAAAATTTATCAAGTGACATATGTTACTTGAGAATTTTTAAAAATATTTTTAAAAAATATAAACATAACATGTGTTATTTAACGATAAATATTTAAAAATGTAATAAAAAATATTAGACATGTCTTAATAAAGAAAATTAAGCATAAAAAATAATTTAAATATAATTCAAACAATTATTTTTATGCTAAGACTTGGTATTGTTTTATCTGATTCTAAAGCTCAATTATGTCAGGCATGAAACAACGAGGGGATGTCGAAAAGACTTCACACAAAAAATGCTGCTTTCTTGCCTTTTAAGCGTATCAAATCTTTATCCCAAACCATTAAAATTCAAGCCTTAAAATCCAGAATTTAAAGATTTGTTTTAATAGGAAGAAATGTTACTTTATTAGATGACTTTGATTCAAATAATTTAGGGTAATGTACATAAATGGTCCCTCGACTCTAGGGTATTAGTTTATTAACTCCCCCAAATATTATAAATTATAAAATGATCCTCTAACTATAGAGTGTTGTTTTGTTGAGTCCATCGACTATTAAAAGTTATAAAATGATCACTCGACTATTCATTATGTTTCAAACTCTTCAATTTTTGTTAAAAAATTATCGGTAGTCTGAGTTGAACATTAACATGATGACTGAGATATGATGATTGCTTAAGATTTTGGGATCAGACTTTATCATATAACAGCCAACATGTTAACGTTAAACTCATAATACCATCAATTTTTTATCGAAAAGAATGCGTTTGAAATATATGAATA
Organism: Hibiscus syriacus; assembly: GCF_006381635.1. Taxonomy (NCBI): domain Eukaryota; kingdom Viridiplantae; phylum Streptophyta; class Magnoliopsida; order Malvales; family Malvaceae; genus Hibiscus; species Hibiscus syriacus. The sequence goes on along the minus strand of NW_024062788.1, from coordinate 1,065,393 downwards.
GTCGAGTAACCATTTTATAACTTTTAATATTTTAGGGACTCAACAAAGCAACATTCTATAGCTAGAGGATCATTTTGTAATTTATAATATTTGGAGAATTAATAAACTAATATCCTATAGCCAAGGGACTATTTGTGTAATTTACCCTAAATTTTTTGTAAATTTGTTTTAATTTATCTAGATTCAAAATCGAGCATGTATATTATTTTATTATAGTATTATATTATTTAAAAAAATTAAATTCAAATTGCAGCTACAAATTTAGAAGATACAAAAATTAAACAAAACATATCAAATATTTGAATTTAAAATTTAAAAATAAATTAAAATTTAACTTGAATAATATTTAAATTGAAAAAATTAAAGTGTCACTAATTCAATTTTTAAAATATAATATCTACTTGTTTGAATAATATTTAAAAACTATTCTTTGCAGTTTTACGAGTCACAACAGTAACAACTATTATTAGATGTCCTTAAATATTTGTTTATCTATTAATTTCTCTCAACATATTTTATAAGTAAATTACTTATTTAGTACCTAATCAATCAGTTTTGAATCGTTTTAATATTTAAACTTTTATTTTTTTAAATCACACCTAATGTTTAGTTTTTGTTTCGTTTTATTACATTTCCTTTAAAAACTTAATGGGTGATCTACACGTGATACCTTTTTTATAGATAAATTACATCATTCAGCACTCAACTATCTTCTCACTCTTATTTTGGTCACTAATGTCTAATTTTTTAAATTTAATTACTTAACTTTCAAATTACTCCTAATTTAATCATTCTAACGTTCAAATTTAAATTTTATGGTTAATTATATATTAATAAAATAATATAAAAATGTTATGTCACATAAATCATTAATAAAATAAATTAGAGTGATTAAAATAAGAGCAATTTGAAAGTAGAGTTGTTAAATTTTAAATTTTAGTACGAAAATAGGAGTGAGAAGATAATTGGATGATGAATAATGTAATTTACCCATAAAATGCAGCGTCATTAGGATTCTAACAACGAAGTATTAAAATGAAACAAAAATTAAATGTTAAGTATGATTTAAAATAACTAAAATTTAAATACTAAAAATGATAGTTTAAGTATTAAACGCGTAAGTTATCCTATTTTTATGGAGACATTTGTAATCATATTCTGCTCTTGAATATGTGTATAATACTAAAATATTTTTATTAAAATAAAGTTTTAATTGATATTAAAACAGAATAATGCATGTGTTCTAAGTACCACGGCTAGGTTTTTGCCGACCTAAAATTTTTAAGCAACAAAATTAGAAGCAAATGCAAAGATACCCCCTTAGCTCCCACCGGGAACCTTTTCTAACGACTGGCTACGTGCTGGGATGAAATGTCTGTGCATAATCCCTTGCATTTGGATAATATTACTGCACTATTTTTATTTATTATATTGCATTATTTTATAATCTTATAATTCTTCTTCACATGTTTGGTACAAGTTTTTGGGCTGCTAATTTTAACTTTATTATATAACTTATTTTATATTATTATTATTATTTATTTTGATTACTAATTTTTATTCTAATTATTAAGTATTAGAAAAACAGTGAAAATAACAACGAATTTTAATCTTTAAATTTTAATGAATAATAATTTAAATGACCAATTACCATGGGTGATCTGTTTTATATATTGAATGGAATATTGAAGCATGTTAAAACCCAAGCTGAGGCTTAATCACTTATGCATAGTTTGGACTAAAAACACAGCATCACATGGGGCGGTGCGCCATATCTAACGTTTTCTGTGTTTCTTACATTTATTATTATTCAAGGAAATGATTGGGGTTGTAATTTCTGTAGTTTACAACAATTTGACTTCTTTTTGGACATTATTTCCCCCTTCTTTTCTAGTATATAGTACTCAAACATACATCTACCAACATTTCATTTTCAATATCCACCGTGCATAGGGATGGACATGGGTCGGGTTTTGTCCAACTCGATTTGATCCAAAAATTTTATATCATTCACCTGATCCGACCCGACCTGATAATATATACCCTCCTCCACCAGACCAAAAATCGATCCGATTTTTAAGAGAAAATCCGACCCGACCCAAAATAATAATAAAATATTAGTTTTATTCAATAAAACAATGATTTAATTTTAAAAAATAATATATATACGAGTATTATTGTAATTATTCCCAAATATATAAGGTAAAATTATATTTTTTTCGGGTCGGGTCGGGTATTTTTCAACCTAAACCCGAATCCGACCCGACCCGAACATCACCTTTAAAAAAAATTACAACCGACCCAACCCGAACCTAAATTTAAAAAAATCCAACCCGATCGGATCGAATCAGATCAGAACCCATTAGATTCTGGTCCAATGCCCATTCCTAACCGTGCAGTTCGGAAACACGAGCTATTCGGTTTTGACATTGGCTTTGCAGATTATGGAGCTACCCTTCTTCTTCCTTTTTTTTTTTTTTGCTTATTACCAACCATAATGATAATGCCATAATAGTCTACATTTATATTTTTGTTGTAAACAATATTGATATTTAGTTTATTAATTGATCGATCCCGATAAGTTATTAAAAAGGTTTGTTATGGGGATGATCTTTCTAATTCAGTTGTTCCATTCACAACATCAAGATTTAGACTATGACCTTGCTTAAGAGATATATTGTGTTGATCTTCTAAACCAACTGGTTGTTGGTAGTATAAATAAATAAATAAATAAATAAATTTATATCTTAATTTTAAATAAAAATTACAATTAGCTATGCATATGCACATATAATAAATTAAAATTAGAAAATGTTAAAAAGGGTAAACCCATTCACCATCGCTCAATCACAAATTCTAAGGGGCTTATGATTGTTAGTAATGAATAATGCAATCATCTAACAAAGTGGTTTTCACCGTAACCTTGGCTTGTTATTGAGTGATCCTCTTTATCACTTACTGATTTTTCACTAAAAATATCATGGCCATGGACAAAGTGGAACCCTTTGGTTGGGAGATTATGAACCACTTGGGTAATCTCTGCCTAAATGCTTCTTGAAAACAACGACTCACTAACACAATATCTCTGTCCAAAATTGGTTCAACCAAGGGTTGTTTCCTATTCAATTCACTTTCTTTCTTACCAAACGCATTCAACTAAAAGGTTGGTGTAATTCATTGTTTTGAATGCCAAAAGAAAGCATGTTAGAAATCATGTCTTCCCCATAATGCAACCTCTATCGCTCATTTTGATAAGTGGGTTTCAAAATGTTTGAAACGAAGTGCCAAGTGTGAACTCCTTTGCTTCAATGTGCAACAAATTCAAAAGGAAAGAACATGATGGCAAGCTTTCCCACCATTTGTTTAAGAACTAGCTAGCAACGCAATAGTCAAAAACATGGTTAGGCTTCATTAATTTAACATTCTCATCAAAATACATTAAACGTATTTTAAAGCATAATTTATTCTATTCATAATATACGTGTTCGAAGCTCTAGCATTTATTAATGGATTTAAATGGAAACATGTGAGATTTTCAGTTAACTTGACTCAACTCGAGAAGCATACTTCTCCACCCTAATGTGACCCGACCTGAGTTTAAGGAGGCTTAATTCGAGTCAAAACTAACTCGAATTTTGAGACAAAATCACACCTCATCTGACTCATATATATTAAAAAATTTTATTTGGTAAAATAGGTACCTAATTGAAAATAAAAATAAAAAAAGGAATATTATAGCAATTATCCTTAAAAATAGAAGAAAAATTATTATTATCCTGAGTCAAATTGAAAATTTTCACCCTAAACCTGATCCGATCTCGCCCTTTACAACACTCGAACCAAAAACATTTTTTAAATCTAATTTTATCGAGTCGATTAAGATCAAATCCAAATTAAATTGTCATCCCTAGTGTCTCATCATAGACCAACTATTACTTGTCATAGAAAATGATTTTATTAATCAATTTACACTTTCTCAAAATTTAAATCCAAGTTTTGAAATTTTAACTACCCCAACACTATCTAGTTGCAATATATATGCTAGAAAATTTCATCTGTTCAATTGAAGAAAAAAGATTCCATTTATTAGACAGCTTTCGTTAACTATTCACTATATTTAAATTAGAATTGTCAAACACGAATCAACCTAATTCAGTGGTTAAAAGGATGATTGCTATCCTTAGAAGTCTCAGTTGACGTAATGTAAGTTCAATGTCCATTAAGAGCGAAATTCTTTTCCCCTCCCATGGAAATGATCATTTTGAAAAAGAAAATACATTTTAAAGCTGTTCGGCCTAAACTTGGCAATTCTACCACAAAAGGATGCAAGAAACCCTAATCTGTTTTCTTTTTCTTTTTCCTTGAAACATAAAAGGAACGGTTTCAACTTGGTATCTGGATAGACAATGTTTCAATTACTTTAATTTGACAATTAATCAACATCTTGTGCAAAAATTATAAAATCCCATTTCTTAGTCTATCTTATCATTTATGTACAAATTTTAATCATGCAGACCTCTTCACATGGCTTAAATCATGCAAACGTTTAAGCCTATGATTTTGATTCTCGTATTGGACTTATATACATACGTGCATACAAGAAATTAAGATATGACTCCTAAATAATTCTCAATAAATATTTTTTTGTTTGCACCTACTTATTTTATTGATTTTAGAAATTAAAAAATTAACGTTGAATGAAAATTAAAATTATGATACCTTCTTGAAAGGCTTGCTCATGCAAGCTATGGACAGATAGACGGGTCTCCCACTCAATTTTTGCATTATCTTAACTTTATATGTTTATATATTCTTTGATACATTAAAAAAAATGGATTCTATATTCTTTTGGATAATCAAATATTTTATTTTACAACCCTAAAGGAAATATACGTCTCCTACATAAACAACCATAGGAGAAGTTCAAGAAAGTTATGATGTTAGTTTAAATGAAAATTGTTTCTATGAAATTTGCTGTGTATATCTTTTTCTTCATCATAAATTAAAGTGTTACATTTGAATTAATGCCTCTTTATATATTACAATAATAATTATATTAATTAAACTATATCAGGTCCATATTTGATGCATAAGATAATTAATTAATCATTCAGATAAAAAAATAATTAGTATGTTATATTACTCAAATTTTCAATTAATTTAAGACTTGAATATGAGCGGAGCTAAAAAAAATATCTTGGGTGTTAAATTTAAAAAAAATATTTTTGGGGTCAAATTTAAGAATCATTTGATGAAATTATTTTAATTGGATGAAAATGAATAATGAGTGTCAATTTATGTTTAAGGGTCAATATTATTTTTAAAAATATATTAATTTTATTTTTAAAATATTTTTATATCGAATTTATAAAAAAAAATTATGACTCCCCTCGTTATAAGCAGTAAAGGAAAATTCTACAACGCTCGACGAACACCGATGAGCACTATAAACAATGAGCACCATTAATTTCATTTATAAAAATTTAAAATTCTAAAGGGCTCAACGTATAATTATAAATTAGTTAAAAATTTAAACGTAAATTATTTAAAATAAAGGGTAAACTATATCAATGACCACCTAACTATTGTCCCTTTTCATTCTGACAATAATTTTTGAAATTTTGTCAATTAAGTCACTCAACTATTTAAATACATTGAATTAAGCCACTTGCCATTAATATTTAACGGATATTTGGTATAATTACATATTTGGTCACTGTTACTTATGTATTCTATCAATTTGGTTATAATTTTAATATATTAAAATAAACTTATCCGCCAATTCAAATGGCGCCTATTAAATTTATTTTTAATTTAACATATTTTTCTCACTAATCTAGAGGAAAGAAAATTTTGGGCATTCAAATGATGCTGAAGGGAATCGAACCTGGGGTTCCTAGGTTGAAGAAGCAAGACTCATTCATTGAAACAAAGTAGTTATTTGGTTTAAACTTGACTACATATCTTATATATGTTGTATATTAATAAAAATGTAAATTCTTAATATTTTATATATCTTAACTTAAATTTACATACTAAATTAATTTTACATCTTAACATTAAAAATATTTTTTTATCTTAACATATTAAATATATTTTATTATTTTCGTAACCTAAAAATATATTTTATTCTTATTTTAATTTAAAATATATTTTAATCTTATCTTCAATTAAAAAATGTAATATATTCTTATCTTAACTTAAATATTTATATTTTATTCTGATAATATTTTAAATTTAAGAGAAAATATAATATTTTTTTTGGTTAAGATAAAAATAAAAAATATATTTTTAGTTAAAAAATATATTTTTAAGTTAATATAATAAAAAATGTGTTTTAAGTTAAAATAAGAATTAATTATATTTAATAATTTAAGGTAAGAATATAATATATTTAATAATTTAATTTAAGAATATAATTTATGTAATAAGTTAAGATAAGAATAAAGTAACTCCTTAAATCCTAGGTTAGTAAAGTCGGGTTAAACTGAGAGACAATTTAAATAAACCCACAAGTTTGTAAGAGACTTTGACCCAAGTTTGAGTATAATTGGGCTTGGATTGAGCCCAATAACTGTAAAAGGGAATTTTTAAGTTGTAGTCAAAGTTATGAGGACCAAGGGGACAGTTTCACCATTTTAGTTTAAAGGCTGAAAAACCATTAAGGATTGGTGATATCACGTTTGATTCCCTCTCATACCTCTTTTACATAACTTTGTCTTCTTCTCTCCTTCAAACTTTCTCATCCTCCATTGTTTATTAGCAAAGTTTGAAGATTTATTATCCATCAGCTTTAATCTGAGACACCAAGGTAAGAATTATAATCTTCATCCTTAGGGATTTTATTCAAGCACTCAATCTCCTCATTCCATCATGGTATCTAAAATGTGGGTTTTAGTGGGGGTTTAGAATCTCATAACAAACCAACTCATTTTTCTAGAGATTCAAGCCTCAAGAAACATTCTAAATTTCTTTCTAAACTTCCCCAACAACATTAATAACCATTATGCTTAATTATTGTTTAGTGAGGGAAGTTGGAGAAAGCTCCAAGTGCAAGGAAAAGGAAAAGCTCACTCATGCTTGAGTTGAAGGAGCTTCCAACAGCTTAGAAACCCAAGGTAACTCACTTCTAACTCATCTCTACTGAAATGCAGATCACTAGGTGTGTTTGTTATGTTGCATGAGTTATGAAGCATATTCATGGTAGATTTAGCATCTAGTGTTTTTCAGTGTGTTTATGAACTTATTATGACCCCTATAATCAAACATAACATTTTAATAATGTTTGGGACCTCAAAAGGATTTATAGGAGTGTTAGAGAAGTAATTTCATGCCCAAAACATGGTATTTTTGGGCACGAGTAATGATACTGAAAGAACAGTATCAATATTGTTCTTCAGATGTTAAAATAATTGGGGTTTTGGGCTAGAAGTATCGATACTCATATAATGGGTATTGATACTATAGGTAGGGTATCGATACTCGTAGAGTGGTATCGATACCAAGTTCAATTACCAAATTCCAATAGCCATTTTTGGTATCCATACTCATGGGTGTATCGATACCGAGGGTAGACTATTGATACTCCCCAATGGGGATATCGATACTTTTCAAAACATCGAAGCCAAATTTGGTATCAATACTCATGACAGTATCGATATCCCATACCAGAAGTATCGATACTCAAAATAGAGTCTCGATACTAGCCCTTTGTTATCAGTCTTCAATAAGTCAGTAGTATCGATACCCATATGGTAGTATCAATACCCAAATGTCAGTAAAGATACTGAGGGGCTTAGTATTAGTAACCACAAACAATTTTAGGTAAAAAACCTAATAGTTTTAAGGGATAGAACTGAGGGACCCAATGATAATAGGATGCCATGAAATAAAACTACAAATGAGAACAATAATAAACTCATAACAGTTAGAAACAATAAAAGTTAGGATGACATAAAACTAGCCTTGTTTGATGCTCGGGACACAATTAGGACAGTCGAGTTACTTTAGCAGATACGATCGTACAATTGGATTTTCAAGTTAGTACCAAAGCACTTTAGCTGCCAGTTTGGCGCATATTCCCCAAGACTTGACAGAGTAAGTTGATCGGGTGTACGTTTTCGATGTAGTTCCATATCTCACCCAAATACCCAAGGGTATTTAGGAAGGCTAGAGGGGTGTGTGAGCTACGAGATGCAGAACCCTCAGCCACACCATGACACCTACCTCAATATGTCATATAAGCATTTCCTCACATCTTCATACCTATGCCTCTAGCATGCACATTTAGTGAATGCATGTAGTATAGTATATTTATTAGTTAGGCACTGAGCTCGTAAGCTCAGTGTTCGGAATGTGTTTCCGTACGCAGGTTCTTAGGAGGCTATTCATGAAGCGTTATCGTCACCAAATATTTTACTACCACAGAGGCACCAGAGTACATCTTGATTTATTTTAGAGGGCATGCACTATTGTAGATCCTTTTGTATTCAGATGTAACTCTATTTTGATTTTTAAACTTGGTGTATTTATTTTGGATGATTTGGGAGCTCCCCATATTTTGTAAACTTTGAATTATTACGCTTTATTTTATTTTACTTGGGATGAATTTTACATGATGTCTTATTGTCGTTTCTAAAGAAAATTTTAGATTAGCCACTCTAGTGGTCCCATATGACATCACAATCCAATGATCTTTGGGTCGGACTGGATTACGATGTTATAGATAAAATGTATATTTTTTAAGTTAAGATAAATACTAAAATATAATTTTAAGTTAAAATAAGAATAAATTGTATTTTTAGGTTAAGACAAGATTAAAATATATTTAATAAGTTAATATAAAAATAAAATATATTTTTAATGTTAAAATGTAAAATTAATTTAATATGTGAATTTAAGTTAAGATATATAAAATATTAAGAATTTAAATTTACACTAATATACAACATAAATAACATATGTATTCAAGTTTGAACTAATTAACTATTTTGGCTCAATGGCTGAGTTTTGCTTCTTCAACCCATAAACCCGATGTTCGATTCCCTTGGATATCATTCTCTGATTATTGAGAAAAATATATTAAATTAAAAATAAATTTAATTGTCCAATTGGATGGTGACACTTAGCACCAATGACACATGACACCCTTTGATTTGAGGGTTAAGTTTATTTTCATTTATTAAAATTAGGATCAAATTAATAGAATATATAAGTAACAATGACCAAATGTGTAATTATTCCAAATATATTAACTATCACATCAGCTTCTCCATTAAATATTAACGCAAGTGACTTAATTGAATGTATTTAAATAGTTGAGTGACTTGATTGACAAAATTTTAAAAATAATGGTCAAAATGAATATAGGCAATAGTTAGGTGGTCACTAGTGTCACTGGTATAGTTTACCCTTTATTTTAAAAAAATTTAATTTTTAACTAATTTATAATTATACGTTGAGTTCTTTAGAATTTTATATTTTTATAAATTAAATTAACGGTGTTCTTAGTTAGTAGTGTTCGTCGAACTTGACAGACTCATTCAAACAGTAAATGACAAATTATTCTCTGAAATTATATTTTTTTGTATTGATATTTTTTTTCAAAAGTAGTATTTGTATATTAATATCTCCATCAATAGTATTTGTTTAACAATGATAATTTATAGGGATACCAATAGATTTAAAAATATTTTTAAAGGTATATATATTAATTATATAAAAAAAATTACATATAGAGTCTGCACAACCAATAAAATAAATAATTAATTAAAATAATTAATTTTTTAAACGAACACCCATCAATTTTTGAATACCATATGTATCATGGAGACATGACTAAAATTGTGACAATATTTACAGGATAGTTTTATCTTATGACAACTTAATTTAAGATTAAAGAATGAAAGAAAATAAACACAATTCAAAATATTATAAAAATTATAACATTTTTTATTGAACGAAATCTAAATTATTAATTTTTTAATATTTTCGATTAAACTAAAAATGTTATGAATAAAGTAACGTGAGAACCGAAAATGTTACTGAGAATAATAACAATTGAAAATTTTTAAAAATAATTTAATATTTTAAATTATATCTTTCCTTAATTTAGACTAGTTTTTCTTAGACACTTGTGTATTTACCTGATACTTACCTGTCCTAAAATTCGTACACTTACCTACATGTACTTATCCTACCACGTCGACCACGTGGGCTCGAGGCTTCGCTCTTAAGGCGAGTACGTTACACCACCGTCTACTGCGAGTACGTAATGGATACCTCTCATCCAATAAAAATTTAACATGATGACGTGGACCAAAGGGGAGCAGCCGAAGTACCAGAGAGGAAATGACAATGCCATGTTGACTGGTGGTGGCGCTAAATTTATTTTCAGTTAATGGCGGTTAAAAATATTTAAACGTGGTTAAAACTCTGGTAAATTTGAGTTAATCAAGATTTAACTGTGTTTCTCTCTCTCTTTCCCTATAAAAAGAGATTGCGCCATTCGAGTTTCTCAATTGACTCCACATTTCATTTTCCTCCCTTTTCCATTTCTTCCAAACAGTTGAATTTGAAAGCATTGTATGATCGAGAGAAAGGGAGAATCAACAATGGGGATTTCTCACAGCTGCTTCTCTTCATTCACATTGCTACTCATTCTGTTGTTCGTTTGTGTCAGTGCCACAGCCCAGAAAACAGAGCTGAATTCGAGGTACATTTTCCACTCTCCCGGGAAACAATCGGCTCACCATGATTTCTCCTCCTGTCATTTAACTTTCCCGGAAAGCACTTTCAGTGGTGCCAGCTAGTTTTTGATCAATTCTTTCGTTTGTCATGGCAGGCTTGCTGAGGGAAACAAATTGCAGGATTTAAACAAGTCATCAATGGCACACCAGTGAGTAATCCATTTCACTTAATTCTTTTCACGTATAAGCCATTGAGATTGGATCTGATAGATCATACCAGGAAGCAGATGATGAACCAGCTAACAATTATAAGGATTTGTTTTCCAGTTGTCAGTTTCGTTTTTTTCCAGATTTAAAGTGTTGCCTATATTTTCAGGTTCGATGATGAGAAATGGAGAAATGAGCATGCTGTGGAGAATCCAGAGGAAATTGCTTCAATGGTTGATATGTGAGTCTCATCCTTTCTACAATAGATTGGATCAGCTGAACTTTAATTTAGTTCTGCATACTTATCAAATTGTCAGTTCACATAATTAATAGTTAGTTCTTTGTAAATGAAAAAGAGAATTGATTCCACAGGAACAGCTCCCACATGCAGAAATCTGTAATTTCTGACAAACATCCCTTTTCTCCTGTCTTTCTTCTCTGGTTCTAGGCTAGTCAAAATGTCCTTTCATGTACGTAATCGACTCTCGAGATGATTCATATAATTTTTTAACTATGTTAGTATTCGAATTCTAAATCTTTCATCTATCTAAAGCTAGCTAGGACATGCAGTAAAAGGTATAAAATCTCTTCCCTACTTCATGATTCTTGAGGAATCCATTGCCATGTTCTTCACTGTTATAAAATTTGGTTTAGTCTGGGCCAACTTTTTTAACTTGTTAGCCAGCTGAAGCGCATGCCCTTGTCCCGAGATCCGCGCATCTCGTTCATCTATTATCCCTTCCTTGTCCAACTATAATTCCAACATCACTGAGCGTTATATTCAATCACTAAGCCAAATAAGGATCACTCTTGAATTATTAGTTCCCATCACTAAATTCTGATTCGAATGAGGTAATATTGTATGTATGATGATTATGATGTAATCATGGGGTTGTTTTGGATGTTTATGCAGGAGCATAAAAAATAGTACCGTGAGGAGAAACTTGGGATATTTCTCGTGCGGATCAGGGAATCCGATCGATGACTGTTGGCGGTGTGACCGGCTATGGTATCGTAGGCGGAGACGCCTTGCGAACTGTGCCATCGGGTTCGGACGCAATGCCGTCGGTGGTCGTGATGGAAGGTACTACGTTGTGACTGACTCTGGTGATGATGACCCTGTGAACCCTAAGCCAGGGACCCTGCGCCATGCTGTTATCCAAGACAGGCCTCTTTGGATCGTGTTCAAGCGTGACATGGTGATCACGTTGAAGCAGGAGCTGATCATGAACAGTTTTAAGACGATTGACGCTCGTGGTGTCAATGTTCATATCGCTTACGGTGCCTGCATCACCATCCAGTTTGTCACCAACATTATCATCCATGGACTCCACATTCATGACTGCAAGCCCACAGGGAATGCCATGGTTCGAAGCTCCCCGTCTCATTATGGATGGAGAACCATGGCGGATGGGGATGGCATTTCGATCTTCGGTGCGAGCCATATCTGGATCGACCACAACTCACTGTCTAATTGTGCTGATGGACTTATCGATGCAGTAATGGGATCCACAGCAATTACAATCTCGAACAACTACTTCACTCATCACAATGAGGTCAGAATCAGATGGATAATAGATTTATGCTTTGGGAAAGACTTGAACCAATTCATTCAAGTTATGTGATTGCAGGTTATGCTATTGGGACATAGTGATTCTTATGTAAGAGACAAGCAGATGCAAGTCACCATTGCTTATAACCACTTCGGTGAGGGTCTTATCCAACGAATGCCGAGGTAAGAGCATTCTTAAAATCTCGTCCTACTGTAATCTCTGTGTCCTTTTCTTCGTAAACCGACTCGATTTGCCTTCACCGATATCTTACAGGTGTCGACACGGATATTTCCATGTAGTGAACAATGACTATACACATTGGGAAATGTATGCAATTGGCGGAAGCGCCGATCCCACCATTAACAGCCAAGGCAACCGTTTCCTTGCCCCTAATAACCCCTTTGCCAAGGAGGTATGTTACATTAATCAAAACCAACAAAAATTTTCCCCCCATTTAAAAGTGGTAAAATCATGATGCCAAATTTTGTTACATTTGATATGGTTTAGGTTACAAAGAGAGAAGGCGGATGGAATGGTGAATGGAAACAATGGAATTGGAGATCGGAAGGAGATCTGTTGTTAAACGGAGCATATTTCACTCCATCAGGTGTAGGAGCAGCTGCTAGCTATGCCAGGGCCTCGAGCTTAGGTGCCAAATTGTCTTCCTTGGTCAGCATCATTACTTCAAATGCAGGAGCTCTTGCCTGCATCAATGGCCGAATGTGTTAACTCACGTTGTCTTAACCGAAATTCCAAGCAAAAGGAGATGAAAACCTACTTGTTTTCTTCCCATATGCATATAATTATGTTGTTCCATATAGCACGTAGTGTAAAACATTTCACTTGTCATAACATGCCATTGATCGACCTCGGCCTCTTTTAAGCTGCGTTAGTGTTGCTCATTTCCATGTTTTTGCTTCTCTTTGTAATTATGTATTTCCTCTTACCAGTCTAATGACTCAAATTGCTGCTTACTTTAAAAGATACTGGATTATGTATAAGCTTTTGAGAACAAATAGGCATGTAATCAACTCAAAGCCGATCCTGTTGGTTCGTGCAATCATGTATGACATGCATTTCATTTCTCACCTGTTTCGAATTCAAACCATTAATCATTCACTACCACTTCCTACTAGACAAGCAGATATCAATAACAGTAAGGCAAATACTAAGACAAACAAAGCTCAAAATGGGGTGCCAACTTCACTCCTTGTTTCTGTAGGGCTATACAGAGCTGATCTGTTCCTGGGCCTATTCTCTTCCAGCTGCTTCACAACTTCATCCATGGAGGGTCTCACCGAAGCTACGGGAGCACAGCATCCCATTGCAAGCTTCAGTGCCTGAACTAATCCGTCTTCCATTGGACTTCGGATACCTTTCAACACTTCTATGTCAAAAACCTCCATTGTTGTCTCTTCCAATACTGCTGCTTTCACTATCGAAGGCAAATCCCCTGCATCCTGGCCTCTCCCATTTTTCCCAGGTTTCTTGCCTATCAAAATCTCCAATAACAATATCCCAAATGCATAAACATCTGTTCTGGTGTTGCATTTCTTCATACTTTGAAGTTCTGGTGCCTTGTAACCTTCGCTCTTTGCGACAGCCACCATTTCTTCAGCTACAGCTGGGATCATTAGCCTGTCAAGTCCATAATCAGCAAGCCTGACCACAAAGAAGTCGTCTACCAGCACGTTTTTGGACCGAACATTCCCGTGGGTGATTGGTGTCTCGAGACCTGTATGAAGATGTGCTAGTCCTTTGGCTATTCCCAATACAATCTTGTGCCGCCGAGCCCAGTTCAAAACCGGCTTTCCTGCTCTTGATTCTGCATTTAATCACAAACATACAATAACAATTCGGTAAATTCACAAACAATGGCCATTAATTCACATGCAGAAAAGATTCAACATGCTTACCAATGAATTCATCTAGTGACAGTACAGTTAATTTCAATATATTTACAGATAAAGTTGATACCAGTATCAAATGACATAAATATCTTTTGAAACCTTAAGGAAAATTTAGCACATGCATACCATGTAAAAAGTTATGCAGGCTTCTGTTTGGAAAATAGTCATAAATAAGAAGCTTCTCCCCTCTCTTCCCCTGATAGAAAGCTCTCAGTGGAACCAAATTCTCATGTCTAACCTTCCCCAGCTGTCTTATAACTGGCAGACACGAACTCCGGTCATTGCAACTGCCTTCCCTCAGCAACCTCAATGCTATATTTCCACCGTCAGCAAGCTTTGCCTTATACACAGTCCCATAGTTTGTCTTCTCCATGACTTGACCAGTTGCATTTAGTACATCCTCTAGCGTCAAATGCTCACCGCCTTGGAACAAAATTAGTTTGCTATCACCGGTAATTCCACCGACACCAACACTGCTTTCGTCTTCCTCACCCGTCTCCAGTTCCTCTTCACTATCCCCTCCGCTGCTCTTCTTCCTGTTTTGTATATAGCCAATGAACAACGATGCCAAGACTACTACTCCGGTCATTAGACCGATCACGATGCCAGCAATCGCACCTGGACTCAGTTGTGACCTGCCACTGCAACTATTTAAAGGCAACCCACATAGCCCTGGATTGTTCCCTTCAAAAGCTTCATGGCCAAACTTTCTTTCACCAAAATCCGGCAACATTCCAGTGAAGTTATTGTGGGAAAGGTTTAATTTTTCAAGTTTCAAAGTGGCTAAACTCTGTGGAATTTGACCTGAAAGCGTGTTAGTTGAAAGATCAAGCTCTTTAAGAGCTTGAAACCTAGTTATAAACTCTGGGAAATCCCCTAAAAACTTGTTGTTACCAAAATCAAGGGACTGGAGATTAATACAAGTGGAATTTGGTAATGCAGGTCCAGGGAGAGACCCAGATAGTGAATTACCATGAATCTTAAGAGAAACAAGTCTATCACACAAGTTCCAAATGGAGGGAGCTAAAACCCCAGAGAGCAAGTTGTCATTCAAATCAACATCAGATAATGAAGTGCTGTAACCAAGCTCAAGAGGGATAGTCCCACTCAGTGAGTTAATGTTAAGGTAAAGACTTTGGAGCATAGAGAACTCCCCAAGCTCCCTAGGTAGAGAACCAGAAAGGTTAGCAGAGGGGAGCTGAAGTGAAACAAGGTGTAAAGATGGGTCCTTGGAAAGAGAGAGATTGGTCCATTGTGGAGAGGAAAGGTCAGAGCAAGAAAGAGGAGTGCCATTGGGGAAGACCCATTTAAGCCCTCTCCACTGACAAAGAGGAACCGAAGTGTTCCATGAAGATAAGAGTAAGTTCTCAGAGTTACCTTGCAATGAAGCTTTGATCTTTCCCAAGATAAGCACAACATCTGGTGAAGAAGAAGAAGAAGAAGCAGGTGATTCATTGTGTGCTGAAAGTACGCCTTTGGTCAAGACAAAGGAGAAGAAAATGCAAAGAGAGTAAAGTTTGATCAAATCCATGAAAGTACCAGAGACAGAGAGAAGGAAAAAAGGTGCAAAGTTTAATGTTGTTTAGTGGAGTTTTCAATGAGGAAAGAAGGGTTTTCTTTTTGGGAAAGTTAACAAAGTATTTGAATATGAATAAACGGTCATGATTACACTACCCAAACTATATACAAATTCAAACTTGTAGTCACCATTAAAATTCTTGTTTTTCCCCCTACAAAATGTTAATGAAGGAGCAGGTGGAACTGAACTCAGAAACAATAACTACAGTAATCTACAGTTCTAAATCACACATTGAGTTTGCTTTGTATGTTTATGTACTTATTATCCCTCATGGCTCTCTCACCTATGGGACCATGTCCTCGTTATAAATCTACATATTAATCTTCATTTGCTCTAAAAGCCGACAATAATATATATATATATATATATGTATATATATATATATATATATATTTCAAACGTTATGCAAGTAATTGGAGATTTCTTTCTTTTTGCGATTAATGGGACCTCCAATAATGTCTTTTTAGAAATAAAAGAAAGGAAAAAGAGCCTTTTATAGTGGTGCTAACCATGCAAAATATAGGCAGTTTTATTTGAACTTTGAAGCATTTCACTATTCAATTTCACGCCAACCCATTCAAACAATCAGTGGTTTTATTAATCATTATTTTCAGCTATCATCACTCTTTTCTATTGTCCATATATATATATATATATATATATATCTTTGACCTTTGCTTTCTCTTGTAATATCCATGAGAAATAGCGATTGAAGTACAGTATTGAAATCTTAGACGTTTCATTTTTTTTCAATTTGAATAAATTTTAAATTGAATTCAGCTTATAAAATGAAATAAAAAATATATATTGATTTAATTAATATATCCCCTCGTGAAGTTCTGAAATTGAATACAAAAATAGATTCATGAACTTAATGTAATGAATTTTGAAATAATGTAGCCACATTTATGAAGTGGAAACAAATTTTAACTACGCACTATACCTACGATGGCAGGGTGCCGGTTCTATCTCTATACAATGTCGGACAACATAAAGTTGCAGAAATAAAAATACCAACCGCTCACCGTCCCATTCTTTACTATGGCCAAACAAGTGGTACTACTTACATTTTAGCTATGATCAACAACTTTCCCTTACATTTTTATGATTTATGTTAGGGTAAACTGCACGTTTGTTACCGGTCACTTTTCCTTCTTTTTTTTCAAATTTAACGTTTTAGTATAATTGACTGCTCCTCTCCCCCTTTCACTTGGATATTTTACCCCAAAGTTAAGAAAATGGTGAAGTTTATACAATCTAGATGGCCATGGGAGGTCCACATATAGCCTTCATACACCATAGCTCTTTATCTATTATGAATTGTGTACAAATCTTTCTCTAATCTGTAAGATATAGTCCACTTTTAATTCGAATATCATGTAGTTATCTCGAAAAGCCAGTCTCAGAAGTACGGATTCAAACATCTTACGAGTACCAAAATTAAGAAGTTGCTAATAACAAGGCAACAAACGAACACATGATTCATCCAATGCAACAAATAAAATGTTGTTGGATTTTTACTATGTTTATTCATATCTCCTAAAAATTTTTGAATCAAAATCATAGTTACAGGGATAACTAATTATTTAATGCCAAAAGATACGGACCACTAAACAAGTTATTAGATACTTGAGCAACATAAATCGGGAATGGAGGGCTTGTTACCAGTAGTCCTTGCAAGAACATAAACCATTCTCAAAATGGTGAAAACGCTTCCGATCCCTGACAATTATTTCACGTTTGTAGATCTTCGAGATCAGTTTTATCGAAGAGTGACAATCCTCGCATACACGGAGGTTCTTGACAATCCGGAGTGGCGTTCCAGGGCTTGTGTTGATTAAGCCGAATGCAAGGGCAATCCTTTCACTGTGATAGTGTAGTGTGCTTTCTTTTTCTTCCTCGTCGTCGATGTTGAGCAGAACTCGAGAGGTATCCGGTTTATATCCTACCGACCTCATTTGCTCTGCTATTTCCCGTAGCATTGAATGAATCTCTTGAGCACTGGGATGGGACTCATCTTCCACAAGAAACTGATGAACGACACCGTCAAGCTCAATCCAACTGCACCCGGGGTCTTTTCTTACATCCATCTCCTTCATTTTTAATCTCACCCTTGCAACTGATTCCCAATCTCTAGAAGCAGCATATATGTTCGACAACGACACGTAAGCTCCGCTATCACGAGGAGCTATATTCATCAAAATCCAAGCCACATGATCACCCATCTCGATGTTTCCATGCATCTTGCAGGCACCTAACAAGGCCTTCCATATCACATCGTCTGGTTTTATTGGCATGTTTGATATGAACTCTTCAGCCTCTTTAAGTAGCCCAGCACGGCCAAATAGATCAACCATACACCCATAGTGCTCAAGCCTAGGTTCAAAATCAACTTCATTAACAATATGATTGAAAAACAAACGCCCCTCTTCCACTAACCCTGCATGGCTACATGCACTCAAGATGCCAATGTAGACAACATCACTAGGAGTTACCCCCTCACGTTCCATCCTCGAAAAATAATCAAGAGCCTCCATTGCTCTACCATGGATTGCGAGACCCCCGATTATCGCGCTCCAGGTAATCATATTCGGTTTACTTATCTTGTTAAAGACCTGAATTGCTTCCTCAATGCTCCCACACTTGGCATACATATCGATCACCGCAGAGCCAAGAGCGTCGTCGATCACGATCTCATTCCTCTCAGCATACAAATGCACCCATTTCCCCAACTCGAGTGCCCCAACTCTTGAAATGGCAGGAAGAGCACTCACCAAAGTCACATAATTAGGTCTCACTTCCCTAATTTGCATCAAACGAAACATCTCAATTGCTTCAATAAAATACCCATTTTGGGCGTACCCAGAAATCATCACATTCCATGAAATCACACTCCTTTGAGGCATTTCATCAAACAATTCCCTAGCAGCATCTAAATCACCAACTCTTACGTACCCATCAATCATTACATTCCATAAAACAATATTACCTTCTATTCTCCTCTTATCCTTCATCAATTTGGCACCATTTTCAAACTCGGCCATCATTTTGTTAAGCAAAAACTGAGCTTTTTCCATGGCTCCGCACATAATATACATTCTTACAAGATTACTGGCAACAAACTCATCTTTTTCAAACCCAAATTTGACTGCCAACCCATGAACCTGTTCCCCCTCTAGAACCCTCCCAGTTCTAGCACAGGCCTTTAAAACCGAAGGAAAAGTAAATTTATTTGGCAAAACGGTCCCGTCAGTGAGCATTTCAGCAAACAAAAGCAACGCTTCTAACGGCTCGTTCGTTTCATCGTTTTCATCGGATTCTGATAGAGCCCTGATGATTGTGTTCCAAGAAAAACAGTTAGGTTGGCTCATTTGGAGGAAAACCTTGCGGGCGTAATCGATGTCTCGGTGAGCGGAAAGGGAGGAGAATTTGAGGATTTCGGCTGCGGCTAAAGGGTCGTGGATTTGGCCTGTTTTGAGGAAGAGGGCGTGGACTTGGTGGAGTTCTTTCATGGTTTTGCATCTTGTGATTTGCGGGAAGAGTGATGATGGGTGGGTTGGGAAGCCAGAGGAGAGGGAGGCGGCGGTTGAGTTGAAAATGGTCGTTGGGTTCATCCAGGCGGCTCACAGGAGGAGGGTTCTGGAGCTGTGGATGGGATTTTATTTTGGGTGGTGGAGGGAAGGCTTTCCAAGGATATGGCGGGTTTAGGTTAATACGGTAGTAAGAAACACATGAAAAAAAATGTCAAATCAGTACTTAAATTTAATTCAAATTATGAAATTAAACTTAAGCTTTAACTAATCAAAGTATTTATATTGAATATATCTTGTTATTATAAATTACTTTTATTGGATTAATCGAAACATAAGAATTTTGTACTTAAATATAACGAAAATCTATCAAGTATTTAAATTTTAAAACTAAAAGAAACATATATCTTATTCAACTAATATTTAAATTAACAAAAATTTAAAATGATAATATACGAAAGAATTTTTTAGAATCACAATATTCAATTCCAACAAATGATTCAGCCCATGATATCGTAGTTTTCTATTTTTTATATATGGTGAATAGAATATTATCTCAAAAGGATATCCAAAAAGAAGAAGAATAAAAGTTATAAGCCAAGTGACTTCTATTAGGCGTAACTGTAACTGTTAACTGTATAACGCTCCCTCCATCACTCCAAAAATATTCATATTTCAAAACCCTTTTTTAAACTAAAAAATCCGCACTCTTTTACTCCAACTTGTCACTGCCTGCCCCCTTCCTCCTCCAATCATTAAAGTCGTGTCGACCTCCCAATTATGTCGTACACGTGGCATTTCTCAACTCGATGAACATTACACGTTACAATTCCCGAATAGTGCACCAAGTGCCGGTGACAATGAGCGACGGGTGCTCATGTTAAATGACGTGTTACCCCGTGGCGCACGTTAGACTAGACAAATGAGATAACAAAAAAAAGGGTTTAGAACAATGTTTTAAAAATCGGACCAGTCGGTTCAACTGAAAATCGCTAACTAGTCCGATTTATTATACATCGGTTAAACCGTTACTAGTGAACAGGAATGAACCATTGAACCGGACCGGATCGTGAACCGATTGAAAATCGGTTTTGTTTTTTTTCTAAAAAAAATTAAATCAAACGACGTCGTTTGTTAAACAAGCCGAGTCAAACTCAAAAACTTTAAAAGTAAACTTAACTCTACTAAAAAACTCACGAGCTAAAAATTATCAAGTTCAACTCGAACTTGAAATATAATATTGAAACTTGAACTCAAAAAGGCTCGAACTCAAAAAAAAAAATTAGAAGTTCGATTAAAGCCTTAAATTTGAGCTCGATTGAAGCGAAAGAATAATTCGCTCTGTGCTCACCAAAAGGCTTAATGATTTTGAATGCCAAATTATCTCTATTATTTATAGAAGTCAGTTGAGATGCTCTTCTATATTTCTTAGCCATGTGAGATTTTTTTTTAAAAAAAATATTAAATCAAACGACATTATTTGTTATGATTTTTTAACCCCAAATTTATTTTTTGATTATAGTTATATAATTATATTTATTATTTAATATGTACCTTAAATATTATGTTGTAGTTGATTTAAATCATTTTGTTTTACTTGATTTTATGGTTTTTAACTTATATATGTTATAACTTGATTTGAATATGATTTGTGATATAAAAAATTATTTTTTATTAAATGTTTTTTTATATTTTTATTTAATTTTTTTAAATAATTAATTAATTATGACGTCGTCCGGTTCTTCCGACCGTTTCGACCGATTGAACCAGTGAATTAGTGAACCGATAGTATGACCGGTCCGGTTCTAAAAACCATGGTTTAGAATAACCTCGCTGTGACATTCGCTGTAGTCCAGTTCCCTTCCTTTTCGCTTCCGGTCCTCAGCCTGGGCCGCTTTTGAGCTGCCGGTTCAACACTGGATCCGCCAGGTGATGATGTCACAGTGAACTCGCACGTGCCTAAACTGGGTTTGTTGGCACCCAGGATGATGGCAGCTGATTGCTTGTGTGGTACTCCAGTGGTGCTCTCGTTTATGTGTGCATTGTTGTTGTTGTTCCCGCCAGATGCCGCCGCCTCAGTGTTGCTCGGCCTAGCCTGATAGGCTCCCGAATCAGGTGTCATTGCTAGTGTATCGCTTGAATCAACGACCGTCGACTCCCTCATCAGACTCTTCGGATTTGACGGTCTAGATTGCTCTGTCCTCGCCGGTATACCTTGAGAAGTGAGCGAAGTTCTGGATCCTAGCCGAATCCAACGCATTCCTTCTAGCCGACGGTATGGGAGGATTAGAAGCTGATTCCGAAGCCAAAGCTGGAACTGAAACTTGAGAAACTCTACTGACTATAGGAGAAGCTGAGGTTGTGACAGTTGCGGCGAGGGAAGAGGAGGAAGGATAGAGAAGATCAGCGCTGAAATCGCGGTCGAAGTTGGCGTCGCTGATAGGATAGTGAAGCCACGAAGAAAGTTCATCTTCTTGCATAAAGAGATGATAAGAAACCGAGTGGTGTTGCTCCCGGTGATGATGCTTTTGAGATGGTGATCGGATCTCAATTGGAGCTGAACGGTCAGCGTCGGGAAATTCGAACGGCGCTAATTTATTGAGAGTTTGTTGATTTTGGGACTGCATAACATGTTCGTTTTGCCACAACAGCTCCGTAAGTTGATCGTCCCGTCTGTTTTGAAATTCATCAATTTATCGATTCACAATTTCCATGATATATGAAGAAACTAAAAGAGGTTACCTGGAATGCTTTTCAAGAGGAGAAGATGAAAGGATTGAGTAATCGCCATCCATTTCGAAATCGGGAACGCAGTGATTCATGTTCATCCTATATAAAACAACCACCAAATCTAATAAAGC
Source organism: Hibiscus syriacus (assembly GCF_006381635.1). Taxonomy (NCBI): domain Eukaryota; kingdom Viridiplantae; phylum Streptophyta; class Magnoliopsida; order Malvales; family Malvaceae; genus Hibiscus; species Hibiscus syriacus. Next base: position 1,043,065 of record NW_024062788.1, on the reverse strand, counting down.
AAAGATCAATATAAACAAAAAAAGAAAAAGAAAACTCACCTAGTTCAAGTATTTAAGCAAAGAAAATGAGAGAATTGTTTGTTTTTAGGGGGGAAAGGGCAGAAAAGGCAGGTGTTATCTTGGTTGATGTGCACAGCCGCAGTACATTCTTCCTCTCCGCTTGTTATGAAATTGATGCTAAAAAACTCGATACAAAAAGGACAATACAATTGAAAAACAAAATCTAAATCCATGTGTCGCCTTCAGTTAGCTCCCTTGTTTGATTATCATTAATAATAAGATTATTAGAATCTTATATTACTTTACATATTACTGAAAATATTATATTATTTTGTTTGATTTGTTTGACAGAAATATAAGATTACAATGTTTAGATGAAAGAATATAAGATAAGAAAAATATTTGTTACGAAATTATCTTTATGATAGATTTTATTTTATAACAAATGAAAGTTCATAGAATTTTTTTTATTATTTCTAACTTATACATTTTCAATAAAATTTGTACACAAATAATTTAATATATATTTTTGTCATATTTAACTTTTTATTTATTTAAAATATTAAAATATATTTACACCAATATAGTTATGTGTTTAATTTTAGGTACTAAAATATTGAGAGATGTACATACTTACACCGGTATAAGTATGTGTTAATTGTTACAGTTTTGTTCATACTACATGTATATGTTGGAAAATAAAATATCATATCAAATTATATGACAAAACTAAGAGAAAATATTAAAAAATATAATATGAAAACTGTAACATCCTCCATGTCGGGTGAGTGATTAATTTGCAAAGTTTCAACATTTGGTGATTAAAGTAGAATAATTATATAGTTTAAAAAGTATGGTTAGTAAATATGAGATGGAGGTAAGGACCAAATGGTCATTTGTAAGGAAATTTTAATTAAAATAAAATGTTATGGGGTTATATGAGAACCCACGTGTGACATTAGGTTTCCAAAACCATCCCATTTCTTCTTCCTTCTTCCTTATTTTCTTCTCTTCCTTCTCTCAACGTGGAGCTTGCAAGTAAAGGTAAGAATCTGAACCTTAGTAGTTTCTTTGATTTTTTAAGATTGGAAATGAAAGTTTGGATGTTATATAAGCTAAAGGAAAGCTTATATGACATTAAAACAACAAGATAAGTGTTTTAGAGATAGATTTGGAAAATGAAATTTTAGATGAAATTTTGATAGGAATGAGTTTTTGAAGTTTGAATAAGATTTTTAACTTGTCAAGAAGCTAACTAAGAAGTATGAGGTGTTAGAATTCAAATTAGAACATATTGGAATTTGGGTTGGATTCTTAAATTCTACATGGAGAATTAGATTTCTAGGTTTTAGAGGTATTTAATGGATAATAATTAGTTAAAGTAAGTGTATGAAAGCTAAGAGTAGTAAAGAGAGTGAAATATGTATGTTTGAGCTGAAATGGGATGATTTCCGAGCTCAAAATAGGATTTTCTGGGTTAGGGGAATCGGTACCCATTCAAGGGGAACCGATACCCCCTCAACGGATATGAATTTCCAGAATACTAGAGGGGAATCGATACCCCCAGGGGGGGAACCGATACCCCCTCAACGGATATGAAATTCCAGAATGCTAGAGGGGAACCGATACCCCAGGGGGGGGAACCGATTCCCCCATGAGAAAAAAAAAGAGAGAAGAAAAGAAAGAAAAACTAAGCTATTAATTTCTTAAATTAATAAGCTATTAAAGCTTAATTGCAAGACATAGACATCTGATGATCATCTTGAAAATTATGTTTATGTAGATACCGAGCCTACACAAGTTCGGGAACAATCTACCAGTAGGATAGATCGAGGAAAAGGCAAAGAAGTATAGGTGAGTGCATATGCATAGCATGATTATAGAAATATACTCCATTCTAGACTTGTGATAAGTCTAGATTTTATATCTTGGTACATGAGCATAGTCGGTATTATGAGACATGACATGAATTCATATAAAATGCATTATATGACATGACTATGTGGGAAAAGTTATGAGCTATGTGAAAAGGTAAGAATTTACATGTCTACGTGATATAGACTACTTGAAATGTAAAAGCCCATGTTATGTAGATGAGAACTATAGGTATAGTTGGCATGCCAAGGGTAGAGGGTATACTCGGTTCTTTAGGACATATGTATATTCTTTGGAACCTGTGTGAAGTCTTGAAAGACACATACTTGATCCATAGTATATGTATATGATTCTTAAGGAATTCTATGTGGTCCTTATGGACATCATTATATGGCACTACGGTGCAATTCTACGGGGCACTTCGGTGCAATTCTACGGGGCACTTCGGTGCATTTATACGAGCTGTGGTGACAGCATAGTGCACAACCTCACATTACTCAAATACCTTAGGTTCTCAATATGCTATCATGGGCCAATAAACTTATTAATACATATTCATAAACGTTACAGTCATACGCTTACAGGTATGGGTATTGATGATGTATACTACATTGATTAAGTACATGTTTGCATTTCATCTCATATGATCATGACATTTTCATTACAATTGCCTTATTATTATTGCCTCACTAAGTCGATGACTTAGCGTGTGAGTGTTTCACACGTAGGATCCGAGGAAATAGAAGAGACAGGTGAAGCAGCTTGACAGTATTACTCCTGCAATCATCATATCAGAAGCAACTTAATCAGTAGGTCATTTTGTTATGTAAATGGCAGTTGTCATGTAATTAAAGAGTTAAGTTGTGTATGCTCTGAATATTTTGGTAAACTTATATTACAGTATGTATATTATTGTATTTTCTTAATATAAGTACAAATATTTTACTATTATTTGTTAAGAGTTGTGTTTTAAAGTCAATGTAGTATCTCTGACTCATATCCAGGTCGGGTATGGGTTGAGGGTGTTACATTTAATGGTATCAGAGCTATGGTTTAGCCGATTCTAGGCATAAACCAGAGTCTATAGAGTCTTTAAATGGAATACATGCCAACAAATAGTGAGAACTTCTGATCTGGTATAGTATGAGTATGCTGTTTTGCTAATAGAACAATGTTTATTCTTATTAGATGTCCGGACATAATAGCTCCCGAAGTGAAGCGGGAGAAGATAGGCATGCTGAAAGCAGTAATTCACCTGCCCTGGCCAGGCAAGGTGAAGAACATGCATCTCAAGGAGTGCCTGTGCAAGATCAAGATACGTTCTTCAGAACGTTAGACGCTATTCTGACGCGTCTTCAACCTTCTGTTCCACTAACTCAAAGAATTAATGTAGCAAAAGAGTTGAGAAGTTTAGGAGCTCCCGAATTTAAGGGAGAAGCTGAGGAAGGTCCAGTGTCAGCGGATCTTTGGTTGAATGATTTGAAAATCATGTTAGATGGTCTCCACTGTTCCGAAGTGGAGAAATTAGATGGAGCTGTATCTTTATTGAGGGGTCATGCGAGGATATGGTGGACGAACGTCACCATGAGAATGTCAACCGACCAGTTGACTTGGTCTTTGTTTTTAAAAGAATTTAAAAACAAGTATATTGGAGATCAGTTTATCTGCCAAATGAAGCAGGAATTTATGAATTTGAAGCAGATGAGCCGCTCTGTGTATGAGTACGAATGTGAGTTTAATAAGCTGAGCAGGTTTGCAGCTGAGCTTGTGCCTACTGAAAAAGATGCTTGCGAGTGGTTCGTGGAGGGCTTGCGCCCTAGACTTAAAGAAATGTTGATAGTATTAAACTTGTCCTCGTTCCAGGAGGTGATCAATCGTGCAAAAGCTCTTGAAAGGGCTCAGAATGAAAGATTTGGGGACTCAAGAGTTCAGACATCAAAGAGGACGACTACTTATTATGGTTCAACACCAACAAAAAGGGGAAGAGACTCGGGATTTCGATCACAAACTAGATCAGAATCAGTTGCATCGTCTGCTAGGGGAGCAAGTCAGGCAAGACCTAGACAGACGCAGTCAGTGGAATCCGGTACTGGGAGATCTACTCCGGGTCAAGGGAAACAGTGTGAGCACTGTGGGAAAAACCATTATGGGGCTTGTCGTATGGCTGCTGGGACTTGTTTTCGATGCGGAGATGCCGGACATTTTGTCCGGGATTGTCCCTTGATTGTTGGTGAGCCGGCACCATCTAGAAGAGCTGGTTCTTTCTCACAAAGAGGACGAAGAAGAGGCAGAGGAAGGAACCCGTCTGAATTCTCTGCTCAACCTGAAGTTCGATCCACTGCTCGAGTATACAACCTCAAGACAAGTGAAGACCGTGATGACCCTGATATTATAGCAGGTACTTTTCAGTTGTATGATAAATTAGTATTGGTACTGATTGATCCGGGTTCTAATTATTCTTATATTACAAGTAAGTTAGTAAAGGAGTTGGGGATTCCCTTAGAAGCTACGAGTAATGAGATTATAGTAACAACTCCGTTAGGCCATAGTGCCCGGGTGAATAAAGTCTATAAGGGGTGTCCCATAAAGGTTCAGGGAATTGAATTCCCTGCTAATCTGATGGAATTACCCTTTGACGAGTTTGAAGTGATTCTGGGAATGGATTGGTTGTTCCGTTATTATGGAGATGTTAGTTGCAGATTGAAAAAGGTAACTCTGAAAAGTCCAGAAGGAATAGAGATAAGTGTGAGCAGTGAAAAGTTTAGTCCTTTAGCGAATGTAATATCAGTAATGTCTGCCAAGAAATTATTGCTACAAGGATGTCAGGGTTTTCTTGCAAATGTGATTGATTCAAGAGCTCAAGAGAAAATGTTAGAGGAAATTCCAATAGTTCGAGAGTTCCCTGATGTTTTTCCTGCTGAATTGCCAGGATTACCTCCGGATAGAGAGGTAGAATTCCAAATTGAAATAATGCCGGGAACAGCTCCGATTGCAATGGCACCTTATCGAATGGCTCCGAAACAATTGCAAGAGTTAAAGAATCAATTACAAGAATTGCTAGAAAAGGGATTTATCCAACCAAGTGTATCGTCTTGGGGAGCTCCGGTGTTATTTGTTAAAAAGAAGGATGGATCGATGCGCCTTTGTATTGACTATCGACAGCTCAATAAGGTGACCATCAAGAACAAGTATCCTCTTCCGCGCATTAATGACTTGTTTGATCAACTAAAAGGAGCTTCGGTATTTTCAAAGATCGATCTACGTTCGGGTTATCATCAATTGAAGATCCAGGAGAAAGATATTCCGAAAACAGCTTTCAGAACGAGATATGGTCATTATGAATTCATAGTAATGCCATTCGGAGTAACGAATGCACCTGCTGCTTTCATGGATCTTATGAACAGGATTTTTCAGCCCTACTTGGACCAGTTTGTTGTTGTCTTTATTGATGACATACTGGTGTACTCGAAATCCCATGAAGAGCATAGCACACATATGAGGATCGTCTTGCAAATTTTAAGAGATAAGAAGTTGTATGCCAAATTGTCCAAATGTGAGTTCTGGTTAAAGGAAGTAATTTTCTTGGGGCATGTGATCTCGGCAGTTGGGATTAGAGTAGACCCTCAAAAGGTTAAAGCTATAATGGATTGGAAAGTTCCTAAGAATGTGTCTGAAGTTCGGAGTTTTCTGGGACTTGCCGGTTACTATCGAAGATTCGTTAAGAATTTTTCGATGATTGTGCTGCCTCTAACAAAGCTAATGAGAAAGAATGTACCATTTGTTTGGACTTCTGAATGTCAAGAAAGTTTCGAAGCTTTAAAGAGAATTCTGACGGAAACTCCGATATTGGTTCAACCGGAATCTGGCAAGAATTTTGTAGTATACAGTGACGCATCCCATAACGGGTTGGGGTGTGTATTAATGCAAGAAGGAAAAGTGGTAGCGTACGCATCGAGACAGTTGAAACCACATGAAAGGAATTACCCCACTCATGATCTAGAAATGGCTGCTGTAGTATTCGCTCTCAGGATTTGGCGTCATTATCTGTATGGGGAGCGTTGTTACTTATATACGGATCATAAGAGCCTGAAGTACTGGATGACTCAAAAAGAATTGAATTTGAGGCAACGTAGATGGGTAGAGTTCTTAAAGGATTATGATGTGATAATTGACTATCATCCCGGAAAGGCTAATGTGGTAGCAGATGCTCTGAGTAGAAAGACGTTTGCAGCTTTACGAGCTATGGATGCATGATTATCTTTAACGGGAGACGGTGGTCTTTGTGCAGAATTAACCCTTAAACCAGCATAGTTGGAACGAATAGGAGAATTGCAATGTAAAGATGAAGTGTGTTTGAAAAGAATTGAACAAGTAAAGAACAAAGAGATTAAAGACTTTGAGATTAAGTCAGATGGAAATCTATATTGTAAAGGAAGAATTGTAATACCCGACAATGACGACTTGAAGAAAGAGATATTAACAGAGGCTCATTGCAGTCCGTTAACGATGCACCCGGGTGGAACCAAGATGTATATGGATTTGAAGGATCGATTTTGGTGGTCAGGGATGAAGCGAAGCATCACAGAATTTGTGTCTAAGTGTTTGATATGTCAACAAGTCAAAGCCGAGCATCAAGTTCCATCAGGATTATTGCAACCGCTTTTCATTCCTCAATGGAAATGGGAAAATGTTACGATGGATTTTGTTTCGGGGTTACCCTTGACCCCGAACAAAAGAGAATCAATCTGGGTAATTGTTGATCGATTAACTAAGTCTGCGCATTTTCTTCCGGTTAGAACGGATTTCTCTATGGAAAGGTATGCAGAGTTGTATATTAGAGAAGTTATTAGATTGCATGGAGTACCTGTTTCCATAGTCTCTGATCGAGACCCTCGATTCATTTCTAGATTCTGGAAATCTTTGCATGGAGCGTTGGGGACTCGTTTAAACTTTAGTACGGCTTTTCATCCTCAGACTGATGGGCAATCAGAGAGAACTATTCAGATATTGGAAGATATGTTGAGAGCATGCGTAATGGAATTTAAAGGATCATGGGAAAAGTATTTACCGCTGGCAGAGTTCGCTTACAACAATAGTTATCAGTCTAGTATAAAGATGGCCCCCTATGAAGCATTATATGGAAGAAAATGTCGTACTCCATTAAATTGGTATGAACTCAAAGACCGAAGTGTTCTTGGTCCGGATTTAATTCAAGATGTAGAACAGAAAGTTCGAGAAATACAGTATAACCTCAAAGTGGCCTCTGATCGGCAAAAGTCCTATTCTGATCTTAAAAGGAAAGAAATTGAATTTCAAGTTGGAGATAAAGTGTTTTTAAAAGTGTCTCCATGGAAGAAGGTGTTGAGATTTGGTCGGAAAGGAAAATTGAGTCCTCGGTTTATTGGACCATATGAGATTGTAAAGAGAGTAGGACATGTAGCATATCAGCTAACTTTACCACCTGAGATGGAAAAGATACATGATGTTTTTCACGTTTCAATGCTTCGAAGATATAGATCTGACCCTTCTCATATCGTGACACCAGAAGAGATTGAGGTTCGTCCTGACTTGACTTATGAGGAAGAACCGATTCAAATTTTAGCACATGAAGTTAAGCAATTGAGGAACAAGATTATTCCTTTGGTCAAAGTGTTGTGGAGAAATCACAAAGTAGAAGAAGCAACATGGGAGCGTGAAGAAGATATGCGACATCAATACCCTCATTTGTTCGTGCAATGAAAATTCGAGGACGAATTTTCTTAAGGGGGAGAGATTTGTAACATCCTCCATGTCGGGTGAGTGATTAATTTGCAAAGTTTCAACATTTGGTGATTAAAGTAGAATAATTATATAGTTTAAAAAGTATGGTTAGTAAATATGAGATGGAGGTAAGGACCAAATGGTCATTTGTAAGGAAATTTTAATTAAAATAAAATGTTATGGGGTTATATGAGAACCCACGTGTGACATTAGGTTTCCAGAACCATCCCATTTCTTCTTCCTTCTTCCTTATTTTCTTCTCTTCCTTCTCTCAACGTGGAGCTTGCAAGTAAAGGTAAGAATCTAAACCTTGGTAGTTTCTTTGATTTTTTAAGATTGGAAATGAAAGTTTGGATGTTATATAAGCTAAAGGAAAGCTTATATGACATTAAAACAACAAGATAAGTGTTTTAGAGATAGATTTGGAAAATGAAATTTTAGATGAAATTTTGATAGGAATGAGTTTTTGAAGTTTGAATAAGATTTTTGACTTGTCAAGAAGCTAACTAAGAAGTATGAGGTGTTAGAATTCAAATTAGAACATATTGGAATTTGGGTTGGATTCTTAAATTCTACATGGAGAATTAGATTTCTAGGTTTTAGAGGTATTTAATGGATAATAATTAGTTAAAGTAAGTGTATGAAAGCTAAGAGTAGTAAAGAGAGTGAAATATGTATGTTTGAGCTGAAATGGGATGATTTCTGAGCTCAAAATAGGATTTCTGGGTTAGGGGAATCGGTACCCATTCAAGGGGAACCGATACCCCCTCAACGGATATGAATTTCCAGAATACTAGAGGGGAATCGATACCCCCAGGGGGGAACCGATACCCCCTCAACGGATATGAAATTCCAGAATGCTAGAGGGGAACCGATACCCCAGGGGGGGGGGAACCGATTCCCCCATGAGAAAAAAAAAGAGAGAAGAAAAGAAAGAAAAACTAAGCTATTAATTTCTTAAATTAATAAGCTATTAAAGCTTAATTGCAAGACATAGACATCTGATGATCATCTTGAAAATTATGTTTATGTAGATACCGAGCCTACACAAGTTCGGGAACAATCTACCAGTAGGATCGATCGAGGAAAAGGCAAAGAAGTATAGGTGAGTGCATATGCATAGCATGATTATAGAAATATACTCCATTCTAGACTTGTGATAAGTCTAGATTTTATATCTTGGTACATGAGCATAGTCGGTATTATGAGACATGACATGAATTCATATAAAATGCATTATATGACATGACTATGTGGGAAAAGTTATGAGCTATGTGAACAGGTAAGAATTTACATGTCTACGCGATATAGACTACTTGAAATGTAAAAGCCCATGTTATGTAGATGAGAACTATAGGTATAGTTGGCATGCCAAGGGTAGAGGGTATACTCGGTTCTTTAGGACATATGTATATTCTTTGGAACCTGTGTGAAGTCTTGAAAGACACATACTTGATCCATAGTATATGTATATGATTCTTAAGGAATTCTATGTGGTCCTTATGGACATCATTATATGGAACTACGGTGTAATTCTACGGGGCACTTCGGTGCAATTCTACGGGGCACTTCGGTGCATTTATACGAGCTGTGGTGACAGCATAGTGCACAACCTCACATTACTCAAATACCTTAGGTTCTCAATATGCTATCATGGGCCAATAAACTTATTAATACAGATTCATAAACGTTACAGTCATACGCTTACAGGTATGGTATTGATGATGTATACTACATTGATTAAGTACATGTTTGCATTTCATCTCATATGATCATGACATTTTCATTACAATTGCCTTATTATTATTGCCTCACTAAGTCGATGACTTAGCGTGTGAGTGTTTCACACGTAGGATCCGAGGAAATAGAAGAGACAGGTGAAGCAGCTTGACAGTATTACTCCTGCAATCATCAGATCAGAAGCAACTTAATCAGTAGGTCATTTTGTTATGTAAATGGCAGTTGGCATGTAATTAAAGAGTTAAGTTGTGTATGCTCTGAATATTTTGGTAAACTTATATTACAGTATGTATATTATTGTATTTTCTTAATATAAGTACAAATATTTTACTATTATTTGTTAAGAGTTGTGTTTTAAAGTCAATGTAGTATCTCTGACTCATATCCAGGTCGGGTATGGGTTGGGGGTGTTACAAAAACCTTTCATAAAAATTAATTTTAAACAATACATGTAATAAAATATATACAAAAAATAAAATTTGAATCAAAACACATACGTAAAAATAATCAAACTAAAATAAAATTTTTGATATATTTTTATTTTATATGTATCATATTATTTTATAATAAGTATTAAAAATTTATTAATCATTAAAATAAGATTCAATTAAAATAAGATATTAAAGTTAGTGAATTAAAATTTGTTACTATATCAATTTTATTAACACTACGTAACCCTCTTCAATGTGTTACATATTTGTCCTTCAATAAAAACAAGTCAAGGGTTCTTTTTAGAATCTATATTTATAAAATTATATAATTATAATTTATTCAATTAAATATGATATAAAACTAAAATATAATTATACAAAGCCGGTCAAACATCTTTAATGAATTATAAAATGAGAAAATAACCTCAGTGACCAAAAATCCCATATAATATACGATTTTAACCAATTTTTTTCCGGATTTACCAAAATGACCAACAAAATCGCAATGTGATCGCTAATTCGCAACGCAATCTCCATTATCGCAAATTCGCGTTGCATTTTCGCAATGCGATAGTTGAAAATCACGTTGCGATGGTCTACAGTGTCGTTGCGATTTTCCCAATTCGTAATGCGAATAAGTAAATCGCAACGCGAATTGGGAAAATCGCAAAGCGAATAAGTAAATCGCAACGCGAATTGGGAAAATCGCAATGCGATACTGACTATCGCAATGCAATAATACAAAATCGCAACGAGATACTTACTTTCGCAACGCGATACTGACTTTCGCAACGCGATTCTGACTTTCGCAACGCGATAATACATAATCGCAATGCGATTTTCAAAGCGCCATTAGTATCCTGGCCAAGTATTTTTATTTTTAAATTCCAAACACGAATATTAATATATTGGAACACTGAACCGTCCACAGTATATCCCGTAATCGCAACTCATAACCTAAAACCTAAAATCACAACTCAGTCCCATCTCCATCTCTCACTCTCTCACCCATCTCCGACGAAATCCGTCCCCATCTCCGGCGAAATCCGTCTATCTCCATCTCTCAGAGCCACCCTCACAATCAGAAATGGAAAATCAACCAAATCAACCAACGAGGGTTAGTTTTTTTAATTATTTTCTTTTTGAAATTTGTGCATTATTATTAGGTTTTTCATATTGAAATTGATGATAAGTTTACTGGTAATTTCAATAATAGATTAACCATTTCACTTAGATTGCTTATTAAATCAACCGAGAATCGCAACGCGAAATGCAAATCGCAACGCGATTTTAGTTTCGCGTTGCGATAGTCAAATTCGCGTTGCGATAGTCATTTTCGTGTTGCGATTTTCATTTTCAGAAACTATTCTTCTTCTGCAAATTGAAACTTGAATGAATTGCATTACTTCAACCAAAAAACAAAGACAAATACAAAATTCACAGTGTTGCAAATTTAAGTTTGAAGAATAAACTACTACTCTTTATGTTTATTATTTGTTTTGGTATATCTTCACAGTGTAGTTTTTGGTATATCTAATTTAGTATGTTTATTGTTTTGTAGAACTTTATTCGGCTCAATTGACCTTGAGAAATAAAGTCAGCCTGGCCAAAACAATTGCGTCGAAGCTTTCACCTGCACAAAGAAAAATGATTGAGGATACATGCTTCGGGCCATGGCTGAAAGTACAACATCCCGGTGGAGATGCGATGTTGACACACCTGTTTCTTCAAACCATGACTAGCGATCTACCAGAGACTATACAACGTCGTGATGAAGAGATATGGTTTGATTTTCCACTGGCGTATACGTGTTTTGGGCGGGAGGAGTTTTGCTTAATCACCGGTCTACGCTTAGGACACGATGATGTAGGTCGGTACACTAGACACATTACCCGCCCATCATGGCTATCCCAGGTTTTTCCTGAGCTGGAGAGGCCGAGTCTACACGTAGAAGACCTGACAAGATTGTTGAGTAATAAAGATGGTTTTACTCGGATGGATGACGTCGACGTTGTCCGAGTATGCCTTCTAATTCTTTTGCATGCCGGCTTTTTAGGCAGAGAGGCCAGACAACCTATTCCAAATGATCTAATCAAATTGGTAAAAGACCTAAATGTGTGGAACCTGTTTCCGTGGGGCTCGTATTTATGGAAAGCTACATGGAATAAGTTATCGTCTGCCTTGGATGATCGAAAAAGTTTGCATGGCGATGGTTCCAAATACACTTTGACAGGCTTTATTTGGGCCTTTAAGGTAAGAATTTTTATATGATGTTTCCAAAATTATAAGTAATTATTTAACAATTACTAATGTTTGTTATTATATTGTTTGTAGATTTGGATATTTGAGGTCTTTCCCGCCATGAAGACATATGCAATAAAAACTTCAAATGATATTCCCAGGGCTATTTCCTGGAAGAGGAAACGGACCTTGCAATGGGAAGATTTACTACGGTATACGACAATAAATAATGTAAGTTAACATAAATACTACCATATGTTTATAAACAAGTTATTACTAGTACACGTTTAACTTTGTTTGAGCTTTTATATTGTTAGGAGGCCAACACTCCTCTACAGAGGCTGACACCCACGGAAGCTGAGCTTGCCACTGATTGGTGGCAAGTAGTAAGCATTTTTTTGATGGAACGGTTGATGAGCAGCCTCCACTTCGGGAGCCATCACCTCGCCCAGAGCTATCACCTCACCCAGAGCCATCATCTGATCGACCGGCTATACACCTCCACAACGACAGCCATCACCTATTCTGTCACATCATCGAGCCTCTTCTCCACCATCACCGCAAGATAGGCGACCGGAAAAGATGCCACGACGTTTATCTCCCTGTTCTCCACCTCCACCTCAACGGGATGAGTTAGGGGAGTTACGTGATGAGGTCAATGCCTTGCGTGAGGAGGTCGGTACTTTACGCAAAGACGATGGTACATGTCGTGTTGAGGTGTCTACATTACGCGGTGAGGTAGCCGCTCTACGTGAGATGGTAGCATCGTTGCAGAATGAGGTTCATACTCTACGCAACGAGGTAAGTTTAAGATTTTTCATACTCGTAATTCATTCGGTTGCTGCCAATACTGCTAAACTGTTTTGTTAGTATTTGTTTTTGGTTTTGTTTTTGTCTTTTGGTTGAAGTAATGCAATCCATTCAAGTTTCAATTTGCAGAAGAAGAATAGTTTACTTTCGCAACACGAAAATGACTATCGCAACGCGGAAATGGCTATCGCAATGCGAAATGAAAATCGCAACGACAAAATCGCAATGCGAAATGAAATCGCAACGAAAAGATCGCAACGCGAAATGAAAATCGCAATGCGATTTGTGTTTCGCGTTGCGATTTTGTCGTTGCGATTTCATTTCGCGTTGCGATTTTGTCGTTGCGATTTTCATTTCGCATTGCGATAGCCATTTCCGCGTTGCGATAGTTATTCGCATTGCGATTTTAAGTTTCGTGTTGCGAAAGTAAACTATTCTTCTGGAATGTTTATATATGTTGTCCTTTTAAATGTTATATAAGTGCTTACTTCTGGAATGTTATCTGAGCATTTTGTGAACTATGATAGAATAATGATTTGGGTGAATACAATGCTAGTTGAAACATATTTGTCTTTGTTTAATATCATGTTGTTTATTTACTGATTTATGTATTAATTTTTTTAGCGGCCCGATAAGGTGGATGCTTTACGTCGGGTTTTCTTGCACGACGGAGTTCACGCATCAGACGGCGTGGACGTGCTATTACGTCTCCGTTCACCCCAATTGTGCGAAGACTCCGGAAGAAGAAGCCCGACTCACCGGTCATCCCTCAAGAGTCTCCTCTAATCGTTCAAGAGGCCCCTATTCTCCTCAAGATTCCCCCCCACCGTTCAAGAGGCCACTGTCATCGTGAAGAGGTCCCTCCCACCATTCCAGAGCCCGATTCACATGGGGTAATATATCGAAGTATTGAGAAACCCCCACCGGTTCTGGACATGATGGATGAGAGTTGGCTCTCGTATGAGTTACCGGCTAGTACCCTTCCGGTATCTGAAGTGGAGAGGAGACAACTACCGGAAACAATTGTGGATAATACCCTTTGGGCTAAGACCGCAGTTGATTTTTATCTACATGAGCGGAGCCAAGGGTGTTACACTGACATCGGCAAACTCAACGATGAAATGTTTTTGTGCTTGATCGGTCTTGGTGGGGTGTGCTATTAGGGGTTGAAGACAGTGGCTATTTGGATGGGGAGGTAAGTCTTATATTTCTTATATATGATTTTGATTAATTTGTTTAAAAATTAATGTAATTCACTAATATATGTATTTTTTTGTAAAACAGCATATCGATGCGTGGGTGTCACGTCTACTAATAATAAGGAAGCTTAGGAAAAATAAAAAAAAATTCACTATATACAATAATGTCGACGGCTTTTCACGCAGTTCTCTTGAAGAATCAACGAGATGAATCATTTTTGTTGGGCAATGGACAAGCTAAACTTTATCCTGCATGGTGGGAGGTCGATAAGGTTAGTGTTTATTTTTTAAATTTTTTAAAGGTGTTCATAAATAAGTGCGCAAATAAATGAATTATTACTTATAATCGCAGGTGTTTATCCCTGTTTTGGAACGTCGTCACTGGCTTCTCGTCCAACTTCAGCTCCCATCCCTGAAGATAATAGTGTATGACAGCATGATCAATTACATATCACTGTCTGATTTGAGAGATATTTTCAAGGGATGGAGCTCTCATTTGGCTAAATTCTTGGATGAGATTAAGTATTGGAGTCATTCTGGACACAAGAAGCCAAAGAAGTTTAATGTCACAGTTGTCAGAGACGAGACCGCGCCACAGCAATCGCCGGGAGCCAGAGGGGATTGTGGTCCTCTCGTATGCCTTTGCTTGGCGCGTTTGACGACGGGAAGCACAGAGTTTTTACCTCCCACCGATAGAGATAAAGCTGCAGTAGGCTTGTGGTTTCGGCATTATATGGCTAGAGCAATATATTCGAGACGCTGCCTACCTGCATCCGCGTTATGAAAGTGCCCATTGTTAATTGGTAAGTCAAATGCAAGTTTTGTAACAATATACTCCTTTTGGTTTGAAAATGTTTGGTTAAGTACCTAGAATTCAATAATTTGCTGTTTGTAGGTTTTAGATGTGTAGGAAGTCTTGTTTGAGCAAATGTTTGGTTTCTGCAGGTTAATCCTTAAGTGAGCTGCGTGAAATGGATATACGGGGTCACAAAGTTGTTGATTCATTGATTCAATAATTGATGAAAAAATAAGAATTATTATTATTATTTGATTGTTTAATTGATTTGTAAAAGATGATTTGTAAATGTTGATTTGTTTAATTGATGTGTACATAATTTGTGTTGAAATGTAATAGTTGATTTGTTGATTTTCAATCTGCTTTATGTTGAAGGCAAAACAGACTATCGCAACGCGAAATGGCTATCGCAACGAGAAAATCGCAATGCGAAATGAAAATCGTAATGCGAAATGAAAATCGCAACGAGAAAATCGCAATGCGATTTTTATTTCGCATTGCGATTTTCTCGTTGCGATAGCCATTTTCACGTTGCGATAGCCATTTTCGCGTTGCGATAGTCAAATGAATGTCTAATTAGTGATAACAACTGAACAGATCATAGCAATGTTTAAACTCAAGTTACTAATACATGCCTAACTGAAAATGTTAAAAGTGCACACATAAAATACACATAATGCAAGTTTTGTTAACATATATACTCCTTTTGGTTTGAAAATGTTTGGTTAAGTACCTAGAATTCAATAATTGTTAAAAGTTTATGCATGTTAATCCTCGTTGCCTTTTTCATTTCGCATTGCGATTCTATCGTTGCGATTTGCATTTCGCATTGCGATGGTCAAATGATTGCCTTTCGCAACGCGATTCTGACTTTCGCAACGAGATAATACAGAATCACAATGCGAGTTTCAAAGTTCGCAACAGGTTTTAGTTTCGCAAGCCAAATTTTTTGTGTATATATACGCAGCAGCAACAACTCATAACCTAAATCCCTAAATCGCAACTCATTCATCTCCATCTATCACTCTCTCCGGCGACATCCGTTCCTATATCCAACGACATCCTTCCCCATCCGGCAACATGTCTCAGTTTCGCATTTCGTTTTTTTAGTTACAACCATGAAATCATATAATGTTGATCATGTTTGGATAGATTTGTGTTTTGGAGGGTCATGGGAGAATGTTCATGGTGTTTTACAATATATGCCTTTACCCATAAATCTTCAACTAAAACTGTCATTAAAGAAGTTAACTTATGAAACCCTAATGTTACATGTTTCAAAGAAATTGAATTTAGAGCCCCTAAGTGGATTTAGGCTATCTTATCAGAGAAATGGTAAAGTTATTGTTAACCGACAATGAAGATGTGAACGATTCATTGCTTACATTAATGTTTCAAGTGATGATGTTACATTGTATGTTGTTGAACCTAGAAGTAGTATTGTTGGGTCAGTAGCGGGTAATAATCAACTAAGTGGGTCTCAAAACCCACAGCCTTTCTCTAATCCAAATCCAAATCAACTTCAGCACCAAATTCCGGTTTTCGTATTGACCAATTAGACGATGATGAGACAAGAGAAAAAATTGTGAGTACTAGTCAGTATTCGAAATTTGATCTTGGTTAATACCCGGACTTTGATATTGGTCAATACACGGATTTTGATGATGTTTCAGAAGAAGAAACAGACCCTGCGTGTAATGATTTTGATATTGGTCAATACCCGAATTTGATGATGAAACACCCGTTGCCGAGGAAGATGTTGTTGATGATAATGAGGAGGAAGTTACGACTGTGAATGAACATGTTGAACATCCATTCTGTAATCATATAATCCTGAAGAAGAAAAAGAAGAAGAAAAAGTCCCCGAAGAAAAGAAAATGCCAAGGGAGTATAACTGGAATATGCCAGAATTACTTCAGCTACCGGAAGAAGAGTTGGCAAAGAAAGCAGTTGATTGTTACACAAAAGTTATTCGTATCAAGAAAGATGATTGTTTTGATACAAAGGAAGACTTGAAGATAGCTTTGTATACGAATGTGTGGAAGATGGCTATCAACTAAAGTTACAAATCAAGCAAAGATCGTTTCGAAACAAGGTGTACGATTGACAAAAACTGTACGTGGCGTATGATTGCAAAGAGGATAAAAGATTGCGCAATGTTTCAAGTTAGGACTTTTATTGATAAACATACATGTTCAAGAACCCATTTTTTTCCTCACCATAGACAGGCAAACAAAAAGGTGTTGGGTGGTTTTCTGGCTGAGTTAATGTTTTTGAATGGCAGGGTATATCGGGGAAATGAAATTATGACTGACATGAATGCTCGGTTCAAGATTAGTATATCATATTCTCAAGCTTGGAGAGCCAAGTTTGCCTTGGAATTGTTGAGGGGGTCGCCAGAAGCATCGTTGCCCAACTGCCGGCTTATTGTCACAATTTAAAGCTGAAAAATCCTGGGTCGGTAACTCATATCAAAACAGATAGAGATGGACGCTTTGAGTTGCTGTTTATCGCCATTGGTGCTGCGGTTAGTAAATCAATATAATTCTGTTGACTCATTTCTGTTAGTTACATGCATTTCACATTTAAATGATTATATTTCTTGTGTATATTATTTTGTAGATTCGTTCGTTTATTACTTGCATGCGCCCAGTTATTATAGTTGACGGAGCACATTTGAAAGGTCGATACCTTGGAGTAAACTTATTAGCAGTAGCCATGGATGCTAACAATGGGATATTGCCAATAGCTTACGGGGTTGGCAAATCTGAAACCTCTGATTCATGGACATGGTTTATGGGGCATCTTAGGGATTGCATAGGTCCTATTAGCAATCTGACAATCATATCCGATAGGGCAAACTCATTGACAACGCTGTTAGAAGGTGTTTCCCAGATGCTTTTCATGGACTTTGTGGTGTTCATTTGTATAGAAATCTAAAATCAAGGTCTGCTGGTATAAAAGAACAAATGGACATACTGGAAGGCTGTAAAGGCTTATCGGAAGTGGATTTCAATAAGCATATAAACTGTTTAAGTGTTTTGCCTCAGTGTGCTCAAACACTAGAAGATGTCGGGTTTGAAGATGGTCAAGAGTACATCAACTTGGAGCAAGATATGGTTTTCATGACGTCAATAGTGCAGAATCAATTAACGCTCTAAGTCGTCATTCCCGGAAATTACCCATTACTATGTTAATGGAGTTTTTCGAGCCTCTATTCAACAGTGGTACTACAAGAAAAGAAACCATGCAGGTATATTTCTTTGAATTCGTAACTTATCATATTTTTACTAAGTATTATTTATTTAAATTTACAGGAACATTGGAACATCGTGTTACACCATGGACTGAAAAAAAGATAACGAAACGTGTTGTGAAGTCAACGTCATGGAGAGTTGAACCATGTTCAAACACTTTGTTTGAAGTACTGGATAATAACTTAAATGGGCTTGTCGATCTAAATGCAAGGACGTGTAGTTGTATGAAATGGCAAACATCTGGTTATCCGTGTGGCCATGTTATAAAAGTTGCTCTTCATCTAAACCAAGATGATTCAAGCACATACGCTATGGATTGCTACACTACAGAAGTATATCGACAGACTTATGCCGAGATTGTCTACCCTATTTCACATCCTTCTGAGTGGGACATACCAGATGACTTACAAACAGTTTTGCCACCAGCCATGGACAGAAGGCTACCTGGCCGACCAAAAAGTCACGATCGTATACCGTCTAAGGGTGAAAGAAGAAGAGATCGACATGTAGTCGGTGCAAGGAAAGTGGTCATACAAGGTTGACATGTGGATCACCAGTGCCATCACAATTATCTTTTCCTCTACCAAAATATGGATCATCATCAAAATCCAAAGCTCATATGGTGTCAAGAAAAAGGCAATCAAAATCGCAATCATCTTTAAAATCCCAATCACAACTGGCTTCACCTTTTGGGACTGTTAACTTAGGTGATTTTAAATGCAAACGTTGTATTATGTAGATTTTATGTGAACTTTTAACATTTTCAGTTAGGCATGTATTAGTAACTTGAGTTTGAAAATTGCTATGATCTGTTCAGTTGTTATCACTTAATAGGCAATCATCTTAATGTCTATCGCAACGCGGAAATTACTATCGCAATGCGAAATGAAATCACAACGAGAGAATCGCAATGCGAAATGAAAATCGCAACGCTAATTTCGCAATGCGAAATGAAAATCGCAACGAGGAATCGCAATGCGAAATGAAAATCGCAACGCGAATTTAATTTCGCGTTGCGATTTTCATTTTCGCGTTGCGATTCTCTCGTTGCGATTTCATTTCGCATTGCGATAGTACTTTTTGCCTTCAACATAATGCAGATTGAAATCAACAAAATCAACCATTACATTTCAATCAATTAAACAAGCACAAATAAGAATTATGTTAACATTATTAAAAACAATCAACTTTTACAAATCACCTTTTACAAATCAATTAAACAATCAAAAAATAAGCAATAATTATTAGAGAAAATAACACTTCTACTATGAATCAACTTTTGCAGCCATACATCATTTTCACGCAGCTCACTTCTGAGATTAACCTGCATAACCAACATTTGCTCAAACAACACTTTTTACACATCTAAAACCTACAAACAGCAAATTATTGAATTCTAGGTACTTAACCAAACATTTCAAACCACAAGCCTATAAACATACCAATTGTTTATGGACATTTTTATAACGCGGAATGCAGGTAGGCAGCGTCTCGTATATATCGATCTAGCCATATAATGTCAAAACCACAAGCCTACTGCAGCTCTATCTATATCGGTGGGAGGTAGATACTTTATACTTCTTGTGATCAAACGGTCCAACGCCAAGCATACGAGAGGACCACAATCCCCTCTGGGTCCTTTCGTTTGTTGTGGTGCGGTCTCGTCTCTGCTAACCTGTAATATTGAGCTTCTTTGGCTTCTTGTTTCCAGAACGAGTCAATAATTTATCGCATCCAATAATTTAGCCAAATAAGAGCTCCATCCCTTAATAATATCTCTTAAATCAGCCAATGATATGTAATTTATCATGCTGTCATATACTATTGCCTTAAGGGATGGGATCTGAAGCTCGACGAGAAGCCAATGGTTACGTTCCAAAACAGGGACAAACACCTGCAATCATAGTAATAATTCATTCATTTGCGCACTTATTTATGAATACCTTTAAACTCATCTAAAATAAACACTAACCTTATCGACCTCCCACCATGTAGGATAAAGTTTAGCTTGTCCATTGCCCAACGCAAATGATTCATCTCGTTGATTCTTCAGTGAACGCGTTAAAAGACGTCAGCATAATTGTATATCGTGTATTTCTTTTATTTTCCTTAAGTTTCCTAATTATTAGAAGACGTGACACCCACGCATCGATATGCTGTTTTACAAAAAAAGACATATTAGTAACTTACATAAATTTACAAAAAAAATAATCAAATGAAAATATAAGAAAATATAAGACTTACCCCTCATCGAAATAGCCATTGTCTTCGACCCCTAATAATACGCCCCACCAAGACCGATCAGTAACAAATAGATATCATCATTGAGCTGCATATGTCAGTGAAACACCCCTGGCTTCGCTCATGTAGATAAAATTAACTGCGGTCTTAGCCCAAAGGGTGTTTCCAGAATTGTGTCCGGTAGTTTCCTCTCCTCTTCAGATACCGGTATGGTACTGGCCGGTAACTCATACGAGAGCCAACTTGAATCCATCATGTCCGGCACGTCAGAGGGTTTCTCAAGAATCCTACATATGACGCCATTTGAATCGGGCTCTTGAATGGTGGGAGGGAACCTCTTCAACGATGACAGTTGGCCTCTTGAACGGTGGGGGGACTCTCGAGGAATGATATGGCCTCTTCAACGATAGGTGGACTCTTGAGGGATGACAGGCGAGTCAGGCTTCTTCTTGCGGTGTCTTCGCACTATTGGGGTATACGGAGACTTAATAGCACGTGCACGCCGTCTGATGCGTGAACTCTGTCGTGCAAGAAAAACCCTAAAGCATCCACCTTATCAGTCCGCTAAATAATTAAATACAATATCAGTAAATAAACAGACATGATATTTAAACAGTGAAACAAAGAAATATATTTCAAACTTTCAACCAAAAGACAAAACAAAGACAAATACTAACTTCACAGTTAAAGTAAAAAGTTTAGCAGTTTTTGGCAGCAACCGAATAAATTTACTAAGCAATCTAAGTGAAATGGTTAATTTAAGTGAAATTACGAGTAAATTTATCATCAAGTTAAATATGGAAAATCTTAACTACCCTCGTTGCGTAGGTATGAACCTCATTATGCAACGATACTACCATCTCACGTAGAGCGGCAACCTCACCACGTAAAGTAGACACCTCCACACCCATGCACCATCGTTATCAAGTAGATACCGATCTCCTCACGCAAGGCATTGACCTCATCACGTAACTCCTTGACTCATCCCGTGGAGGTGGAGAATAGGGAGATAGAAGTCGTGGCATCTTTGCCGGTCGCCTATCATGAGATGGTGGAGAAGAGGCTCGATGATGTGACGGGATAGGTGATGGCTCTCGTTATAGAGGTGTATAGTCGGGTCGATCAGGTGATGGCTCTAGGTGAGGTGATGGCTCTCGAAGTGGAGGAAGTGAAGGCTGCTCATCATTCATGCCATCAAGAAAACACTGACTAGCTTGCCACCAATCAGTGGCAAGCTCAGCCTCCGTGGGTGTCAGTCTCATTAATGAAATGTTGGCCTCCTAAAAATATAAAAACTCAAACAAAGTTAAACGTCTACTATTAATAACTTGTTTATATATAGTATTTGTGTAACTTACATTATTTATTGTCGCATATGGTATTAAGTCTTCCCAATCCAACAGACGTTTCCTCTTCCAGGAAATAGCCCTGGGAATATCATTTGAAGTTTTTATTGCATATGTCTTCATGGCGGGAAAGGCCTCGAATATCCAAATCTACAAACAATATAATAACAAACATTAGTAATTGTTAAATAATTAATTATAATTTTGAAAACATTATATAGAAATTCTTACCTTAAAGGCCCAAACAAAGCCTGACAAAGTGTATTTCGACCCATCGCCCCGCAAACTTTTGCGGTCATCAAAGGCAGACGACAACTTAGTCCAGGTAGCTTTCCATATATACGAACCCCACGGAAACAGATTCCATGCATTTAGGTCCTCTACCAATAATATTAGCTCCTGAGGAATAGGTTGTCTGGCCTCTCTGCCTAAAAAGCCGGAATATAAAAGTAGTAGAAGGCATACTCGGACAACATCGACGTCATTCATCCGAGTAAAACCATCTTTCTTATTAAACAATTTCTTCATGTCGTCGACGTGTAAGTTCGGCTTCTCTATTGACTCATCAGGAAAAACCCTGGATAACCATGATGGGCGGGTGATATGACGAGTGTACCGGCCTACATCATCGTGTCCGAATCGTAGACCAGTGATTAAGCAGAACTCCTTCCGCCCAAAACAAGTATACGCCGGTGGAAAATGAAACCATATCTCTTCCTCACCACGTTGTATACTATCAGGTAGATCGCTAGTCATGGTCTGAAGCCACAAATGGGTCAAACTAGCATCTCCACCCGGATGCTGTACTCTCAGCCATGGCCCGAAGCAGGTTTCTTCAAACAATTTTCTTTGTGCAGGTGAAAGCTTCGAAGCAATTGTAGTGGCTAGGCTAACTTTATTCCTTAATGTCAATGAAGCCGAAAAAAATTTCTACAAAAAAACAATAAACATACCAAGTTAGATATACCAAAAACTACACTGTCAAGATATACCAAAAACAAAACAATAAACATAAATAGTAGTTTATTCTTGAAACTAAAATTTGCAACACTGTTTTTATCTTTTGGTTGAAATGAAAATCGCAACGAGATAATGAGAATCGCAACGCGGAAATGACTATCGCAACGATATAATCACAACGAGAGAATCGCAACGCGAAATGACTATCGCGACCAGACAATCGCAACGTGAAATGAAAATCGCAACCGCGAAATAAAAATCGCAACGCGAAATGAAAAGCGCAACGCGAAATGAAAATCGCAATGCGATTTTTGTTTCGCGTTGCGTTTTTTATTTCGCGTTGCGATTCTCTCGTTGCGATAGTTATTTCCGCGATGCGATTTTCATTCTCGAAGCTATTCTTCTTCTGCATTACTTCAACCAAAAGACAAAACAAAGACAAATACTAACTTCACAGGCTAAACAGTTTAGCAGTATTGGCAGCAATCGAATGAATTTAATAAGAAATCTAAGTGAAATGGTTAATCTATTATTGAAATTACCAGTAAACTTATCATCAATCTCAATATGAAAAACCTAAAATAATGCAAAAATTTCAAAATAAAATTTAAAAAACTAACCCTCGGAGGTTGATTTTCCATTTCTGAATGATTGTGAGGGATTTTTGACTGTGAATGGTTGTGAGGGATTTCGCCGGCGATGGGGACGGAAATCTTCGGAGATGGGGACGGATTTCGCCGTAGAGAGTGAGAGATGGAGATGGGACTGAGTGTTGTGATTTTGGGTTTGAGGTTATGAGTTGCGATTACTGTGGACGGTTCAGTTTCCGATTTATTAAGAAAAAATTCGTGTTTGGAATTTGAAAAAAAAAATACGCGTTAATACGAATGGCGCTATGTAAATCGCGTTGCGAAAGTCAGTATCTCGTTGCGATTTTGTATTATCGCGTTGCGATAGTAAGTATCGCATTGCGATAGTCAGTATCGCATTGCGATTTTCCCAATTCGCGTTGCGATTCACTTATTCGCATTACGAATTGGGAAAATCGCAACGACACTGTATACCATCGCAACGTGATTTCCAACTATCGCAACGCGAAATGCAACGCGAATTTGCGATAATGGAGATCGCGTTGCGAATTAGCGATCGCATTGCGATTTTGTTGGTCATTTTAGCAAATCCGGAAAAAGTTGGTTAAAATCGTATATTATATGGGATTTTTGGTCACTGAGGTTATTTTCTCTTATAAAATTCCTTGTCATACAATACAATTATTGAAACTTCGAATATAGAATTTAAAGAGATCAAATAAGAAACAACTCAGAGTGTGGTCGAATTGGTGGTTCCGACAGAGGTTCCGACAGAGAAAACACCATAAGGAAGCAACTACGGATCAGCATCGTAAGGTACGTTCGAGGCTACAGATGATGGAAGAATCAATATCGACCTTCCGTTATGTTGAAATTAGAATGGTATCATGTGAGTGTTGGAAGTCAAAATTAGGGACACCGAATTTAGTGCATTTAATTTTGTTGATTTTTTTGGCATGTGATAATTGCACTTTAGTCCCTGTACTTTAGGATAATTCACGATTAGTCTTTAAGCTTCAACTATAAATACCCTAACTCATTTAACTTCAAAATCATCCTAAATCATTTCTTTCTCCCAATACTAAAGAGTTTAGAGAGTTTTCTTGTGAGTTGTGAGTGTTTTGTAAACATCTGTAAATTTTCTCTCTTTAATAAAAGATCTGCAGCAGTTTGGAGACGAAGGCACAATTGGCCGAACTCCGTTATCAATTTCGGATATTATTTTTCCACTTTTATTTCGCATTCCCACTAATATGGTTATAGGGAAATTACTCGTTTATTTCCCAACAACTGGTATCAAGAGCTTTTGGTGGTGAATTATTTCGATTTTTTGCAATGTTACAATTAACGTAAATAGTGAAATTCGTGAATAATAAAATTTGGTCGACGATACGAATTTGTCGACGGAGGTGTTCTAATACATGGTGGTTCGCAAGAATTGTCAGAAACGATCCAAAAGAAGCCAGATTCGAGTGGGAGCGATGGCTGTAGACGAAGGGAATGTGAAAATTGAGAAGTTCGATGGTGCGGACTTTGGCTTTTGGAAGATGCAGATTGAAGATTTTTCTGTACCAGAAAAATCTATATCAACCTCTTTCAGGAAAGCAACCAGAGGGCATGAAGAATAAAGACTGGGCTCTTCTCGACAGACAAGCCCTCGGAGTTATCCAACTGACGTTATCCCGCAATGTTACTTTCAAAATAGCAAAGGATAAGACCACGACGGGTCTTATGGCGACTCTCTCCAGTATGTATGAGAAGCCATCGACCTCAAACAAAGTTCACTTGATGAGACGATTATTCAATTTGCGAATGGCGAAATGAGCATCAGTGACTCAACACCTAAATGAACTCAACACAATCACAACCCAGTTGAGTTCCGTGGAAATTGAATTCGATGATGAAGTTTGAGCTTTAATTATCTTATCATCTCTACCAAACAGTTGGAATGCTACTGTTATAACAGTCAGCAGCTCATCGGGAAATAATAAATTGAAATTCGTCGATGTTCGGGATCTGGTATTGAGTGAAGAAATTCGACGAAGAGAATCGGGTGAAGCATCAAGCTCCTCAGCCTTGCACACGGAGTCTAGAAGGAGAACTTCATAAAGAAATCCAAATCATGGCATATCGAAATCAAGAACGAGAAATAAATATTTTAACTATTATAATTACGACAAGAATGGTCACTTTAAAAGATATTGTCGAACACCGAAGAAAGATACAACCGTACATGAATCTGCCAACGTAACAAAGGAAACAGGTGATGCCATGATTCTAAGTGTCAACAGTTCGCTTGAATCATGGATCTTGGATTCAGGGGTATCTTTTCACTCTACCCCATGCCAAGAAATCATGGAGAACTACGTCAGTGGTGATTTTGGGAATGTTCATCTAGCTAATGATGAAACATTGAAGATCGTCGGAAAAGGAGACATCCGATTAAAGTTGCCAAAACCAGACCACCTGGAAGCTGAAAGAAGAGAGACATATTCATGGCCTCAAAATAAATTTGATTTCTGTTGGATAGCTTGATGGAGAAGGATATTGTACAACCTTTTCAGGATGTGAATGGAAGATTACCAAAGGAGCACTCGTCATTGATCGTGGTAAGAAGACTGGTACTCTATATATAACCTCAAATTTGGATAATATCATTATAGCAACAGATACTGATGGAAAATCAAACCTAAGGCACCAAAGGCTTGGCCATATGAGCGAGAAATGGATGAACACACTTTTGTCAAAAGGGAAGCTGTCGGATCTAAAGAATATAGATGTCGAACTATGTGAGGATTGCATCTTTGGCAAATAAAAGAAAGTAAGTTTTGCAAAGATTGGCAAGACGCCCAAGACTGAAAAGTTAGAGTGGTTCATACTGATGTATGGGGACCATCTCCAGTTCCATCTCTTACAGGCTCACTATATTTTGTCACCTCCATCGATGATTCTATAAGGAAGGTGTGTGTTTATTTTCTGAAGAAGAAATCAGAAGTCTTTGATACCTTCAGAAAATGGAAGGCCATGGTGGAAAATGAGACAGATTTGAAAGTCAAGCGGTTGAGGTCTAATAATAGAGGAGAGTACAGAAATAGTAGATTCAGAGATTTCTACGCACACAATGAGACCAAGATGGAGACAACAGTTCCCATTACACCGCAACAGAATGGCGTAGCAGAGCGCATGAACATAATCATGAATAAACGTGCCAGAAGCATGAGGATATATGCCAGCTTGCCTAAATTACTATGGGCTGAAGCTATCAACACTGCAACTTACCTTATCAACCATGGACCCTCAGTTCCCTTGGATGGTGGAATACCAGAAGAAGTTTAGCAAGAAAGAAATAAACATTTCACACTTAAGAGTGTTTGGTTGTATTTCTAATGTACACATAAATTCTGCTAAAAGAAGTAAACTTGATACCAAGTCCAACAAATGTGTCTTTGTTGGTTATGGTGGTGATGAGTTTGGTTACCGGTTTTGGGACTACGAAAATTGAAAGATCATCAGAAGCAGAGATGTCATTTTCAATGTGAATGTAATGTACAAAGACAGGTCAACCATAGAATCAAGTAGCTCCAATACCAAAGCTGAAACAAAGGAATTTGCTGAGTTTGAGGAGATTTCTGGAAATGATGTTCAGATCAGTCCTGAAGCAGTTCAAGAAGAACTAGGCACACCAGAACTGAGACGCTCCTCCAGAATTCCTAAACCAACCCAACGTTATTCTCCTTCTTTGCACCACTTGTTGTTGATTGACAATGGTGAACCAGAGTGCTATGATAAAGCAATGCAGGTGGAGGATTCAGTCAAGTGGGAGTCTTACATGAAAGATGAGATAGACTCGCTTATGTCAAATCAGACATGGAAATTAGCTGAATTACCACCAAGCAAGAAATCGCTTCATAACAAGTGGATTTACAGGATCAAAGAAGAGCACGATGGGAGAAAATACTACAAAGCAAGATTGGTTGTCAAAGGTTTTCAGCAAAAAGAAGGTATTGACTACAATGAATTTTTCTCTCCAGATGTGAAGCTGTCTACAGTCAGACTAGTGTTGAAAATTGTAGCTGTAGAAAATCTACATCTTGAGCAGTTAGATGTAAAGACAGTTTTCCTTCATGGTGATTTAAAGAAAGAAATCTATATGAGGTAACCAGAAGGCTTTATAAAGGCAGACAAGAACTACCTGGTATGTAGGTTGAAGAAGAGCTTGTATGGTTTAAAACATGCTCCTAGACAGTGGTACAAGAAGTTCGATAGTTTCATAGGTAGAATGGTTTTACCATATGCCAAGCAAATCAATGTTGCTATATCAAGAAGTTCGATAACAACTTCATTATTTTATTGTTGTATGTTGATGACATGCTCGTTGCAGGCTCAAACATGCAATAGATTATAAACTTGAAGCAAAAATTGTCGAAGCAGTTTGCAATGAAAGATATGGGTGCTACAAAGCAGATTATTCGGACGAGGATTAAGAGAGACACAAAGTCGAGGACTTTGATATTATCACAGGCTGAGTACATCAATAAAGTACTCTCCATGTTCAACATGCAAGATGCTAAACTAGTAAGTACACTTTTAGGTGTTCATTTTAGACTCTCCAAAGAACAGTCACCAAAGATGAAGGAAGATCGTGCACACATGGTGAAGGTTTTTTATGCCTCAGTAATTAGAAGTCTGATGTATGACATGGTTTGTACTAGACCAGATATTGCTTAAGCAGTGAGAGCCGTTAGCAGCTACATGAATAATACGGGCAAGGTACACTGGGAAGCAGTCAAATGGATCCTTAGATATCTGTGGGGTACTACAAATAAAGCACTTTGTTTCAAAGGTGGAGATACGATACTGACAGGCTATGTAAATGCTGACTTAGCCGGAAATGTTGACATAAGAAGAAGCACTACAGTGTATTTCTATACTCTATGAGGTACCACAGTGAGTTGGGTTTCTCAACTACAGAAGATAGTTGCTCTCTCCATAACTGAAACAGAATATGTCGCTATTACGGAAGCCAACAAGGAGATGGTTTGGCTCCAAAGTTTCATGGAAGAGTTATGCAAGAAACAAGAAAACAATGTCTTGTATTGCGACAGTCAAAATGTCATCCATCTAGCGAAGAATCCATCTTTTCATTCCATGACGAAGCACATACAATTGCGATATCATTTTATCCAGTCTCTTCTGGAAGATGGGATTTTGAAACTTGAAAAGATTAGTGGAGCTCAAAATTCGGCATACATTTTAACAAAGACGATAACTATGGACAAACTGAAGTTGTGTTCAGCTTCAGTTGGCATGCTAGAGTAACAAGACCAAAAATGCTGCTGCATAATCGAGGTGTGAAGACAGATTAAAATCAGTTTTAAAGTGGGAGATTGTTGGAAGTCAAAATTGGGGGACTGAAAGTCAAAATTGGGAGGCATCGAATTTGGTGGATTGGACATCGAATTCGGTGCATTTAATTTTGTTGATTTTTTAGCATGGGATAACTGCACTTTAGTCCTTGTACTTTAGGGTATTTTTAAGATTAATCTTTATGCTTCAACTATAAATACTCTAACCCATTTAGCTTTAAAATCATCCCAAATAATTTCTTAACTATAAATACCCTAACTCATTTAGCTTTAAAATCATCCCAAATAATTTCTTTCTCCCAATACTAAAGAGTTTAGAGAGTTTTCTTGTGAGTTGTGAGTGTTTTGTAAACACCTGTAAATTTTCTCTCTTTAGTAAAAGATCTGCAGCAGTCTGGAGACGTAGGCATAATTGGTCGAACTCCGTTATCAATTTCGGGTATTATTTTTCCGCTTTTATTTCGCATTCTCACTAATATGGTTATAGGGAAATTACTCGTTTATTTCCCAACAGTGAGGGCCTATAGTCCCAAAGATTCCCCGTAAAGTCCACTTTCTCTATATGACCTACACCACAACAGACCTACTCTTTATTTGATATCTTAAAATCACCCACTCTTTTATGCAATTAAGAAAGAAATGATGATTTCAATCAAAATAATTCCTTTTGAATGAAAATTATTAATCGACTAAACGATCAATACATGTTACTGACACGATGTTTCCAAATGTATTCAATTATTGACATGATATGTACCACATCATCCGAAGTGATGATGTGTATGTGCTGTCACGTAAACTTATGCCACATCACCCAAAGTAATAATGTGTAATGCATCATATCACCTAAAAAGATGACATAATTTTATCACGTTATGAATGAAATATCTTTCAAAACTGCTTTCCTGAAAATTTCTTTTGTTAGGAATTGTTGCAAATACAGAAAACAAGCATTATATATATATATATAATTAGGATCTACTAACCCATAGTGTAAAACTTTTAGTTTTACACAGGTTGAGATTAACTCATTGTTTTTTATGGTGAATATCTTCATATTTTCTACTGTTAATCTCAGTCTTTGGTTTCTTTTATCCAACGGACATAAAAAGGTGTAAAACTAAAAGTTTTACGATATATGTAATTGGATCTTGCCTCATATATATTGAGATATGATCTTCTTACACAATGTAGAACTCTTTTAGTTTTACACAAATTTAAGATTGTTGGATGAGGAAAATAGAGGTCTGAGATTAACGGTAGTAAATGAGAAGATATTCACTAGGAGAAAATAAATCAATTTTAATCATCAATTATCACTCATCAAACTGTCTTAAATCTGCATAAAATTAAAAAATTTATATTTCATAAGTGAATTCTAACCCATATATACACACGCGAGATTTTGACTCCAAAATTTCGGTTTGTTATACCTATTGATGTGAATTCTCTACTCCACGTCGCAATAAGGCTCTTATTCATATATATTGAATAGGGATGTGGATTCACAGTAATCCTCGTTATATTCACTCGTGACTCACTTCACTTCACTCCACGTGATATATAAGTATAATTTGAATAATAAGTATGAAATATTTGTTGACTTTCATTATATATGTGATAATTTCAATAGTCACTATTTTAAAAATAATAAGTTATTACGATCTTTTAATTGATAAATTAAAATATAACTTAAATACAAGTTTACAAATTTCAAAAAATAAAATTTTTACATAATATTATTCAAATATTAATATTGATGTAAGACAACGGAAAATGATACGGAACAAGTCGGATGAAACAATGTCATATTTACTCTTATCCCGAGTCATTAGGTCTAATTTTTGCCATGGGGCATGATCAAATTTACCGAGTTCATTGAAGAGATGTAGTTGATTGATTTACCTATAGTTGGAAAGCAATTTACTTAGTTTGGTCCACGGAATAAATGTTGTTGTCTTGGTCTATTTTTTAATTAGTATGTGATAATTATGAGGTAATATATGTTTAATTTTTTTAAATTTTTTTGATAATGAATATTTAAACACCTTGCAGATATAATACTCGAACTTGAGATCTCTAAAGATAACAATCATCCCTTCAACCATTAAGATTGTTTGGTTTGTGCTTTTGATCGATTTTGGATCTCAAATATTTGGGTGGTGCGCTTTCCTAGTGTGAAATAGTGTAATTTGCCAAGGTTAGTAACAGATTATGAACTACTGATTATTACCACAGATGATTTGAATTAGGGTCCAAAACTTTTCTATTTTGTAAATTGTTGGATGGAGAACAAGGCTCATGCGAGATTAACTGAAGAGGGGTGACAAAAAATAGGTGCAGAGGCTGGTCCGAATAGGGGGATAATGTACAACTTAGAAACTTGAAGGTATTTTCAAGGAAATAGAATAGAAAAGAATTGGGTGATGTGGATAAAAAGATTGCTCACTTAGAAAATGCAGTTGTATTGTTCTCTAAATCGATTGTTTTGTAAAGAGTTACTGTTTCTTTAGCATGTATATGAAATCCATGATGAACAGTTTAGCCATCACATCTGAATTTGTAGCTTCTCTCCACTTTTGTTTTTGTCTGAAAAAATTTCTCATGCTTCATACATCTCAGTCAAGCTAGAAATACGACGATTTGATCAAACTGACATCGTTTAACTGAATATCTTCTTTTTTAGTATCGTTTGACATATATTTCTCGAAGTGGCATCTTTTCGGTTGAGGTGACGAAAGACACATCCCGGGGACACGCTTTATCTGGTTTTACGCTGAGTTGGATGCCATGTGTGAAAGGCGCATCCCCTGGGATGCGCCGTCGCGGGATTTTGCTGATTCAATTGCCACATGTGAAAGGCACATTTCCGGGGACGCGCCTTTCATTAAATGTCTTAAATGCCCATCCGATTTTTCCCCAACTATCCCTCCTCCTCTCCCTATATAAATCCCTTCAACCCCCCTCATTCTTCACACCAAAATCATCTTCTCATCTCTTATATAACTCAAATTCTCCAAATCTTTGAGTTTTAAATTTCTTATTAGTGGTAAGAAATTTATTTTTCAATTAGTATTTTTTTTAAAATAGTTATTATATTTTATATTAATATAATTATATAAATATTATTTTTATTAAAATAATATTTATATAATTATTATTTATTTAAATTTATTAATTAATTATTTTTTGTGCTAATTATATTTTTTGTCTACAGTTATAATGGAAAGTGAAATGCTGCTGCGATTGGATGCTGACCATATCTCCATACATTTTAGCGATATGGTAATATTTTTTTATAATTAATGTTAATATTTATTGTTATGTTTAATTTAAATTTATTATGAATTTATATTAATTTTAATTTTTTATAATACATGTTATTTAGGATACTGATAATATTTTAGAGACATTTATTAAAAATCCACGTATACCGCCACCGGAATGTATTTTGCCATATTTGGCTTCTGCCGGGTTTGGATATATTGCAACAATTATTGGCAGTTGCAAACTCGAACCTGTCCTAATTTCTGTATTGATTGAGAGGTGGAGGCCCGAGACATATACTTTTCACCTTCCATGTGGAGAGGCTACAATTACATTAGAGGATGTCTCTATGCATCTGGGGCTTCCCGTCGACAGAAATATGATGTGTGGTATGGCGGATGGTGATTGGCAGTCAATGTGCATGGATTATCTTGGAGCTGTTCCGCCAGAGTTTAATGGAGGTAGAATAACTTTATCTTGGTTGAAAGCTAATTTTGAGGTTTTAAATGAAAATGCTTCAGAGGATCAAGCAAAGGCATGTGCTCGGGCATATATTCTACGAATAATTGAAGGAATATTGATACCCGACAAATCTCGCAACCAGGTGCATATGACGGGAGATATCGCTATGGTCGTATGACACCAAACTTGGTTGAAGCAATAAATTCAACCTTAAAGGGGGCGCGTCATTTACCAGTCACGGCATTGGTCAAAACGACTTATTTTCGTTTGTGTCAACTCTTTGCAAAGCTCGGTGGACAAGCTCTTACTTGGATGCAAAACGATCATATTTACCACCCAATATTAGTAGCTGATTTACATAAAAAAGTGGTTGCATCAAATGGGATGTTGGTTACAAATTTTTCTCGCACCCGTGAATTGTTTCGTGTAACCGAAATGCCACGTCCGTTGCAAGGGATTGAAACTAACTCTTTCAGAGTTAATCTGCATAAGAGGTGGTGCGATTGTGGTTTCTTTCAAGCACTCAAATATACATGCTCTCATATCATTGCAGCTTGCTCACATTCGCATTTGGACTACAAAAATTATGTTGATCCCGTATACTAACTTTCACAAGTATTCAAGGTATATGAATTTGAGTTTCCACCCATAGGAAACGAAAGAGACCCAGATGAGATTCAAATTTGGCTTACAATTGTACCAGATCTATTGCTATTGAGGGACTCAGGTCGTCCAAAATCTACTAGAATACATTGTGATATGGATATTCGGGAGAAGTCAACAGAACAAAAACGATGTGGGCATTGTAGAAACATCGGACACAATAGAAAAAATATTCAGCTTTATTATTATCACATAACCGTTAATCCTTATGTAACCTAATACTCTATTTAAATAAATGTTTTTGTTTCTAATATTTAAATGTAATTGTATTTTCTATAATTTCTCAATGTATAATAATAATTACAGATTAAATGTGTAATTATACTAATTTTATTAACTTATGCATCAATATTTTGATTAAATAATAATAACAGATGACTAGATTGATAATATTTAAATAATTAAGTGATAAAATTAATAGATCGATAATCAAAATAAAAAATAATAATATAACCATACATGTAATATAATAAAATTTATACATTTTTCATATAACTACAATAAAATAAAAATTAGTTTTCATCTGTTGTTTTATCCGATTAATGTGGATAATACACTCCACCTTTCACACGTGGGACGCGCCTTTCACACGTGACATCCAACTCAGCGTAAAACCAGGTAAAGCGCGTCCCTGAGGATGCGCCTTTTGCCACCTCAACCGAAAGAGTGTCACTTCGAGAAATATAAGTCAAACGATACTAAAAAAGAAGATATTCAGTTAAACGATGTCAGTTTAATTAAATCGCCTAGAAACACAACATATTATATTATGATGTATAAGCCTGTCAAGTCAGTTTCTAATCGAACCATATCTAGCTAGACAGGCTGCATTAAAAGCTGTGTGTTCCACTATCATTGTACCCAGAAAACTGTATTTTAGATTTGGACCAATTCATCATGGAAGTAAAACAGGTGGGCTATTTGACAACTTGGCTTTTTCAACCTTGGTCCGGTTGTTCCCTAGTTTTGTCGATCCGACATCAGTCATAAAACACAAGTTATTGTTGTGTTTTCTCCTAAGCCGATCATATAATTTCTCGAATTATCGGTTTCTGATCTTTCGAACTCAACTGAGCTGGAGGCTCTCGTTGCGATCGCAGTCTCCTTGCGCAAGAATGTATGTTGTTGTTCATTTTGGAATACGAGCAAATCCTCTTAGACTTTTTACCTATAAGAAACATTTGAATTTAATGCCAAATCCATTGAATTATTAGGGGAAAAAAACAGGTCAAGCTGTAAAGGGATTGAATCATATTCTAGATTCTACAAACTCTTATTTCTCTCCCTTGTAAATTACATGTTCTAAGCAATGTTTGTAACACCCTCAACCCATACCCGACTCGGATACGAGTCCAGGATGTCACATTGACTATAAAAAAACCAATATTCTTAAAAAACGATAAAACCTTTGGACTTATATTATTAAAATACAATAATATATATATGTTAATACAAGTTTATCAAAATACTCAGAGCATACACAACTTGACCCTTTGATTACATGCCAACATTTATTTACATAACAAAAGGACCCACTGATTAAGTTGCTTCTGATCTGTAGTTACAGGAGTAATGTTGTCCAGCTACTTAACTTGTCTCGTCTACTTTCTCGGATCCTACGTGTGAAACACTCACACGCTAAGTCATCGACTTAGTGAGGCAATATAGTAATAATAATAACAAGGAATTGTAATGAAAATGCCATAATGAGATAAATGAAATGAAGTCATATACTTAATCAATGCAGTTATATCACCATGTTCCTTACCTATAAGCATATTACATTAACATTCATGAATTTGTATGAATAAGTTTATTGGCCCAGTATACTATACTGAGAACCTAAGGTATGTGAGTACTGTGAGGTTGTACACTATGCTGTCACCACAGCTCGTATAAATGCACTGAAGTGCCACGTAGAATTTCACCGAAGTGCCGCGTATAATTGCATTGTAGTGCCATATAAGATTGTCCCTAATGACCACGTAGAAAATTCCTTAAGAATCATATATATATGCCAAGGATCAAATATGTGTCTCAAAAGACCTCACACATGTTCCAAATAATACATATATGTCCCGAAGGACCGCGTAAACCCTCTACTCTTGGCATGCCAACTATACCTATAGTTCTCATCTACATAACATGGATTTTTCCCAAATTACATAGTATATCACATAGACATATCGTTTCCTTACCTTCATCATATGACTCATATAATTTTGCATACGTATTCATTTAAAACATGTTACACAATGCACATATTATGAATTCCTATCATGCTTCACATTATGAAATGAATCATACATCAATGTATTGAATCTAGACTTCTCACAAGTCTAGAACTGAATATATCGCTATAATCATGTTATGCATATGCACTCACCTATATTTCCTTATTTTTTCCTCAATCGATCTTACTTGGCAATCGTTTTGGAACTTGTTTAGGCTCTGTATCTTCATAGTAATTCATTGATACTTATCAGTATACTAATTAATATATTCTAACTATCATTTCTTGGCTAAAAGAAAAGCCATTTTCATCTTTTAATGAAAGTATGCATCGATGCACTACACCATGTATCGATGCACTACACCATGTATCGATGCATCCCTTGACGGGTGCATCGATGCACTATCTATGCATCAATACATAAATCCTATTCGATGTTTGTATTTAAGGGGTGCATCGATGCGCTACTTGTGCATCGATACACTGAAGGCATTCGATGTTTTTATTTTAAAATAGTGCATCGATGCACTTCATGTGCATCGATACACCTTGAATAATTTTTGGGATTTATCCTTGATGCATCGGTACACATTGAATGTGCATCGATGCACATTGCCCAAAAATGTCATTTTCAGCACGAAATCCTTTCATAATCCCCTCAACACTACATAATTCACTTCCTTTTATATCCCTAACTTGAATACTCTTACTTAAACTAATTATTATCCATTCCATACCTCTAAAACTTAGAAATCCAATTCTCCATATATAATTTAAGAATCTCACTCAAATTCCAACATGTTCTTAATCTAATTCTAACACTTCTTATTCCTTAATTAGCCTGATGACAAGTCAAATCTCACTTCCAATTCTTATTATGAACTCTATTCCAAATTTCACTTTTCTACTTCATTTCTTTAATCCTTCCTAACTCCATCATCTTTTGAGTTTAAGATAACCTAAGCTTTCCTTAAGCTTAGTTATCATCTAATGATCAATAAGCAACCTTAAATTCATCAAAAATTTGATCAACAAGAAAACTCACCTTTAGCTTGGTCTCACGGTGGAGAAGAAGAATGAAGAAGAAGAGAAATCTAGAACTTTGGTTTTTCCCCAATTATCTTCCAGATGTATTAAAATATCCCTTCAAAAGTAATATTTAATTGCTTTCATTATTAAAAGACTTATTTACCCCTTTAGTTCCTCATTCTTTGCTAATTTCTCCTACACAAAACATTTCAATCAATTCTTTGAACTTTTTAATTTATCTAATTTGGTCACTAAATTTTTAAATATCACAATTTGATCACTAACCCGGTATGGAGGATGTTACAAATCTCCCCCTTAAGAAAAATTCGTCCTCGAATTTTCATTGTATGAACAGATGAGGATATTGAAGTCGTATATCTTCTTCACGTTCCTACGTGGCTTCTTCTACCTTATGATTTCTCCAAAGAACTTTGACCAACGAAACCGTTTTATTTCTCAATTGTTTAACTTCATGAGTCAATATTTGTATTGGTTCCTCTTCATAGGTCAAATCAGGTTGAACTTCTACTTGTTATAGTTCAACAATATGAGAGGGATCTGACCTATATCTTCGTAACATAGACACATGGAAAACATTATGGATTTTCTCCATTTCTGATGGTAAGGATAACTGATATGCCACTAGTTCTATTCTTTTAACAACTTCATATGGCCCGATGAATCTAGGACTTAGCTTTCCTTTCTGACCAAATCGTAATACTTTTTTCCATGGTGATACATTCAGAAACACTTTATCTCCCACTTCAAATTCAATCTCCTTTCTTTTAAGGTCAGAATAAGACTTTTGCCGATCAAATGCCATTTTTAGGTTATGTTGAATTTCTCGAACTTTCTCTTCCATATCTTGAATCAAATCTGGACCGAGTATATTTTGATCTTTCAGCTCATACCAGTTTAATGGCGTACGACATTTCCTCCCATATAACGCCTCATAGGGTGCCATTTTAATACTGGACTGATAACTATTGTTGTAAGCGAACTCCGTCAGTGGTAAGTATTTCTCCCACGACCCTTTAAACTCAATGGCACATGCTCTCAACATATCTTCCAATATTTGAATTGTTCTTTCTGATTGTCCGTCTGTCTGAGGGTGAAAAGCAGTACTAAAGTTTAAGCGAGTCCCCAACGATCCATGCAAGGATTTCCAGAATCTCGAGGTGAATCGAGGGTCTCGATCAGAAACTATAGAAACAGGCACTCCATGCAATCTAATAATTTCTCTAATATACAGTTCCGAATACTTTTCCTTGGAAAAATCTGTTCTGACAGGAAGAAAATGTGCTGACTTGGTCAATCAATCAACAATTACCCAAATTGAATCTCTTTTGTTTGGAGTCAGGGGTAACCCCAAAACAAAATCCATCGTTACATTTTCCCACTTCTATTGTGGAATGAAAAGTGGTTGTAATAATCCAGAAGGAACTTGATGTTCGGCTTTGACTTGCTGACATGTTAAGTACTTGGACACAAATGTAGTAATGCTTCGTTTCATCCCTGGCCACCAATACCGATCTTTTAAATCCATATACATCTTGGTTCCACCCAGGTGCATCGTCAATGGACTGCAATGAGCCTCTGTCAATAAATCTTTCTTCAACTCTTCATCGTCTGGTATCACAATTCTTTCTTTATAATACAATTTCTCATTAGACTTCACCTCAAAGTCCTTAATTTCCTTATTATTTACTTGCTCTATTCTTTTCAAACATATTTCATCTTGCTTTGCAATTCTCCTATTCGGTCCAACCATAATGGTTTAAGTTTTAACTCTGCACATAGACCACCGTCTTCAGTCAAATATAACCTTGCATCCATAGCTCGTAAAGCTGCAAACATTTTTCTACTTAAAGCATTTGCTACCACGTTAGCCTTTCTGGGATGATAGTCAATTATTATATCATAATCTCTCAAAAACTCAACCCATCTCCTTTGTCTCAAATTAAGCTCTTTTTGAGTCATCAGGTATTTCAAGCTCTTATGATCCGTATACAAGTAACATCGTTCTCCATACAGATAATGACACCAAATCTTGAGAGCGAACACCACTACAGCCATTTCTAAATCATGGGTGGGGTAATTCTTTTCATGTGGTTTCAACTGTCTCGATGCATACGCTACCACCTTCCCTTATTGCATTAATACACACCCCAACCCATTGTGGGACGCGTCACTGTATACTACAAAATTCTTACCAGATTCCTGTTGAACTAATACAAGAGTTTCTGTCAGAATTCTCTTTAAAAACTTTCTTGACATTTAGAAGTCCAAACAAACAATACATTCTTTCTCATCAGCTTCGTTAAAGGTAGCACTATCATTGAAAAATTCTTAACGAATCTTCGATAATAACCAGCAAGTCCAAGGAAACTCTGAACTTCAGATACATTCTTTGGAGCTTCCCAATCCATTATAGCTTTTACCTTTTGAGGATCCACCCGAATCCCATTTTCAGAGATCACATGCCCTAAGAAAATTACTTCATTTAGCCAAAATTCACATTTGAACAATTTGACATAAAGCTTCTTATCTCTGAGAATTTGAAAAACTATTCGCAAATGTGTGCTATGCTCTTCAGTGGACTTCGAGTAAACCAGTATGTCATCAATAAAGATAACAAAAACTGATCCAAATATGGCTGAAAAATCATGTTCATGAGATTCATGAAAGCAGCAGGTGCATTCGTTACTCCGAAGGGCATTACAATGAATTCATAATGGCAATATCTCGTTCTAAAAGCAGTCTTTGAAATGTCATTCTCCTGAATCTTCAATTGGTGATAACCCGAACGTAGATCGATCTTCGAAAATACCGAAGCTCCTTTTAGATGATCAAACAAGTCATCAATGCACGGGAGGGGATACTTATTCTTGATGGTCACCTTATTAAGCTGTCGATAATCAATGCAGAGACGCATTGACCCATCATTCTTCTTAACAAATAACACTGGAGCTCTCCACGATGACACACTTGGTCGAATAAATCCCTTCTCCAGTAATTCTTGCAATTGATTCTTTACCTCTTTCAATTCTTTCGGAGCCATCCAATAAGGTGCCATTACAATCGGAGTGTTCCCGGCATTACTTCAATTTGAAATTCTACCTCTCTATCTGGAGGTAATCCTGGCAACTCAGCAGGGAAAACATCAGGGAATTCCCGAACTATTGAAATCTTATCTATTTCTTTCTCTTTAGCTCTTGTATCTATCACATTTGCAAGAAAACCTTGACATCCTTGTAGCAATAGCTTCTTAGTAGACATTAATGATATTAAATTTGTCTAAAGGATTAAACCTTTCACTGATCACACTTATTTCTGTTCCTCCTGGACTCTTCAGGGTTATCTTTTTCGATCTACAATTAATATCCCCATAGTAACAGAACAATCAATCCATTCCCAGAATCACTTCAAACTCGTCAAAGGGTAATTCCATCATATTAGCAGGGAATTCAATTCCCTGAATCTTTATGGGACACCCCTTACAAACTTTGTTCACCCGAGCACTATGACCTAAAGGATTAGTTACTATAATCTCATTACTCGTAGCTTCTAAGGGGATCCTCAATTCCTTTACTAACTTACTTGTAATATAAGAATAATTACAACCCGGATCAATCAATACCAATACTAATTTATCATACAGCTGAAAAGTATCTGCTATAATATCGGGATCATCACGGTCTTCACTTGTCTTTAAATTGTATACTCGTGCGGTTTACCGAACTTCATGTTGAGCAGAGGATTCAGACTGGTTCCTTCCTCTGCCTCTTCCTCGTCCTCTTCTTGCGGTAGAACCAACTCTCTCAGATGGTGCAGGTTCACCAACCATCAATGGATAATCCCGGATAAAATATCCAGCATCTCCGCATCGGAAACAAGTCCCAGCAGCCATCCGACATGCCCCAAAATGATTTTCCCACAATGCTGACACTGTCTTGCTTGACCCTGGTTAGATCTCCTAGCACGAGATCCTACCGACTATGTCTGTCTAGGCCTTGCCTGACTTGCTCCCCTATCAGATGATGCAACTGATTCTGATCTAACTTGTGATCAAAATCCTGAGTCTCTTCCTCTTTTTGATAGTACTGAGCTGGAAGAAGTACATGTCCTCTTTGATGTCTGAACTCTTAAGTCCCCGAATCTCTCATTCTGAGCTCTTTCAAGAGCTTTGGCACGATTAATCACCTTTTGGAACGAGGAAAAATTCAATACTATCAGCATTTCTTTCAATCTAGGGTGTAAGCCCTCCACAAACCATTCACACTCA
Organism: Hibiscus syriacus; assembly: GCF_006381635.1. Classification (NCBI taxonomy): domain Eukaryota; kingdom Viridiplantae; phylum Streptophyta; class Magnoliopsida; order Malvales; family Malvaceae; genus Hibiscus; species Hibiscus syriacus. The sequence continues at coordinate 1,002,514 of NW_024062788.1, read as the reverse complement.
TCTTTTTCAGTAGGCACAAGCTCAGATGCAAACCGTCTCAGCTTTTGAACTCGCATTTATACTCATATACAGAGCGATTCATCTGTTTCAAGTTCATAAACTCCTGCTTCATCTGCCGAATGAATTGATCTCCTATATACTTGTTTTTAAATTCATCTAAGAATAAAGACCAAGTCAACTGGTCACTTGACATCCTTATGGTGACGTTCGTCCGCCATATTCTCGCCTGACCCATCAGTAACGAGACAACTCCATCTAACTTCTCCACCTCAGAGCAGTGGAGACCATCCAACATGATTTTCAAATCATTTAACCAAAGATCCGTCGTAACCGGACCTTCCTCATATTCTCTTTTAAATTCAGGAGCTCCCAAACTTCTCAACTCTTTTGCTACATTCATTCTTTGAATTGGTGGGGTAGGAGGTTGAAGACGTGTCAGAATAGCGTCCAACGTCCTGAAGAAAGTGTCTTGGTCTTGCACAGGCACTCCCTGAGATGTCTGTCCTTCACCTTGCCTGGCCAGGGCAGGTGAATTACTGATTTCAGCAGGCCTATATTCTCCCGCTTCACTTCGGGAGCTATTATGTCCGGAAATCTAATAAAATAAACACACTAATCTATTAGCAAAACAACATACTCATACTATACATATTAGAAGTTCTCACTATTTGTTGGCATGTATTCCATTTAAAGACTCTATATACTCTGGTTTATGCCTAAAATCAGATAAACCATAGCTTTGATACCATTAAATGTAACACCCTCAACCCATACCCGACCCGGATACGAGTCCAAGATTTCACATTGACTATAAAAAATAATATTCTTAAAAAACGATAAAACCTTTGGACTTATATTATTAAAATACAATAATATACATATGTTAATACAAGTTTATCAAAATACTCAGAGCATACACAACTTGACCCTTTGATTACATGCCAACATTCATTTACTTAACAAAAGGACCTACTGATTAAATGGCTTCTGATCTGAAACTTGCAGGAGTAATGTTGTCAGGTGCTTAACTTGTCTCGTCTACTTTCTCGGATCCTACGTGTGAAACACTCACACGCTAACTCATCGAATTAGTGAGGAATATAGTAATAATAATAACAAGGAATTGTAATGAAAATGCCATAATAAGATGAAATGAAATGAAGTCATATACTTAATCAATGCATTATATCACCATGTTCTTTACCTATAAGCATATTACATTAACATTCATGAATTTGTATTAATAAGTTTATTGGCCCATGATACCATACTGAGAACCTAAGGTATGTGAGTACTGTGAGGTTGTGCACTATGCTGTCACCACAGCTCGTATAAATGCACCCAAGTGCCACGTAGAATTGTACCGAAGTGCCGAATATAATTGCACCGTAGTGCCATATAAGATTGTCCCTAAGGACCACGTAGAAAATTCCTTAAGAATCATATACATATGCCAATGATCAAGTATGTGTCTCAAAAGACCTCACACATGTTCCAAATAATACATATATGTCCCGAAGGACCGCGTAGACTCTCTACTCTTAGCATGCCAACTATACCTATAGTTCTCATCTACATAACATGGGTTTTTCCCAAATTACATAGTATATCACATAGACATATCATTTCCTTACCTTCATCATATGGCTCATATAATTTTGCATACATATTCATTTAAAACATGTTACACAATGCACATATTATGAATTTCTATCATGCTTCACAATATGAAATGAATCATACATCAATGTATTGAATCTAGACTTCTCACAAGTCTAGAACTGAATATATCGATATAATCATGTTATGCATATGCATTCACCTATATTTCTTTTCTTTTTCCTCGATCGATCTTACAAGGCAATCGTTCTGGAACTTGTTTAGGCTCTGTATCTACATAGTAATTCATTGATACTTATCAGTATACTAATTAATATATTCTAACTATCATTTCTTGGCTAAAAGAAAAGCTATTTTCATCTTTTAATGAAAGTATGCATCGATGCACTACACCATGTATCGATGCATCCCTTGACGGGTGCATCGATGCACTATCTATGCATCTATACATAAATCCTATTCGATGTTTGTATTTAAGGGGGTGCATCGATGCACTACTTGTGCATCGATACACTGAAGGCATTCGATGTTTTTATTTTAAAATAGTGCATCGATGCACTTCATGTGCATCGATACACCTTGAACAATTTCTGGGATTTATCCTTGATGCATCGGTACACATTGAATGTGCATCGATGCACATTGCCCAAAAATGTCATTTTCAGCACGAAATCCTTTCATAATCCCCTCAACACTACATAATTCACTTTCTTTTATATCCCTAACTTGCATACTCTTACTTAAACTAATTATTATCCATTCCATACCTCTAAAACTTAGAAATCTAATTCTCCATATAGAATTTAAGAATCTCACTCAAATTCCAACATGTTCTTAATCTAATTCTAACACTTCATATTCCTTAATTAGCCTGATGACAAGTCAAATCCCACTTCCAATTCTTATTATGAACTCTATTCCAAGATTTCACTTTTCTACTTCCTTTCTTTAATCATTCCTAACTCCGTCATCTTTTGATTTTAAGATAACCTAAGCTTTCCTTAAGCTTAGTTATCATCTAATGATCAATAAGCAACCTTAAATTCATCAAAAATTTGATCAACAAGAAACTCACCTTTAGCTTGGTCTCACGGTGGAGAAGAAGAATGAAGAAGAGAAATCTGAACTTTGGTTTTCCCCAATTATCTTCCACGTGTATTAAAATATCCCTTCAAAAGTAATATTTAATTGATTCCCTTATTAAAAGACTTATTTACCCCTTTAGTTCCTCCTTCTTTGCTAATTGCTCCTACACAAAACATTTCAATCAATTCTTTGAACTTTTTAATTTATCCAATTTGGCCACTGAATTTTTAAATCTCACAATTTAATCACTAACCCGGTATGGAGGATGTTATAATGTTCATTGCTCGGTTTACGTCCACCTCGCCGGAGTCCGTAGTGGACAAGATGAAGATGACTGGGGCCCGTTGTAAAGTGATTTTGGCAGCCGTCCCATGTGGTTATTTTTTCACTGTCGTTAGCAGTTATGTCCAAATGATAAGGAACCAGAAACATGCAACTACCATGGTTATTAGTGATGTTTCAATTTACACTGGTTATAAAAAAACATGCAGATAAAACCAGGGAAAATTACGGATGGTAATGATCGTCATTATTATTTTTGTGGAATTCTATTTCTTGTATCTATTGATCTCTCGAGTTGCTCCTTTCAAACTCTTTTTTTTCTTTTTTTCTTTCTCAAAGGTAACTATACTCTGCTAAGTATGTAACCATTGGTAGGCTGCAATAAGTGCAGTAAACTGAGTTTCTTGCCATTTCTCATGCAGAATGTTAGCAAGAAAGCTGATTACTGGTGTTGGAAGTAGGGTGATTATCGAGCGAGTTGATGGCGAGTTGGCCAATGCTTGATTCATGCTCGTTAAAAAAAATAGGATTTTGTAATTAGTGATTACTATTTGAACTAATTATACAAAAAATATTTAAAAAAATTAATTAAAATTGTGATTTATTTAAAATTACAATTACATTTTAACTAAAATATAATTATACGTTAAGTACCTTATAATTTTATCATTTTACACTTTAATTTATCGATGCTCATCATTATTGATGGTCATCGCCGCTCGTCGAGTGCACAAGAATCATCCATTTTCTAATTGGATTAGGATCCACTTACACAACTAAAAACTATTAGTTTTATGTCTTTTTAGGATTGTTGGATGAGTGAAAATAGACATAAAATTCTCATTTTTTCCCATGACTATCTTCTCATTTCCTATCGTTAATCATATGCATCTATTTTCACATATCCAACGATTTTAAAATATGTAAAAAGAAGTTTTTACACAATCCAGACAAATCCCCCTCTTATGAAGAATCACGGCTAGTGAAAGAAGGGTTGTTCGCATGTGCTTGTCAAGCGACCGAAACTTGAGAGTTTTATGAAGAAAAGGAAGAAGATAAAATTTTATATTGTTTTTGTCTGATAATGTTAAATATAAGACAATTACGTTAGCAGATTTCAATGCCTAACTACTGCCTCTTTAATCTTTATTATGCACATACTATTTTGTGATCCAATTCCAACCGTTAGATTCCCCCATCTTCCTTCCATTCCTACCAAAGTGTTATTCTTCCGCATAAACATATCAATCATTTTGTTGCTATTATGTTATTTATGGAATGATGTTTAATATTCTAACCTGTTTGTAATCATTCATTTTAATTTTAAAATATGACTTAAAACATATTCACTCAAAATAAATGACTAAAAATTAGATTTTGGCTCAATCTTTAGAGGTAAGGCCTTGTTTTCTTGTCATTATTTCTATAGTATTTTTCTTTCTTAAAAGAAATGTTTTCACATTATTGTTCGAATGTGTTACATCATATATATACATATATATATATTTCCTACTCGGTTCACCTATTAAAAATATTTGGGGACTTTAAACGTATTCAAGAAAAAAAATTCAGCCGTTCGTCTACACACACATATGTACGGCTGAATTTTTTTTTCTTGAATACGTTTAAAGTCCCCAAATATTTTTAATAGGTGAACCGAGTAGGAAAGTAATAAGAAAGATTGTTTTTCTAAAAATCTCAGATTATCATATACTTTAAAAATCTTAAAACATCTTTTGTTTTTCTGTTCTACGTTAACATTTGATTTTTATCACTTTAAAATTGTATAAATTCATCATTTCCTAAAATTTTAGAAATAAAATTCACCCCTTTAGTATGCTAAGTAGCCCCTTAACAAAGTTTAACAATTAGTGTCTATTTTTTAACAAAATCTAAAATTTAATATTTAATTTTATAAATTTTAAAAATTTAATGTAAAACAAAATCATTTTAACAAAATTTAATGATTATATTTTAATTTTATCATTTTTTATCTTAATAATAAATACATATTTAAAATTTGTAAAAACTATACAAGTTAAAAGAAAAGAAAAAAGATATTAAAGTAAAAAAATAGAAGTTTAGGTGATGGATAAATAAGTTGAAGGGCTCACGGATAAACAATAAAAAGAACATACAATTTAGAATTTACAGCCAAAAAAGAGTTAACATCAAAAACTTTTTCAACTGATATATATGTTGTATGTCTCCAAACTGGGTTTCATTTTTACATCAAAAACTGGGTCTGGGATCAATATCTCAGCCCCCCAACTACAATGACACCCTAACTTCAAACTAAAGAAAAACCCAGCCCTGCCCTGCCCTGCCCTCTCCTCTTATGGCAGAAGAATAAACCAATAAAAAAGAAAACCCATATCCACTAAACAAATCTGTGCCCCCAAATCAACAATGTCTCCTTTTACAATCTGAATGTTAATAATAAACCAATGGAACAATTCACAAAAGAAAATCGATGTGTACATATATATATATATATATATTATATAAGTTGGGGGGGGTAAATGAATTGAATTTACAACTGTTGAGTCGGCAATGGTGTTTGCAAGTCCCCGTTGCTGACCTCGACTCAAAAAAGGAGACGGAACGTTTAAGCTTCCGATGCCTTACTCATGTAAAAATTGGAAGGCTGGATTCTCAACAAGTTCCTCTGCTGGTTTGACTTCCAAGAAGTCTTTCTCTTGGAGGGAATTGGAGAGGTCATCAACAGAGAAGGGGATGCTGTATTAACAAGGGTGAATTAGTTTGTTTCTCTATTGCCTTTTACATTTTCCTAACAACGAAGCTGTAATTAAAATCATTACTATTGCATTCTTTTATATCAACTAGGGTTCTAATAGTCTAGTTAGAGACTGTAACTATTGTCTTCCTCGATCAACATTCTCAATCAAAAAACCTTCCTGAATGGGGTTTTTTAGTCGAGACAGATCACAAGTATGCTTCCCTAGGTGCATATTGGTAAGAACATACCTGGAATTGTCATCCAATAAAAAGGAACTGCTAGCAGCATCGTTGGAATCCTCTGTCATTAGCACCCTCATGCTGGAAATAACCTGTAAAAGCGTGCAGGTTTCCAATAAATCGTATCTGATTTATGAGCTTCCTATTCAACCAAGAAAAAAGATCATATGCCATACAAACTTACATTTGGAGCGACACTTCGAGTATTGTAGTTGTCATCCCAGTACAGAGTGCATATTCTGTATAATTGCTGTACACTAAGAATCTGACCAGACCAAAATTTAATATCAGACAGTATCCGAAAATAGGTTAGAATAGGGGATAGAGAGAGTGCTTACAGGGCAGAGATCATTTGTAATTTCATCGTACGAAATTCTGTACTTCTGATGTATAACCTGTTATCAGATTTTAGTAACATTCAGCATAAATCTATATTCACTGCTATCAAAATCCTAGGGTACAATTCAAAAAAAAAATCCTAGGGTAATTGAAATATCAATATCTGGGAAATGATTAACGAAAATAAGAATATTAATCAGGAAATAATATTCTGAACAAAGCACAACTACAACAGCAGGTGATTTCACTGGTCAAGGGAACAAATTTCAATAGATTTACAAGCATGATCCAAAGATAGTTGAAGAACAACACCGTGCAAGCAAACAAATACTCGTCAGATTGATAGAAGTTTGACTAACCTTTAGCCACAGCATCAAAAAGAAAAAAGCAAAGCTACTGGTAAATCCAGTCCCTAAATATCTGCTACACTTCCCAAACTGACTATTCTTATTATTTGGAAAGTCAAAAGTTGTTTTAACCGGCGCATTTACATTATTTGGTTCCATATTGATTTTCACTGAATGAGGCATTTGGAAACCACTATTAATCAATATCTTGTTACCTTAAACTGTGCACTGTCAAACATGATAGAACAGGATCCGGTGAGTGCAAGCTAAAAGGGTTATGAAGATTATTTCGGGATTTTTTTCTCAGTATGCTAAATAATCATTATCAAAATTGTCAGTGGCAATATCTATAGTCAAGGATTCAAGACCAGATAACTTCGCAAGTCGACACTTCTTACTCCAAATACCAAAAATTTAAACAATGAAAAACAAGCAAAACAACCAATAACATTATCTATATTGCCAAAGAATGCCTCAGACATACCAAGAATCCAACAGCCTGCCTTATGTGCTTAAGTTCATCCCATGATGTCCCCGCATACTGCAGTACAAGTAAAGGAAAAGCGTCAGCATAGTTATGGGCCTAAAGTGAGTAAATTTTCAGGCAAACTTATGTAGCAACAACCCCTATATAAACACGGATGAAAATTATGACCAAAAGTGTTACCTCTTCTTTCGCTTGGCAGCACCAGAGCTCTAACTCAGCTAACCCAGCCTTCACATATTCTCCGTTGCTAAATGTACAACACTCACGACGTAGAAGAAGGCTGGAAAATGATAAAAATAAAAATGCCAATATAAACAAACCATTTGAATCAAAACCACAAAGAACAATAAACAAAACATACCTATTAAACAATTGTACATTAATGTATGAAAATGTTTGAGTAAAGATCTTCTGGATAAGAATAGAAGGCACCTGAAAACCAAGTAACTGTTAAAACCTCTGTGCATGTAACTGGAAATCAAGATGGACAGAGGCAATCAAAGTTTATGAAGGCAAGTCAGAATGAAAAAATTAGGCCCCTTACAAAATTTTCTTTCAAAGTGCTTAGGAGGGTGTTGAGGCTATCAATAATGCTCTGCCAGTGAGTTGAAGGAGAATCTTTGCCAAAGGACCGCCCAGATCGTAGTGCACTTCCCTTAGATGTTCTCGGAGCCTAACATTCAGCATGACAAATTAGAAACACAAAGGGATCGAGATTAAGATAAGTATAGGTGCAAGATACAGATTCAAAGTGTTAAACAGACTAACTGAAGCACAAGATACCTGGATGCATAGAGAAAGCAAAGATGATAACTCTTTCTTCAAGTTGTCTCTAATGATTCCATAGATCTTTTCCACATATGCTGCAAGTTGCTGCTTGAAAAGTAGAGCAGGATATTTGGCCTCAACTTGGCGAACTACTAGTGCAGCAGTAGCAGCAAGGTTGTTGGAAGAAGTAGACGAGCGGAAACCCTGGGTTAAGAGAGAAATGACTGAAAAATAATCTTATACTCCCTTAAAAATGATATACTCATTCGGGAAAATACAAGTTTCAAATACCATAGTCATCCTTCCAAACAGAGAGGTTGCAGCAGTTGGCTTCCGACTTGGAGTTGCACCACTTGAACCAGCAGCTTTAAGACTTTTTTGGAGCAAGAACAATAACGCCGATGTGTTGGACAACCAATAAGCCATATGACCATTGATCTCTTCATTCTACAACAAAATTAGTTTCATTCTTCATTCACGAATCATGTATTTATGCTTGTTCTACTATAGGAAACAGAAGTACAAAAAAGATGCCCAGATAGCACAGTTCAGAAACAGAAGAAAGTGTGGTCTTCTAATGCAACTATTTTACAATTATTAAAGCAGGGCAATCTAATAAAAGGGAAGAAAAATATGCAGCAAAAACTTCATTCAGAAAATGAGATTATTTGACAAATTAACGAGAATTAGACAATTTTAAAATTAGCAGAAAATGTTGCATGATATAAGAAAATGAAGCAGATGATACTGCCTGAAATTACTCCAGCAACAAGAAGGAAGTATACAATCAATTACCTCAATTGCAGAACCAATCATCTGAATAAGACGATCAAACACATTGGTCCTTTCAGCTTCAAAAGATTTCCAGTGGAGAAGACATTTATATATGGTAAATGCAGCAACAGGTTTTCCTTGACTGAACCCAATATCTTCTGAAACGCAATTGATCAGTGCAACAACGTTCTCCTGTTGACAAAATGGCAGAAAAATAGTTTGACACACTGCAAAAAAGAAAAGGGTTGAAGATGCAAAAATAAATTGTAGGTTTACATACGTGCTGGCGTTCAAGATTGGATCTTTGCAATTTGCCATCAGCTTCGGCACCAACCTTCTTCACTGGAGTCACACTCGGTGGTTCCTGCAGTAACAGCTCTTGTCAATGGTCACACTACAGAATCTCGACAAGTATGATCAGAAGTATTAAAATAAGATGTGTAGCATACATTTGATTTGTTCGATTCATCCATATGGTGCCCATTTTCCAAATTCTGAAAATTTTCAAAGCAAAAGAATGAGTAAACATCAACATACTGACTAATTAAACACAATAACAAAAAAATAATGCTACAGTTTACCGGAAAGACTGGAATTTGTGGAAGCTGGGAAATCTTCTTAACGGGTGAATTTAACAGGGTTTGCTGCCTCAAAACTTGGTTTTCAGATTCAATGTCCGAAATCTTTTCTTCAAGACTGCTAACAAAGAAGCAACGATAACCGGAAAAAGACAAAAGAGGGGAAGAAATGAATAAACACAGCATCAGCAATACGCATGCAAATGAGCTCTATCCCAATTCGGGTAGTTTACTGTAGGAATTTAGTTCAAAATCTTTTCTCAATAAAGGCACAAACTAACCTGTGCATAAGTGTCTTGAACTGAACCATTTTTGATTCTGCGTCCAAAGCTTGTTTCAATCTTTCTTCACTTATCTTGTTTGTCTCTTCAAACTTTTTCTCAGTTTCATCAATTTTCTTTTCCAACGAACTCACCATTGCCTGTAGATAATCATCAAATGAGAAATATCGTTATGAAATAAGTATTCTCTTAAAGAACAACCCCAAGATACCATTATATCATCACATGTTCACTATATCTTTATGCAAATACAGATATTAGACAGCCTCCTCACCTTCAGTTTTTCATTCTCATTTGAAAGCTTCTCGAGCATCACAGGGTCCACCACCGGAACCTCCTGAATTATAGGGACTATCTCAGCTACCTTTTTGGCAGCCTCACGTTCCTTAGCAAGCAATTCTTTGGTTTCTTTAAACTGAAATTGCATGTCTTGCAAAGCAGCCTGTAATTTTGCATTTTCTTGTGTTTTAGCCTCTTCAATGTCAACCTGCAGAGTAAGACAAGAAATTATAAATGATCAGAAGAAAATACTAAAACTAGATTTAAATAGAGTAAATTCTTAATATGAAATCCCATCCAAAAGTAGCTGGAAATACAGCCAGGAATTACACAAGAGCCCCTTGCAATAAATGCATATATAGCAAGTTATTTATCTAACGCGGCTAATGCAAGACGGTAAGTAATACAACTGACAGCCTCATTACCTACAATATTTAAAGCATGAGATGGATGTAACAAAATTAATGCCCTTCCTCCATAACATAGCAAATTAAATTAAAACCCCAATGTTTTGATAGAAGCCAAGCACACAATGCCTCAGTTCTGCATATCCTTGGCTCTAATGGATTAGCTATGTTTTACCAGATACAACATAAATGGAGAAAACGCCACATGCACACAACATAACAACAGAAAGAAACTAGCTTCAGTTAATTTATTATCATTCTTACCCTCATTCGTTTCTCCAGCTGTAGCCTCCATGTCAGTTCCTCAACTTGCTTTTCCAGTTTGTTCTTTGCAGCTTGCAAAGCTCCAGTTTCCCTAGCAGCCTGCACAGAAAATAACAACAAAAAGAGGGATGCATAAATAAATGTCAAAGATGGTCGGACTATAGATATTTGGTTTTAGATAAGATTTTTCCAGGGCATGGGAATTGTGAATAGACTTTTACCTTACACGAAAAAATTAAAATTAAAAAGAACCCTTAAAATTATATCTTAGCAAAGCTGCAACTTATTAGTGCTCTGATTTCAAGTTTAAGCCAAGAAGGGGACCACAAAAGACAATTGTGCCAACTGCCAACCATTTTCAAAGTTCTAAAAGATGGTGAACAACAATTTATAATAAAAAGTTTGATGGGAAGAACAAAATATACCATCTTAAGCTTCCGCAGTTCTTTGCGAGCAAGTTTTCCTCTCCATGCACATTGTGTAACAATTGCTGCTTTCTTCAACTTCAGATAATGCAACCGGGCCAAGTACTTGCGACATTGGCTCTGTTACATACAATAAAAGTCATTCCAAGTTTTTGTTTTTAAATAACTATGAAACAAAGAGAGGTTCAGGCACTGAAACCAAAATTGGAATGGTGAAACCATATTCAAGACATCAACACAGATGCAGTACGATAAAAGAGCAATTTCAAATGCTTGACCTACCTGAATTATAATTGCTGCTTTGGTCTGCCTTCTGAAGCGTAGCTCATTGCGAGCAGCCATCCCCCTCATACCTGTTTGAATGGAAACAGCAGAAGAAAGCAATTCTTTATAAGCTTTCCTAGCAAGATGCATACGCAAATCTCTCTGGATCCTCAAACTGGCTGCTTCTCTTCTCATGCCTTCATAAATGTTGCGAGCAAGTTGTCCTGAAATCAGCATGGACAGAAACAATCAACAGATGCACATAATATGAAATGCCTCAATAAATAGTAAATTTACAACTGCCAGACCCAGAAATGCATTAAAAGGAATAAATACCTCTGCAGACAGATTGAATCTGCAATGCAGATCGACTAAGCATAATGAAACTTCTGCGACCTAAATACGAACGGATTTTCCTCTGGATAATGCTAGCAGATCTTCCTAAGACTTCAGTTCTACGGGTATCTAATTCAGCCATCTGACCAGCCCTGAGAAAAACCTTTCTCTTACCAATCTGCCAAAAATAAAATGGCATCAGTATAATCTCACCCAAATTTCAACCATACAGATGCATAAAACATGCAAGTAAACAATCATGAAACAAGTGGTTGCATATACAATTTGTTCAAAAGCAATGAACAAACTCCCATCTGGAGGACGCTTGTACTCTTTCTATATGTATGTGCTACATGATGCTCGCATCCTCGAGCATTGAAACACAAGTAAACTTAGACAATATTGAGCACTTATAACACCAAGTGCATGGCTTGAAAACCAAGTTAAATCTGCACATGAAAGTTTTTTTCTCTTTGCTAACAGTTGCTAGCTTCTAGGAATTTTTCAAGTGTACTAGGGTTTCCAGTTTCCAGAATTGTTTCCTAGCAAACCCAAACTTGAGCAGTTTACCAAAACAAGTTAACATCTACACCAAATATATTTTTTTGAAAGACAAGTTGAATCCCCTTGTTTTTTGAGTGCTCATAAGACAAAGGCTAAACATAAATACAATAATATCTTCCTGTTGCATATCTGTCGGCTAGCTTTTGGTGACATCTTGATGACACGGGATTTTGCGTAAGTATCCACACAAAAAACCAACCAACCTGGTACTAATGGCGAGGAAACTCAATTTACTAAGAAACCGTTTGAATGTCCATCAGACATTTACCTGATAGCCATGGAGTCCGACCTTCTCTAGAAGCTTTTTGCATGCAGTAACCTCATCAGAACTAACATGTATAATGAATGGGTCAGGGTACAGTTTGGAAGAAACCTCTTGAGATCAAAGCAAATTATTAACTGTACCTTCCATTCAAAACTTCAGGTGCAAGGAGGCCAAATCGGTCCACAAATTCATCAAATTGTTTTCTAGTAGGATATCCAGCACAGCTAATCCTGATTGCCTCCATAACTCCCTGAAATGAGACAAACAACGTGGATTAGCAGGAAAGCAGTTCTAAATACACATCAAATACACATTTCAGTTCAACCCCATAAAATATCATCATTCTTACCCCACACCGAAGTTGTTGCAGAACATTCTTATTCTCAAATATTGATGGCTTAAGAAGATTATTGGGCTTTACACAACGTATGTAATGTGGCTCAGTAGAACTGAGGGTTTCAAGTAACGATTGTAATTGTTGCTGTGTAATACAGAAAAAGAGCATTCGTTGTCCATTAGACTGGGGGGAAAAGGTAATAATCTGCATTTAAGAAACATAGACACCAGCACACCTTAAATCGAGAACCTATTGATGAGAATTTTGACGACTTGGAAGACTCTTCAGCTAAAGGTGGAAATAAACCAGAAACAAAGGAGCATTTTGATGCACTCAAAAGGGCCTGGTGTTCAGCTACAACATAATCTTTGTTCTTGTCCAAGAATAACTCGGTTTGATAAGTGACCTGAAAAAGAACATTAAGAAAAAACCATTTAGCAAACTTCTTGGTTTTGTTCTATGACATGAATTTTTACAAAGTGGAACCAAACATACATCACCAGCATAATGGCAAATTGTGAAGTCACTACGAGACAATTTGGGTTTGCTGAACCGCTTATGGTTTTTAAACGTCTGATAAAGCTTCTGAGCAAATGTTTCATGCGTTGATCTTGGAAACATGCTTTTAAAATTTAAAAGGGGAACATACAAGAGAGGAAAAACTTCATCAACATCACACAAACAATCGGATATAATTTACAAACAATATTTGGGTAGCCGATAGAAACTTAAGTCAAATTTTGAAAAGTCAAAAAATAAGTAAATGCAAGCTACATCTTACCAAGCCTCATCTAGAAGAGCAATTATGCCACCCGGTTTCTGAAAAACAAGAACAGGGAAAATAAATAATATATAACAAACAAAATAACCAGAAAATAACCGTACGAACCATTTAACACTTTTGATTCACTAATGTGATAAGAGGGGTTAACGCTAAAGCAGATGAGTTAGCAAAGCAGGGGATTGGGTAGAAGTGTTGGTTTTATAAGAGCTTGGTTGTATCTTAGTTTCTGGTTGAGGTTAGTGTCTCTTATATTTGCGAACAGGGATTTTCTATGTTTCTTATGTATTTCTTGAACTTTGTAGTAGGATTTCTGTTGGAATAAAATTCTGAGACACTCTTTTCTCCTTCCGCTACCGATCGTAATACTTTTTTGTATCCCGAGAAGCATGAAGGGGGGTTTTAAAGAGGCCTCCAATTCTTATAAAAAAATGTGATAAACAAAAACCCACCCACATTTAGGCATATGATTGGTAAGAATGTTCAAAACACCGGAGGAAAGGAAAATAGAGAAAAATGCGAGAGCACAGAAAGACATGAAAGGATTAATTCTTATGAATAAAGGTAGTTTCTCAAGCACGGTGATAATAGGGATTACAGGCACATGAGTACTCAAAGCATATTCATCAGAAATTGCCACAGTCAATACAGTGATAATTAATAAATCAACACCAATATCAAATAAGGATGATACTAATGCAAGATTCAAAATAATGTTTGGATAAAAAGAGGAAATTATTGTCACATGGAACTTCAAATGTTTCTATGGTTTAAGTAGCAATCAACTGAATCATTACTCTTCCATCATTTTCAAGCAGCTTGCTTGAAGCAGGCCTTACTGTCTACATTGCTTGCACACAAAACTCATCTAACACACGTTAGAGAAAAGTTGGACTAATATCATTTGGTCTAGTTATAAATAACTAGTTTTGTTTTGTTCTAGACTATAGCAGGTGGCTAAGCTTATTTATAACTATTTCAACATCTGACACTCGATCCGTCTCTGGTCTCTAATCTCTATAGACTCTTTACTTATTGTTCTTCCTCAAATTTCTTCTCTTGTTTTCAAGCTGAGCATTTTACACCAAGATCCTCAACAATCAGGTTTTTCCCCATGTTATAAATTTTTCAACGAGAATAAAGCATCAAGGTTGCCCTTAGTACATTATTTAAGCGACATCCAACATGAAGAATAGAAAAGTTTTTGCAGTTTGGCTTAGCAAACATCAAGGTAATTTCATTTTTCAAGGAGATGACCAAAAGATATAGGAAATAACCACAACATTAGATTATTCATCATTAACATCCATCCTAAACATGTTCCACGAAAACAAAGAATGTTAAACATGCATGCAACTAGAACTGAAATCACTAGACAAAAATGTAAAGGAACTATAAAATAGTTACAAGCATGAGAGTACAGTTCAAGCAGATGTACCTTAACACAAATTTCTTTTAATAGAGATTTATAGCTAATAAAACAAAACCAACTCCAGAGTTCTTCAAAGATATCCAGTCATACAGAGATTTGTCTTTATGAGTGTGAATATTGAAGGGGCAGACAATACAATACTAAAACCAATCTGTAACAGACAAGCCAAAATCATTGGAGAGGTAGATTCAACAAACCTTTTCAATGAGGTCCAGAACATCCTGATTATCAACAAATTCAATGTAGCTCCAATTAATTTCTTCTTTTGTATACTCTTCTTGCTCCATTTTGAAGACGTGCTGAGCCAGAATATTTTAGAGGTATCACAAACTATAGAACAAGATACAGGAAAATGTTAAGTATGAAGTGGACGTCTTTCATAAACAAACCTGGTTGAAATGCTGCTGCAATTTCTCATTTGTCAAGTTAATGCAGAATTGCTCAAAACTGCAAAGAAAGTGATACATCAAACATCAGATAAGCGGAAGGCAATAGCAAGCACCCAAAAGGTAACAGTCACTAATTTTAATCATGATTAACTTAATATATTATAGATTCCAAAGTAAGAAGCACAATGAGAACTGTCATTCCGTGAACTCTCCATGGAACTATGCACCATCACTGCCAAACTACAACATAAAATACCAGTCTCTTCTCTCTTGATGACAGCAGCAGTGATAATGCCAACATGATTTATACAGCCCAGGTATTACTATACAGGTCTAGTTATGACTGGAACAGCCTTGATGCAAATATTAAAATTCAACATTTAAATGAATTCCAAACCCACAAACAATGTTCCATGCAACAGATGCTCTGAGAAACTAGGAGAATTGGGGCAAATAGACGGCATAACCAATTACATATTCCCAAACAAACTAAATACTTCAGAAAGAAAATAGTTGGTGACAAGATAATGTTTAGCACAGCAGTAGGGAAATTGTAATGTTGAATTAAAGGGTCACAGCAGCATATAGCTAAGAAATTATTAACAGGGAAAGTTAACTGCATTCATACTCGTAAAGCCAACGAATGCCCTATATCCTAAAGCTCTAAAGAAAACTCTTGACCACTACAAAGAAAATGAAACTCCGTTGCCAAAAACCATCAGATCCATCAATAGATATTTGTTTGTCGATACTTAATACAAAGAGTGACTGCATATCAAGACAATGCTACATGAAACCAGAAGAGAGAAATGTGCAGAACATCCAAATGCACCACCTTTACCATGCCTTAACAAATGGGAATAGGTCTTGCAAAACACTACTTTTAGTGTCAAATAATGACTGTCAAAAGTATTAACTGTGGCTCGTGAGACAACTTCCATTTCTATTCATTGGTTTCAGAAAACCAACTTTGGTCAACTATGAAAACAACAGGCATACCAGTTAAGCACCTGTTAGTCTTGAAACTCTCAAATCCATAAATATCCAGCACCCCAATTAGGCACTTCGAGTCAGGATCTTGACCAATTGAACTATTGATCTTATTCACGATCCTGTGGAATTAAAAAAAAAACATCATCAGGAATAACTGTCCAAGACAACAAAAACAAATAACAACCAAATTCAACTCTGAAGTGTTTCTACTCAAACAGAAGGGAAACATACCAGTCAAACAACCTCGAGTACACAATTTTAGCCAAAGCATCTCTACTAAGAGCAGCAGATGCTGGATCCAGCCATTTTGTAATGGTTTCATCACGAGTTACAATAACGCGCTTACACAAAGAATCTTCTAGTAACTTCTCATCGCACCTAAATAAAACTAGGGATTAAACATGCTCTCTTTATTCTCTTACAACAGCATATAAAAATGAAAAAATATCAAAGAAATGTCTTTCAGCCTATGTTAGTGCAAGTCCGTAAATTGTACACTTACAAGAAAAGCTCAGCAGCAGTCCTCAAATGGAATCGAGATTTTTCATCTTTGGGTACTGATGAGTCCACTTCCTTCCCCTTAGCAAATTCAATGTTCCCAAGATGGAGAATTGCTGCCACAACCTGGAATATTGCATCCTGAAAAATGGAAGAAACAACAACCAATATGACTAATTTTAGAAAACATTATGCGTAAGGATCATCTCGCAGGATAAAGTTTCATTAACATACCTGCTCATCAGAACTTATTCCAACAATATCCATCGCCTTCCTTGTAGCAATATATTCCTTAGAATCATCAACTCCATCCAACTCATAGCAATTAGATTGGTTCAGATAGTGAAACGTTCTTGGGTTTCCTAACTTGTACTGCTCAATATCCTGAAAAGTAAAAGCGAAAGAAAAGCAGGACAGGATGAGACAAACATTCAAATGTATAAGAATTAACAATCTGAGGCATTACAATCTCATGTATGAATGAAAATTTGTTCTCCTTTTTCAGAAGATATGAAACCCTACTCACAAACTGCACATCTATTCATGAGTGAAAAAAAATCACGGTCCAAGATTTTCCTACTCTCTTATAATCATATAAATTGAACAAACTGAGAAAAAGGGCTTTCAAGAACCCCCTCATATGGGATCCTCTATATCACTACTACATCAAGCAATGAGAGACTCTTGAGACAACTGAGATCCCAGGGAATCAAATACAAAATCATTTGACATCAAGCGTGGAAAATAATAGATACAATACACCAACACAACTTTGAGCCCGAGTTATTTGTTTAGAACTAGGAACCAGACTCTGTACACAGATAGCAGAGATTAAATTTATTAATTTTAGGAGTCATGTCAGCAAATGCATCCAAAGGACAATATCAATCCCATAATCTTGCTATTTTAGAGACTTCTAATTACCTCCATTTACCCAAAAGCATGAAATGCCATTAATCAATTCTCATCCTATGCAATCTATTTTTCATTGAATAATGTGAAAGATACACAAGTACACAACATAAGGTAATCCGTAAATTTTTAAATCTAAAGATGAAGAATGCTTATTAAGGGAATGAATACAAGAACATATCGTATCAAATACTTTATAAGAAACTTGATTAAGCAGTCAAAAGCCACACACCTCTTGTGGTGCCGCACAAAGCATGTAGAAACAGTGATAATTTCTCTCTGGGTCAGACACTTGACAAACACGTGATCTTTCTAGCAAATAAGTTCTGATTGCAGCTCCTGAAATCCTTCCCCTCTGGTCAAATTGAATCTCGACAAACTTACCAAAACGACTACATTCAAAATAATGCAAATAATGATTAAAAGACAATGATTTTGATGTAGAACCTACAGGACATGCGGCATGTGAAACTTGATAGTAAATATTCTTACCTTGAGTTATTGTTCCTGACAGTCTTTGCGTTGCCAAATGCTTCTAAAACAGGGTTGGACTGCAGAATAAGAAAAAGGAAAAACATATGTTGTTTAACACAGTTACTAAGGATCATACATTCAAACTATCAAAATTAGATTTAATGTCACAAAGATCTAAATACATTACAACATTTACCTCTAGAACTTGCTGCTCAACTGATCTTCCTTCAGCAGCAGCTCTACCCCCCATGTAAGCAAGATACCGCATAAGCAATTTTGTACTTTCTGTTTTTCCGGCCCCACTTTCACCACTAACCAAAATCGACTGGCTTATTCCGTCATTGATCATTAATCTGCATAAAATGAAAGCAATTTTCATTGTCAAAAAACAAGTTATCCTATAAAATGAACTTCTAGTTAGAACAGCAGGGTACCTGTAAGCAGCATCAGCTACAGCAAAGGGATGTGGACTCAACTCACCAAATGCTGCCCCTTTGTATTGAGCCATCATATGGCTATCATAAAGATGAGGTAGTTTTCTGAATGGGTTTACAGCAATCAATATATTTCCTGTATACGTCTGGAAGCACCATTCAGGACAATTACCTCCTTTTGTCAGTAAATTTTCAAATATAATGCAACCAAAAGATTTCACCAACATTCATAGATGCAATACATCACAAAAATGAAAAACATACATCCAATATACAGCAATCAATGTATTCCAGTATATGCCTGAAGGCATCACTTCAGAATTGCCTCCTTTTATCATTAACTTCAAAAACATGATGAAAGATAAAGATGCCACCAACATTCAACAACGCAATATACCACAAAGAAAGCAAATACATCAATTCTTCCAAAGAAAAATGAAAAGACAAAAAAATGCACACATAAAGAAAGTGGTCATTTGCTTTAAATCTTACATATATTTCATTCATATCATATCTTGATCTTAAATTCTGAAGGACTCCCGGTTCATGCAAGTAAGCCAGCTTTGTCATATCATCAACTCCACAAGGTGGGGCCTCAGCATCTTTAGGATAGACATTTGAAGCCTTGACAACAACCTATTGCAAAAGCAAAGGAAAGTAAAATTAAACAACAAGCTCATCCAAGCATTCTATCTTCTTGATGGATTTCCATAATATCATACTAGACTGCTTGACATGTAAAAGGGGGAGGGGTAGAAATATTTAAGCAATATGAACATGATCATGGCAATCAAACGACAATTTATCAACCAGCATTCACCAAAATGGAAGTAACTGAGATTCATATGCACAGTAAAAAATCCATTTAGATTCTACGGAAGCAACTCACCATCTTCTCTGAAGTGCACAGGACTTTAATATCTTCACCATTAACCTCCACGATTTCACCATCTATCCAAGCAATGTCAGAATCCTCCACCCAAACAAGAGAACCAACCACAAGACTGGTTGTGCCAACCTACAAAAGCCAAGAGTGCTCATGACTTACTAATTAAATAGAAATTATCCCTTATCAACACCTTTCAGTCACGATTCAAGCATTCAGGCAAAACCACATAGATAAGTTCTCACTTTGCATTCTCAAAGTGACTTTTCATAGGAACTATACAAATAGTTCAGAAAATATGTAAAAAGTTCACTAGTACAAGGAGGCTGTTAGGTCACCATTCCAACTAATGACCGCCAAACTCAAAAACCCTTTCAAATTGGGGATTTTCTAGGGGAAATTATTAGATTTATGGTTGATTTTGAGCCTCATTAGAGATATGGAATAGATAAAAACACTAAATTTACAAATTGGACAGCATAAGCACATTCCAATTTAATGGCTTCAAAATCATATAAACAAAAAACCATCATGCTTTCCACGGTCAAAGCTAGTTAAAAAAACCACCAGACAAATCACACCCCTAACATTGAAGGCCATACTCAACCAGCTATCAACACATACTCATAAGACCAAACTCAAAATTAAATCGTACATAGAACAAAATGCACTGCCTCAAGTTCTAGTCAATGGCAATATGGTCCTTAACTGAAATTTGGTCGCCAACAATATTCAACTACCATATCAAACCAAGACAAGTAAAACCCCAAAAACACGGATCTAAGTAACCACGAAGATTAATGGACCAAAACAGAACAATAGCTAGCTTCAGCTCAAGTTTAGATCAGTCAACCACAAATCCAAAAGATTTCTTCAAATCAAGGCCATCCAAAGCTGGAAATCAGAAATAACAACACAAAAAATAAAATGCAATAAGAAAAAAGCTAAAGATATGATGAATAAATCACCATTTTTTATCCTTCAACCGAATTGATCGGATCAGAAACTTGTGCTGCTTATCGATCAATTTCCAAGGCGTTGAAAAATAATCATTCAATACAATACACAACCGAGAAAACTATGGGAAATGGTCTACTGTTCTAAACGATTCACTCTACAAAAGAATTCCACACCAAAAAAATAAGAAGAAGAAGAAGAAGAAGAAGAAGAAACGTATGTCTCTTGGACAAAGATTTTTTAATACAATTCCTTGAAGAAGTGATTAAACCCTCCCGTTTCGTTTGCTCTGTTTATGAAAGCAGCAGCAGCTTCTTTTTTTCCTCTCCTTTTCTCGCTCTTCCCGGTCTTAACTCTTAAGCTTATTTATTTATTTATTTATTTAGTAACTTTTTTTTTGGATAGTTTATTAAGTAATTTGTTTTGGTTAAGGAAAGATAAGCGTTTTATTCCAAGTGAGATGAAATTCCTAGAAAGCCCTAGATTTGGGGATGTAATTACGAGGAGGTCAAAGTGATGGGTGCCGGGTTCTTCCAAAATCGAAATGGGAGGGCGGTACTCTTAGTTAGTGTGTAATGATGGTCTTGTCGGTTGGGTTTGGAATACGTGCGGTTCATTCTTGCAATGTTTCGTGGGACCCCAACTATTTGATGAGGCCAATTTCAAATTAGGTAAGGTGGCATCATCCAATTTAATGTTTGCTACTATGAATTTTACCCTAAATATTAGGGGTGTGCAAAATTACCCGACCCGTCGACCCGCCGATCCGAATTTTAAAAAATCGGGCAATTTTCTTAAAAAAATACCCGGTCGGGACGGGTACCCGGCCCGACACTTTTCGGGTCGGGGTCGGGTCATAAAATTTGATTTTTCGGGTACCCGGTTACCCGAGTACCCGGTTAAGTTTTTTTTAATATATTAACTAAAAATCGAAGGTACCCGAGTAAATCCCAAAATTGAGTTTGCACGCTCCAGACCTCTCAAACCATCTAAATCCCTAACAGGCAGGGTAGTCACTCAGCCAGGTAACAATCCACTCAACAGTGTTCTTGTTTTTAATGAGATATGTTCTTATTTTGCAAATTAGGATTTCACTTTTTGATTCTAAATAATCTTTAGAGGAGCACAATGATGTTATTAAGCCATCAAACTCGGTCTTTCTACCCTTTTCTTTGGATGAATTTGTACATTCTTCGTGTTTCAGACTTTCAGTCTATGTTCTATTACATCGCTTTTGTGTCATTTGTTTGTAAGGAAAAAAGTCAAAAACTTTAATGTCTTGGAATTAAGTGACATGGCGTCTTCTTTGGAATTCTCTCTTGTAGTCTTTGATTTTTATTAAATTTATTTGGGTATGTAATGCTAAATTTGGGAGATTGTTTTCTTGATATTGTATAGGTGGAATTACAGATGGTATGGTCGATTAGCTTCGAGTTTTTTATACAGTGGTTTTGCTTTGTTAACATTGCTTTATGAGATATTGGATGTTGAATTGCATTATTTGTGTGCATTTCCTTGTTCGGATAGCTTCGAGTTTTTTATACAGTGGTTTTGCTTTGTTAACATTGCTTTATGAGATATTGGATGTTGAATATCTGTGCAATTTACCATTACTATATTTGGCACTGCGTTAGTTGACTAATGTATGAAATCTTTTAAATTGCATTATTTATGGTTAGTTTCTTGTTCTGTTATTTTCTAGTTTTTTCGCCTTTTCTTTGGTGGAATTTTCACATTATTTGTGTTTCATTCTCTGTTCTATGGCTTCTCTTTGTGTCTTTGTTTTTGCAAGGAATAAACAGTAATGGCTTTCTGTTAATAAATTTGGATTGACTTAGATATAAATAAAATCAGCTTGGATATTTTGGTTTGTTGACAAATGCTTGACTTATTTTTCCAGATAATGTCGATCACAGGAGAAAAGATTGATGATATAGAGATGTTATCTTCATCAACTAAGTTGTCTAAGGAATCCGAAAAGATTAATGTGGTTGAGACTCCAGTTAATACGAAAAACAAAAGGAAGGGGAAAAAGATTGTTGGAACCGTTGAAGCTAAAGGAGGCAAAAAGAAAAAAACTTCTTCTGCTTGGGATCATTTTAAAACATCTGATGCTAATAAAGAACGTGCCGAATGCATTTATTGTGCTCAAAAAATAAGTTGTGCAGCTGCGGATGGAACTAATGCAATGAAGCGTCATACTGCCCGGTGCAAGAAAGCCCCATTTAACTTGGAAAAAACACAAACAATCTTAGATTTCGAGTCCAAGACAAAGTGCAACGCTGATGGGACCATGGAGACAGTTAGCGTTCCTAAATTATGGCGTTTTGATCAAGAGAATATTAGAGCAGCACTTGCTAAAATGGTTATTGTTGATAAGTTACCATTTAGCTTTGTTGAACGTGAAGGATTTCGTATGTTCTGCAAGGTAGCCATTCCTGATTTTATTCCTCCTTCACGCACTACTATTACAAGAGATTGTTATGCTTTGTTTATTGAAAAAAGGAAGACGTTGAAGAACTTTTTCAATAATTTTTCCTCTAGGGTATGTCTTACCACAGATACATGGACATCTGGTCAGAATTTGTCGTATATGTGTCTTACTGCCCATTTCATAGATGATACTTGGAAATTGCACAAGATGATCATCAACTTTTGTCCAATTACCGGTCATTCTGGGGAACTTATTGGTAGAGCTGTTGAAAAATGTCTACTAGATTGGGGTCTGAAGAGAATCTTGATGGTAACCGTTGATAATGCCAGTTCAAATGATCTAGCGATCAAGTATTTGAAGAAAATTATTAACTTGTGGGATGGAAGCGTGTTGGATGCTCAATTTTTGCTTATGAGATGTGCTACCCATATTCTGAATTTGGTTGTTAAAGATGGGTTGAAGGATGTTGATGATTCTGTTATGAAAGTCAGTGCTGCTGTGAAATATGTGAGGTCTTCCCCTGCAAGGCTCCAAAAGTTTCGATCTTGTGTTGAAGAAGAAAATATAAACAACAAATCTCTTGTTTGCTTGGACATTGAAACAAGGTGGAATTCCACTTATTGCATGCTTAAGAGTGCTTTAGTGTTTAAAAAGGCATTCAAAAATATGAAAACGAAGTGTGTTCCTTACACCAAAGAGCTTAGGAAGATTGGTGGTCCTCCTGATGATGAGGATTGGGACAAAGTTACTGCTTTCTTGCCTTTTCTTGAGATCTTTTATGAGGCTACATTGAGCTTCTCTGGATCAAGGTATGTGACTGGTAATAATTTTGTGGAAGAAATATTTGACATTGGATATACAATTAATCGTTATCTTGATGACTCAAATGTTGGGCTTAAGAGTATGGCACGCCAAATGAAAATGAAATTTGATAAGTATTGGGCAAATGTTAACAATGTGAATGTGTTGATGTTCATTGCTTTAGTTTTTGATCCTAGGCATAAGTTAAGATATGTTGAGTGGATTGTTCGTCGTTCTTATGATCCTAGCAATTCTTTTGAGTTGTGTCAATGAATTAAAGACACTTTGACATCGTTATTTGATTTTTATGCTTCTTCGCAACCGGCGGCACTACAAATGAATTATTGCTCTATGGAGTCTAGTGCCCATGGTGGTGAAGGAATACGGAAGTTGAAAGGAACAAATTTGAGAAAGGATTTTGTGAATGAAGTAGAATTATTTGATACTTCCGAAATAACTGAGCTAGACAAGTATTTGGGGGATAAATGTGTTCGTGAGATGGATGAATTTGATATCTTGTCTTGGTGGTCTATGCAAACAATGAACTATCCTATTCTTATGAGAATGGCACGTGATGTACTTGTAATTCCGGTTTCTACAGTTGCTTCAGAGTCCGCTTTTAGTACGGGGGAGGACGTGTGCTTGATTCATTTCGTACTTCTTTGACTCCTAGGTTGGTGGAAGCTCTTATTTGTACTCAAGATTGGATTCGTGCTTCTCATAATACTATTATGGTAGAGGAGAGTTTGCTAGAATTGGAGAAAATGGAAAAAGGTTAGTTTTCAATTTCATGTTTAGATATGTAAATGTTTATATTTTAAAACATACATAATAATTGTAACGATTGCATACTTTAAATACTTAATATAGAAATGCAAGATTTAACTTCGGAGCAACCAACAATTATCATTGATGAAACAAGTGAAGTTTCGGGTGTCACATATGAAGAACAATTCCCATAGGCATAAGTCCCAAACTTTGGTAAGATATTAAATTTTAGTCATATTTTCATTGATTAAAGTTTTATTTGATATTTGTTATGATGAAAATTTAGTAATGTTTTCGTTTTTCATATTCGTAAGATATTGATTGTTGTAAACTTATGGTTTATTTATATCTAATGAAAGAATTGCTTGTAGGAAAGGAGAATGACAAATGAAGAAGTGTAGTAATGATCATGAATTCAATTCATGATTCAAGTATCAAGTTGATTGGATTTAGTATCTACTCATCTAGTTTGCTATGAACTTTTATGTTTTATTTATATTATGGATTATTAGATTATTAGATTTTGTATTTCGAACTTTTAAATTTTGGCTCGAACTTGAATATCTATGGTGATTACGACTCCTATTTGCTTTTGCTTTGAGTTTGGTGAAATTTCATGGCTTGGGTCAAAATGGGTTTCTTTTAATTTGATTGAATTTATTAATATATCCAGTTTGTGTTATCTTTTATCTAAGGGTAAGATTAGGAAACCTGACAGATTAAAACCAAATTTACCTTGATTACTTTTATGGAACTCAATTTGTTAAAAAGTTAGAAACTTGATTATTTTCCAATGGGTTTTTGTATTACTTGATCATGTTCTTGATCAATAACAGAGCTAATATTATATACCAAGTGGCTTGGTTGACTATCTCCAAATTTTTTTCCTTATCATATTTCCTTTGTTACCCGATGAATTTGATTCGTTTAGTAACATTCTTTCATTTTCTTACATCAACGAAGAATCTTACAAAGCAGTTTCTCTCCTAAAGCGATATTGAGTGTAATTTATTCACTTCCTTAATATTTTCATAAGCTCAACGTCTATTTGTTTTTGTTTTTCTCCAATCTTCTAAGAAATCATCAGTGATTTGAAGTAAAGCATGTTTGATTGACTGCATTCATTAAAATTAAAAATCGGGTATTCAGAGCAAGGTTAGTTAAGGTGGTCACAAAGTGCTCCTACTGGAACTGGAAGAAATCATCACTTTCCATATCATAAATATCACCTATAGAAGTTGGTTCTGCTTGTTCACTTGTGTTAGACAGTTTAGCCTACAAAGAACAGTAGAAGAGATTCAGAATTATAATCCCATTGCAAAAGAAGTTCGAAAACAATTAACAGATTTTTTAAGGGTTTAGGATTATGTGTTTTAAATATTTATGTTGTTACTCTTTGTTACCGAATAAATCAGTTTCAACAATTAACAGATCATTCAAAGTAGTCGATCCTACTTACCTTAGCTTCACGATATCTTTCAAGCATCCGGCGATATTGTTGACGTGCAACTGGAGAATCAACCATAGACAACACATGTGAAATAGCCTCATAAAAATCCGGGTATTCGGGTACCCGACATACGGGTACCCGCAAAATTCGGGTACCTGAAAACCGGGTACCCGGATCATCCGGGTCGGGACACGGGCCAAAAAATCACTGACCCGGATGATCCGGGTACCCGATTTTTGGGTACCCGGATTTGCACACCCCTACTAAATATGCGATAGCGTGCATGAAATGGTATCTCTCTTCTTTTCCTCTATAAAAGAAAAGTATCTTATAAACAACCATGCAAAAAATATAACACTATAACTCAAAAGAAGAAAAATTAAATATTATGATTGATGTATAATAATATAACTCTCTTTCAACAATCGTATAAATAATCATTTTGTCTCTTATTTTTAAAAATTATTTTAATTTTCAATTTTTATTAAAATATATTTTGTTGGATGAAAAATATTAATTAACTACCGGTTACTAAAGTGACATTTTTATATGTGTTTGTTTAATTACTGACATGACATATATCACATCACTCAAAATAATAACATATAATTCAAGATAATAGGATCAAGAAAATAAACAAATCTAATTTTATTTAAAATTATGATCACTTTTTCAAGTACAATGACAACAACGATCATAAGTTTGTTAGTACAATTAATTCAATTAATATGATATAAATAAAATTATATTAAAATAATATATTTATATAATTATAATTTAAAAATCATTATAAAACATAAATTATAACACCTTAATCTGGTCCGACTCGAAATCTAGAGGATTATAATGTCACATGTAACCACTTAAGTGGCTAGCCATTTTTTAAAGCACTTAACCAAATTTCAACATTTAAATATAATAGAAATACCAAATACAAACATGATTTCAAAATATAAATTAAGTTAACAATTCTTGGGGAGCTCTCATGAGTGTACTCAAAATACATAATCTAAATCGAGTTCATGACTTAAATAAATAACAAATGTATATGACAGTACATGCCCACTATAATATTCGAGACGTACTCTAATGGATGATCAAGTCTGGAAATCTCGAATATAGCAACTAACTCCTCAACTGGAACCTAAGAATTTGCGCACGGAAACATATTTCATATGCTGAACTCACAAGCTCAGTGACACACAAATAATCCTACTATACTACATGCATTCAACATATAAGCATGAGACTAGTATGGTTACGGACATTAGATACATTCACACAACAACAAAAGTAAGCATCGTGTGTAGCATCGATGTCACTTAGCATCTTAGAAACCACACCTCTAAATGATTACTACAACACCCTTAGGCGAGATTTGGGTCACATAGCATCAACATCTCCCCCAATACCTCAGGCTAGGTCTGAGTCACATAGTATTGGTACCTTGCCCGGCTAGCCTACTCCTCTAGAGTACTCGAGATGTGTTCGGGTCACCTAGCGTCAGCACAACATCCAACTAGCATTTAAAGTACACAAGAACTAAATTGGATATATCTAGATAATCATTAATCTATTGCACAATCGACATACAAGTGACTCGGGTATCCTCGTCGTTTCTCGAGCATTATAAAAAGGTATAAGTCTTATGGAATTTTACTTCATTAAGATCTTATGTTATTATATAATTCATTAGGGTTTCCACCTATAAGTTTATTATAAGGTTTTCCTCACCAAACCCTTTGGTTTTGTCTTTCTAATCCAAGCTAGGCTTATAGCCTAAAAATTTACGATAGTATTGATACTCCTTCAATATCAGTACTCCTCTCTTATGGTATCGATATTTCTCCGAGTATAGGTACCAAAATTTTATTCGATGTTTTGAAAAATACCTCAGTATCAATACCCCTACCGTGAGTGCCGATATTTTACCATTAATATTAATACTCCTGTGAGTACCAATACCAAAATAACCTACTAGAATCTGATCAAGTCCCCGAGTATCAATATTATGCCCGAAGTATCGATACAACCTAAGCAGTATCGATACAATTTGATAGGGTATCGATACTCTTCTCACAAAGCCCTTTGAATTTTTGCCTATTCTTAACAGGTAGTATCGATATTATTCATACAATATCGATACCTTATGCCCATAAAACTATGTTTCTCTTGTCTAAAACTTCCCATATCCGTCCTAAGGTGTCCCCAAGGCCTCCAATTGATTTTTAAATCTTATTTAGTACTTAAAGGTCATAAAAGGTCATCATTATATGTATGAACAACAACATATTCTTGTTTTCATGATTTGAACCCCCAAATGCACCCAAATGGTTCATACACTCACACAAGCATAAAAAATACACATGCTAATCTACAAGCAGTAAGGAAGGGTTAAAAGTGTGTTACCTTACACCTAGGAGTTGCAGGAACCACTTTAAGCTCACCCAAGCACTTATTTCTCTTTATCTTTCACCCTTGAGCCTTCATCCACTTCTCTCACTAACCAAAAGCAAATAAATGGGTTACTAACTTATTTGAAGGCTTATTAAGAGTATAAACATAATTCTAAACTATTGGGGATGAATTTGGAACACCCAAGAGCTCTAGAATTCAAAACCCCTTTTAAAACCCAACTATGGCCACTATGGCCAAACTCTAAGGTTAGGGGCTTAAAATGAAGTCTAGATATAACACCCCCAACCCGTATCCAACCCAGATTCGATTTCGAGATGTCACATTAACATTTTAAAACACTTACTTATACAAAATAGTGAATAATTTAAAACTGAATAATTTACATTAAATACAAACATATGCTTTTACAAAACCGATTATAGCATATCGGATTCAAATCTTTATTTACATGCCAACCACAATCAATTTTACAAAATACATACTATTCAATTATTTTCTGATCTGATCTTTGGAAATGAGAAACTGACATGTCTTGCTTAACTTTACTTTTTCTTCTCGGAACAAACATATGAAATAATCACACGCTAAGTCGTTGACTTAGTGAGGCATATAAAGCATATAATAGAAACCATATAACATTTCATATAACAAAATGTATACATGCACATATGACATCATTATCAACATCAACATCATTATCATGATCTCTATCATTATCATTAACCCATTTAAAGCATGTCATCTTGTACTTAACCTTTGTAATATGTCATCTTGTACTTAACATTTGTAACATATCATATAATACATTTCACCAAGCAATATACACTTCAACATCATTATCATGATCTCTATCATTATCATTAACCCATTTAAAACATGTCATCTTGTACTTAACCTTTGTAATATGTCATCTTGTACTTAACATTTGTAACATATCATATAATACATTTCACCAAGCAATATACACAATATCACATATAAATCTTCTAATATACTTCATATAACAAAGCATATTCATTACATACAGTGTGTTTATGTTATCTCTTTAATAGCTTATGTACTAGCCCATGTACACTTGTGAGAACTAAAGATATGTGAGTGCATTGATGTTGTGCACAAATGCTGTCACCACAGCTCATATAAAGTCCCACTAGGGGCATATAAAATTATCCCGAATGACCTCGTATATGTCCTGAAAGACAACTTATATGTCCCGAAGAACCTCGTATATGTCCCGAAGGACGATATGTATGTCCCGAATGACCTCGTATATGTCCCAAAAGGCTACTCCTTAATGATCACATATATATTCCAAAGGACCAAATATGTGTCCTGAAGAACCTCATATATGTTCCAAAGGATTACATATATATCCCGAAGGACCACATAGAACCCTTGACTCTTGGCATGCTAATTAAACCCTAAGCTCTCATATCACATACTATGGGCTTTACCATTTATTACTATTCACATCACTTGTATCATATAGACATGTAATCTCGTATCTTATTATCATGTAGCTTGTATAACATCTTGTATGATCTCACAGATCCTTGTCATATAACTCATATCATATAGGTTTATATAATATAACATATATTCATGTAGTTTAATATCACATATCACATATACATGTAATCATATAAATCATGTCACATATAATAATATATGACACATATACCCATTTTCATGTACTTGTGCACACATAAGTATCATATCAATCATATGTTTGTACTTATGGAATCATGCATTCAATCATGGGAAATAGACTTATCGCAAATCCTACCCAATGATCTATAAAACATCCATGTATAATGTTATGCATGCATCACAAATCAAATAACATTTTAGGAGTCACTTCTTACTATAGTAACTTCGTCACTGGCTCATCGCAAGCCAATGTTTGTTCTATAACATAAGTACAAATTAAATTTTCACTCACTTTGACACTTTATATATCCAAAAGATATGTCTCACTATAATCCACGATAACCTTTTTATATTTGACTTGTCTTAGTCACAAATCAATCACGATCTGTACAAATCACAATTTCATAACGATATATATGTTAGTATTATACTAACATAAACACATACCCAAAATAAAATCCATAATATACTTGAAACTCATTTTCTATCAAAATACTTAACACTTAATTATTCCTTTTAATATTGGCACAAACTTTTCCAATTTACACAAAATGGTCATTCACCATTTTATCACTTAAAGTTTAATACCAAAAATTCAAGTAATGAAATTATTACCAACCAATTACTTTTACAAAGATACAATTACATTTAAGCACCCCAACTATGTAAATGTTGCACTTAAATTACCAATCTTTTCAAACTTCCAAAATTGTCATATTTCATATCTAAATGCTCATTTTAATTCCAAAACGTAATTTCCAGTACAGTACATCAATTATTAGACAATTATACAACCATTCACAACTTTTTCAAAATTATCTAATTGGTCCCCTAACTTTTCAAAAATTACAAAATGGTCCCCAAAATTTTCTAAGGCTTGTAGAATACTTCCTACATCATTTCCAGACCTTATATAATTTTTTCATAATTTTTCTCACTCCAATAACCCATAGTCGAATACTTTATACTTCATATAACAAAGCATATATATTGCATATAGTGTATTTATGTTATCTCTTTAATAGCCTATGCACTAGCCCATGTACACTTGTGAGAACTAAATATATGTGAGTGCATTAAGGTTGTGAACGAATACTGTCACCACAACGCGTATAAAGTCCCACTATAGGCATGTAAAATTGTCCCGAATGACAACTTATATCTCCTAAAGGACCTCGTATATGTCCCGAAAGACGACATGTATGTCTCAAAAGACCTCGTATATGTCCCAAAAGACCACTCCTTAATGATCACTTCCAAAGGACCAAATATGTGTCCCGAAGAACCGCATATATGTTCCAAGGGATTACATATATATCCCGAAGGACCACATAGAACCATCGACTCTTGGTATGTCAATTATACCTTAAGTTCTCATATCACATACTATGGGCTTTACCATTTATTATTATTCACATCACTTGTATCATATAGACATGTAATCTCATTTCTTATTATCATGTAGCTTGTATAACATTCTTGTATTATCTCATAGATCCTTGTCATATAACTCATATCACATAGGTTCATATTATATAACATATATTCATGTAGTTAAATATCACATATCACATATACATGTAATCATGTAAATCATGTCACATATAATAACATATGACACACATACCCATTTTCATGTACATCATTTCCAGACCTTATATAAATTTTCCATAATTTTCTCACTCCAATAACCCATGGTCTAATACTTTATACTTTAAAACTATGTTTTCATGATTTTGCTCGATTTTGATTCGATTCAAGCATGAAATCAACTTTTAATCAACCTTTTAACATCTCTACAATCAAATCCCTAATCAGCTCTCATCAGAACACAAAGTTCTACAGTTTCCTCTTTTGGCCGAATTTTAAAGAATAATTTCTAGAAAGATTGAACATGTTTTAACCATAAATCAAGCTTGAAAATGAATCTACAATCTCTAAATCATCAAGATTTATCATCAATTTCATGAATCCTATCATGAACATAAACCCTTAGATTTGGGATCTTTGAATTCCAACAAGATTATAAAGAAATATTGGTATCAAATTATAACGTTTTTCGCGTAGATCACTTTCCTATTTCACAGCATAACTCGAATTCCAAAGGAATTGGCTCAAAAATTGAAAATAAAATGTTTTCTTACCTTTATGAGAAGCTCACGGCAATGAAGAAGAGATGAACAACTTTGGCATGAAATTTCAGATATTTTTCATGCTTATCTACCTTTAAATTATCATTTAATGAATATTAAATTCATTAAATTGGGAAAATATCAATTTACGCTTAATAAAACTTCATAATTATCTTTAAACTATACACCTCAACCTTATCATCTTCCAAATAGAGACATCTCAGCCTTATCATCTTCCAATAGTCAAATATGAACAAAATATTTTCCCACTTTACCATTTTGCCCTTGCAATTTCCAAAACTTACAATCCTGCCACTTTAATCCAACTTTCCAAATTAAACTTGGAATTAAACTCTTAAATATTATTTTTCAACATTTAAAAATATGAAAATAATATATTTATTTTCTTATTTTCGAGACCAATTGTAACTTTTTAAAAATTTGTCACATCCCAAATCAGGGTCAGTGACTAAATTGCAAATTTTGAAAACTATGTGCTTGATTTCGAAACAAGTTAAAAGTTCAATGACTGAAATAGGAATAATTTCTTACTGGATTAGATGATAATTATGGAAATGTTGAAGGGTATAATAGTAGTTTCACAAGAAATATTTTTCCTCATTTATATAGGATATAACACGTGGAAATGAAGAGAGACAATGTCCCAGTTTCCAGAGTTCTCTTCTTCTCCTTTCTTCTTCACGTGTGGAAGCCAAGAGCAAAGGTAAGATTTCTTGTTAGTTGATATTTAGTTGAATTTAAGATTTGGTTATGATCATTAGATGATAGAAAAGCTTAAGGAATGCTTAAGTTAGCTTTTAAACAAAGAATGAAATAGTTATGTGAGATTAAAGATTTGGAGTTTTTGAATGAAATTTTGGAAAATAGTTGATAAGTAGAATTTGAAGTTAAATTTGACTTGTCAATAATTAAATTAAGAGATTTGGAGTGATAGAATTGGATTTAGAACATATAGAAATTTTGGTGTGATTCATGAATGCTATGTGGAGGAGTGGATTTTTAAGTTAAAGAGGTATTGAATGAAAATTAATTGGTTTAAGTAAGTGTATGCAAATTAAGGATACAAAAGGGGTTGAAATATGAAGTGTTTGAGATGAAATGAAGTAATTTTTGTACTGAAAATAGGATTTCTAGGCTAGTATCGATACACATTCAATAGGTGCCGATACCCTCTCAAACGAAAAGAATTACAGAATGCAATGAGGGTACCGATATCTTAAGGAGGGTATCGATACCCCCTAAAGGAAAAAGTGAATTATAGTTCAATAAATTAGTTTAAGTTATTAGCATCGAATTATAAAGTTTAGGCTTCTAATAATCGTCTTGGAAATTATATTTATGTAGATTTTGAGCCTAAACAAGTTCCGAAACATTTGGCAAGTAAGATCGATCAAGTGAAAGATGATATATCGATATTAACATAGTGAGACCAAGGTGAGTGCATCTTATTTTATATGATTATAAGGAAATCGAACTTGTGATAAGTCTATTTCCGATAGTTATTTTTTTATGCATGAAATATTGATTATAAGTATGTGAATGACATGAAATATATGTATGATTGATTATATGAGCTGATATGTTCTTGTATGTGCTATATAATTTATGTGAGTATAAATGATAAGTTATATGATAAGATCTACGTGATATATGGAATTGAAAAGATATTTCTATGAAGAGTCATAAGAGAACAAACACAAATCATATGATAATGGTAATATATGATTATGACATAAAATACGTAAAAATAAGATAATATGATGAAAGTGAATCCATGAGAAACGATAGAAACTAGGTAATTATGTGGAAAAGTTATATGAATAATAGAAATATGAGTCGGACAAGTACATAGTGGTATAATCAATATGAGAATAGTATATAAATTAGGAGACAATGATAGAAGTGACTATATGAACATGTAAGATAAATTATATGGGAAAGATTTATAGGCTTAAATGAACTTATAATAAATAAGGTATATGGTAAAGATCTATGAAGCCATAGGAAGATGTTATAGGAGCTTTTGATGATAATTTGTTAGAAGACTTGCATATGTGATAAGTTATGTGAAACTGAACTAAGTAAACATATGAAATCAGTATAAATGCGGTGATATAAGTAATTATGTAAAATATGGAGTTAATATATATATATATTTTATTGATACACATATATAGACTATATGAAAATGTGTACATGAATACATGTATAAGTGATATATGTTTATAGGTTATAATATGTTACATGATTTATGTTAATAAAAAAGTATAAACCATAAGTTATATGATATGAGACAAGTTATTATATGTACATGGTGTATGTTATAAGATGTGATCTATGTGATTACCGGAGAAAGAATAATAACTATATGAGTATATGGACATGTGAATTATATAGAAATAAACTACGTGACTAAGTGAGATCTTATGAAATGTGATAATGAGCTATGTGAAAGAATTATGAGATTATGTGTATATGTGAATATGTGATAACATAAATATTAATGCCCATGTTATGTGTCATGAGAGGTAGAGGTATAGTTTGTGTTGAGTTAATCGATCGACGAATATGGCCAAGAGGGGGGTGAATTGGTAATTAAAATTTTGGTGGAAGCTTTTGCAAAAAATTGAAAGTAATTGCACAGCAATTTAGAGTGGTTCGACTTTCTCAACCAAAGTCTACGTCCACTACCTTAGCTATCCACACTAAGGATTTTCCACAAATTCACTAATTTATCTTTCTTTTGAGGATAAATAGTAACCTTACAAATCCTTCAAGAATTATAACCCAAATTCTTGAGAACACTCTCTCCCAAATAGAACAATACAAATTTTGCAAACTTACAAGAAAATCCTCACAAGGCAAGATGTTTGCACAATTCTAGAACAAAGAAAGAACACTCAAGAATGAATATAATTGAGTACAAGTAGTGTTCTTGAAAGCAAAATGAATATTGAATGAAAAATAGGCTTGAAGTGCTCAAACAATGAGTTTGATGCTTTCTCTTTGATTCTCACTTGATTCTTGTTTCTTGTTGTTTCTTCTTTTTGATCAATGGCTTATAAACTTGTTTAAATACTTCTTCAATTGATTCTGAACACTGGGGATGATTAGTGGAGTCAATAGAGCCGTTTAAGTGTGAAAACAATTAATAAAATCAGTTGGGAGCATCAGTGCATCGATGCATACACAAGGTGCAACGGTGCATCAAGTGTAAAATTCAAATATTTTGACTGTTGGACCCTTAGTGCATCGATGCATGGATTGGTGCATCAGTGCATCCCTTTGAAAAAATTGATTTTAGGCTTTATTTAGGTTCAAAATACTTTGTGAAAATTGTTTCAAAAATATATTAAGTATAAAACACAATTTTACACATTTAGTAAGGTTTGAAAATGATCTTGAAAGACTTGGAGTAATAATTTTATATTCGATTAATTAAATCGAATATACTTAGAAAATCATTTGTAAAATCTTAAAATTCAATTATACTTAATTTGTTATATAGAAACATCAAAATGTTTTTAACAATCTCCCCCTTTTTGATATAACAAAACATTTGTGTAATTTTAAGATTTTGAAATCAAGTTTGAAATTACTCCCCCTTACTCTAACACTTCTCCCCTTAACACCTTAATACTTCTCCCTCTTTTTGTTAAATCAAAAAGACTCTAAAATGTTTAGAACAAGGTTTTTGAAAAACATAGCCAATTGATTATAAATAAATATACCTTAAGATCAAAGATCAAGAGAAAGATTAGTCATTAGTTTTATAATTCAATATTCAAATGTGAAATGGCATAATTGGTCATGATGCAACTAATATGTAAATGGTGCAAAAATAAACATTAAGCTCAAATTGAATGTTAAAACCAAACCAAATATATATAATAAGTTCAAATACCCAAACATATAAATCATAAGCCCAAATTACTTCAAACATTTAACAACCAAAGAAAACAATCCCAAAGCATTCAAAATGTTTTAACAAGAAAAATTCGAAGTTGATCCAAAAGAAAACAAGATCTACTCGTCCATAGAATGATCGGGAGGAGGAGGAGGAAATTGTGCTTGCATCTCAAGAGTAAGAGCATCCATACGTGCAAGGATCTCCCTGTGAAACTCCACCTGTTGAGCTTCCAAAGTGTCTAAGTGATGATTCACCGCTTTATTATTAGCAGTCAAATGGGATTCGATAGAAGTAAACCGTAGATCAAATGTCTCCAAAAACGAACGAAAATATGGAGGCACTTGATCCTCTTATGGTGCTGGTTCCGGTGCATTATCGGGATCGTCAATGTCTTGAAATAATCCTTGAAGCTCGGGATCATCATCTGTAGCCGGTGCCGGAGGAGGAACACGAGAAGAACTAGGAGCAGCCTATGAAGAACTAGCTCCCAGAGTTTGCTTATTGGGTCGAAAGACCCATAGACCAGTTTCCTCGTCCTGTTTCCAATCCGCTTTCTTCAACGAGGTGACATTGATTTGGTTTTGGAGAGGAATGGTATTGTCAAGAGAGACGTTAAGACCGAGTTTGATAAAAAGATTACTAAGAAGACATCCATAAACTAATGTTTTGACATATTTTGAAGGAATAATGTTTATGGTATCCACTAGCTCACTAAATATGATGTGCGGCAAATTTATTTTGTTCTTATTCTTGATACAGTGCATCCACCATAAATCCCTAGTACGAAGAGTGGAGTACCTACCTTCGGATGGTCTAAACCATCAAGAGATCATCAAATGAAGAAAACGATCGTGATGAGTACGTAAGGTACTGACACTAGCATTAGTTATATAGGGATATTCCACAGTTTTTTTTTCATTGTATAAACCATCTTCATCTAGCCCAAATTGTGAAGTTATAGTCTCGAGATCAATATGAATATATTGTCCTAAAAGATAGGATCTAATTCCTATTGTCCCACATTGAGTCTGATTTTGAATAC
This sequence comes from Hibiscus syriacus, assembly GCF_006381635.1. Classification (NCBI taxonomy): domain Eukaryota; kingdom Viridiplantae; phylum Streptophyta; class Magnoliopsida; order Malvales; family Malvaceae; genus Hibiscus; species Hibiscus syriacus. Next base: position 965,450 of record NW_024062788.1, on the reverse strand, counting down.
ATACCCCATTAGAGTTAAAAATGCAGACTAACTGATGATAGACGATAGGTTTAAAGGAAAACAGTTTATCAAACTTCCATGTTTTGAGAATCGGAAGGTATTCGAAGTCAATATCAATCATGGCTTGAACAGAAGGAATACGCTCTTCCCGGATTCTATAAGATTGGAAAGAATTCATGTACCTATGGTACAAGTCATCTCTACGACATTCAGGCATATTAAAATATGATCCTATAAGATTTGTAGGTTGAGGAGGAACGGGATTAGAAGGTTGGGTAGAACGACTAGAATAGGTCCTAGGGCGTTTAGGACATGACATGGTTTAAGAAATTGGAATAAGGAATGTAACATGTAATTTGAAAAACACATGTATGCAATTTAATCAATCCCAAAACTCAATTGAGTCTACAATAATTCAAGGTTCTCTAAACTAAATCCTAATGGGCAAGGTTTTGAAAACTATTTGAAAATAATTTTTGAAAAATCATAATATGTATAGTTTTCATGAAAAACAACATAATTGAGTCAAAAACATCTAAATAAATCAAAATATTTTCGATTTTTTTTAATTTCGAATTTCAAAGAAAATTTTGAAATATTGTGTGATTTTGACAAAATTTGTTGTAAAATCTAGTTTCTAATCACCAAACAATCAATGTCCGATATAATGTTCATCCTAGAACTAATCTAAACTAGTTCTAAAATCAAAATATGATAAAATATAAGTTTTTAGAAAAATACCTTGAAAATTTCGGATTGATGAGAATGAGAAGTTATTTTGTACGTTTTAATGATGTTAGCAGGATATGGAGATGAAAAGCTCGAAGATTTTGATTATTTCTCGTTGATTTTAAGCGAAAGGAGAATTTAGAGAAGAAGAGAGGAAAATGGTTGGAGAGAGTTTAGTTTTAGGGTTTAAAATAAATAAGAAAATAAGCCTTTTAAACCCAAAAACCCGACGGATGCATCGATGCATGGCCTTGTGCATCGATGCACATTCAAGGAGTGCATCGGTGCACCTTCATGGTGTATCGATACACATTCAAAGGGATACATCGATGCACTGTTAAGTGTATCAATGCATTAAGCACAAAAATGTCAAAAATCTGTTTTAAACACTCAAAATGTTGAATTAATTAGCTCTAGTGGTATTGGCAACTCATATATTGAAAATTAATCATGTTCAATCAAACAAATTAATCCTTAAACTACATTTGAACATAAAGTTAATTTTCACCAAAGAACATAAACTCCCCCTAACTAATATCAATGAATGCAATCAAAAATTACCATTATAAACATTAATTCTTAAAAGTACTAAAATTATTTTAAACAATAAGTGAAGATAGGTTAGTTAAACCTAATTCTCTCCTAAGTGTCCAAAATCTTTCTTTGTCTAAAGGTTTTGTAAAAATATCCGCTAATTGGTGCAAAGTATCAACAAATTCTAGAACTACATCTTCCATAGCGACATGGTCTCTAATGAAGTGATGTCTAATTTCAATGTGCTTAGTTCTAGAGTGTTGGATGGGATTTTTAGTGAGACAAATAGCACTAATATTGTCACACTTGATAGGAATGGTACCTACATCAATTCTATAATCAAAAAGTTGTTGTTTCATCCATAAAACTTGTGCACAACAACTACCAGTTGAAATGTATTCTGCTTCAGTGGTAGATAATGCAACACAATTTTGTTTCTTTGAAAACCAAGAAATCAGTATATTTCCAAGGAATTAGCAAGTACCGGAGGTGCTTTTCCTATCTAATTTGCATCCTCTATAATCCGCATCAGAAAAGGCATACAAGCTAAAACTAGAGTCTCTATGATACCAAAGTCCTAAGCTAGGAGTGTCCTTAAGGTATCTAAATATTCTCTTAACAGCTAGTAAATGTGATTCCTTGGGGTATGATTGAAATCTATCATATAAGCAAACACTAAACATAATATTCGGTCTACTTGCAGTTAGATAAAGCAAAGAACCAATCATTGACCTATATAATTTAACATCCACACATTTACCTCCTTCATCTATGTCAAGCTTTGTCGATGAGCTCATTGGAGTGTTATGTGGTTTTCTATTTTCCAATCCAAACTTCTTGAGCATATCTTTGACATACTTAGCTTGATTGATGAAGATGCCATATTTTCTTTGCTTGATTTGGAGTCCCAAGAAAAATGAGAGCTCCCCCATCATGCTCATCTCGAATTCACTTTGCATTAGCTTAGAAAATTCTTGGCAAAGAACATCATTAGTAGAACCAAATATTATATCATCAACATAAATTTGAACTACTAATAAATCTTTACCTTTATGCTTTAAAAACAATGTAGTGTCAACATTCCCTTTTGAAAAACCTTTTTCAATTAAAAAATTTGACAATCTTTCATACCAAGCTCTAGGAGCTTATTTTAAACCATAAAGTGCTTTTGTCAATTTTAGAACATGATTTGGAAATTTTGAATCTTCAAAACCTGGAGGTTGTTCCACATACACTTCTTCTTTTATAAAACCATTTAAAAAATGCACTTTTAACATCCATTTGATATAATTTAAATTCATGAAAACATGCAAATGCTAATAACATTCTAATTGCTTCCATCCTAGCTACGGGAGCGTATGTTTCATCATAGTCTATGCCCTCTTCATGAGTGTACCCTTGAGCAACAAGTCTAGCCTTGTTTCTCATTATATTACCACTTTCATCAAGCTTATTTCTAAATACCCATCTAGTACCTACAGTAGATTTATTACTAGATCTTTCAACTAATGTATAAACTTTACTTCTCTCAAATTGATTTAACTCTTCTTACATAACCATAATCCAATGTTCATTATTTAATGTTTCTTTAATATTCTTAGGCTCTATGCATGAGATAAATGCAACATAATTACAAAAAATATTTCTAAGAGAAGATCGAGTTGTTACCCCTTTGGATAGATCACCTATAATCTCACCATCATTGACATAGTTGTACTCTCTTGGGTAAGATACTTCCCTTTCTTCAATGGTTGGATTCTCGAGAGGATCTTGAGTTTCCTCATCTTTCGTTTCTTCCTTTGATGATGGTTCTCCAAGGTCATTTATATTTATAATACATACATCATCATTCAAACAAGAATCCTTCCTTGGAAGGGGATTATCATCGAAAACAACATGTATAGACTCTTCTACAACTAAAGTTCTTTTAATAAATACTCAATAAGCTTTAGAATTTAAGGAATAACCCATAAAAATTCCTTCATCACTTTTAGCATCAAATTTGCCAAGATTGTCTTTACCGTTGTTCAAAACAAAACATTTACATCTAAAAGGATGAAAATAGCTAATGTTAGGCTTTTTATTTTTAAAAAGTTCATATGGAGTTTTCCTCAAAATAGGTATAATCATTACTCGATTAATAACATAACAAGCGGTAATTGTGGCTTCCGCCCAAAAATATTTTGGCAAATTGTTTTCACAAAGCATGGTTCTATCCATTTCTTCTAAAGTTCGATTTTCCTCTCAATAACTCCATTTTGTTGAGGGGTTCTAGGCGCTGAAAAATTATGACTAATACAATTAGAATTACAAAATTCAGTAAATCCAAGATTTTCAAATTCAGTTCCATGATCACTCCTAACACTAGTTATAGAGTAACCTTTTTCGTTTTGGATTACTTTTGAAAACGAGATGAATTTTTCTAATGCTTCATCTTTAGTACTTAAGAATAGAACCCAAGTATATCTAGAATAGTCATCTACAAAAACAAATGCATATTGTTTTCTACCCAAGCTAGTAGTTCTAGATGGCCCAAAAAGATCTAAATGGATCAATTGTAATACTCTACTAGTGGATACGTCATTAATGTATTTAAAAGAAATTCGCTTTTGTTTTCCTTTAGCACAAGTATCACAGATTTTATCACTATCAAATTTAAGTTTAGGCAACCCTCGAACTAAATCTCCTTGAATTAGCCGTTGTAAAACACTCATACTAGCATGTCCTAGTCTCCTATGCCATAACCAACTATCATGCTCATCCTTAGAAACTAGGCATAAATTAGTCATATCTATAGAATCTAAATGCACCATGTAAATGTTTCTTATTCTATGACCAACAAGCATAATCCGATTAGATGCAATGTCAATAACTTTATAACCATTAGTTTCAAACATGACATTGAATCCCTTATCACATAATTGACTAATACTCAAAAGATTATGCTTTAATCCATTCACATATAAAACATTTTTAATTTGTATGGAAGAGGTATTACCTATTGTACCTATACCTTCAATGTGACCTTTTGAATTATCACCAAAAGTCACTTCTCCTCCATTTTTGGGGTTAAGCTCTATGATCCGGCTTTTGTCTCCGATCATGTGTCTTGAGCATCCACTATCAAGGTACCATGAGTTTGAATTTGTTTCCCGTGCCTTGTAACAATGCTCTTTTTCTTACAAACATAGATTAATTTTTTATTTTTGGTACCCAAATTCTTTTGGGTCCATATTCATTAGTTTCTAAAATCCTAATCCCCTTAGGTATCCATCTGTGTAGGATATTTTTATATTTAGCAGTAATGAGTCCTTTAGGATCCCATATACTTCTAACGGTTTTTCCATTAGAGGTTCTTCGGGGACCTCTATAATTGTAGTTTTTAAAACTTTTTCTAAGAAAGTTGGATTTTGAATTTTCTTCATTTTCAAAACGTTTTGTTCCAACTTTATCAAAAGAAGTTTTAAGATCATTAATTTTCTTTTAATGATCATCATTAACTTTTGAAAGTAAATTTTGTAAATCTGAATTTTCCTTTTCAAACTCTTCTAGTTTGATTTGAAAATCTTTGATTTTACTTTCAAGATCGTTGTTGGTTTTGGATATGAGTTTATTTTCATTTTTCAATTTTGAAATATCATTTTTATATTTTAAAAACAACTTCTCATAATCCGAAGCCAGCCCATTATATTCCTCTAATAACTCATCATAAGATAAATCATCTAAATCAAATGAGTTAGAGGTTACCTTATAATCTTCCCCGAATGCCATCAAGCACAAGTTTGCTACTTCTTGTTCCTCTTCATCAGAGCCTTCTTCATCGCTCCATGTAGCCACGTGAGCCTTGTGCTTAATATTTGATTGACCATTCTTCTTCAATTGTGGGCAATCATATTTAACATGCCCCGATTTTTTGCATTAATAGCAAATGATCGGGTTCTTCTCTTTTGGTTCATTTTTGAAGCCTTTATTTCGTTTGAATTTTCTTCCTTGGTTAGGCATCATCATTTTTTTGAACCGTTTGGCAAACAATGCCATTTTCTCGTCATCGTTATCTTCATCTGAATCTCTCTCATCTTTTGTTGATTTGAGAGCAACTCTCGCGTTCTTCTTCTTTTTCGTCTTCTTCTTTGGCTCGTCTCTTTTCTCAAGGTCTTCCTCTTCTTTAAGCATCATTTCATGCGTGAGGAGAGAGCCAATAAGTTCATTGAGGGTCAAGGATTTTAAGTTCTTAGCCTCGATGATTGTCGTCTTCTTTGATTGCCATGCTTTTGGAATAGAGTAAACTAGCTTCCTTACAAGCTTGTCATTTGGAATGATTTCTCTATATGACTTGAGACTATTGAAAATCGTGTAGAATCTATCCGTCATAGCTTTAACATCTTTTTCCGATTTCATCTTGAAATTTTCATAGCTATGAGTTAGAAAACTAATTTTAGATTCTTTTACCTCGTTTGTGCCTTCATAAGTGACTTGTAGTTTGTCCCATATCTCATTGGCGGTTGTGCAAGATGAAACTCTCCCGTATTCATCCGGTCTAAGAGCATAAAAGATAATATGGATAGCTTTGGAGTTCAGCTGGAACATTCTTGTATTTCATTCACTCCATAATCTTGGATGAGTGGAAGGTTTGATATATCCATCTTCTATGATATTGCATGCTCCCATGTCACTTGCTTGAATGAAATACATCATCCTATTCTTACAATAAGCATAATTAGCTCCATTGAAGAAATGAGGCTTGTAAATGAGCAATGAATCAAGACTGAAGTCAGAGTTTGAAGTAGAGGCCATAGATGACTTGATTATCGATGTAACTCTTCCCGAATCGACTCAAGAGGCGATTAAAGCTTCAAATGAGTGAGGCTCTGATACCAATTATTGAGTTAATCGATCGACGAATATAGCCAAGAGGGGGTGAATTGGCAATTAAAATTTTGGTGGAAGCTTTTGCAGAAAATTGAAAGTAATTACACAGCGATTTTGAGTGGTTCGACTTTCTCAACCAAAGTCTACGTCCACTACCTTAGCTATCCACACTAAGGATTTTCCACAAATTCACTAATTTGTCTTTCTTTTGAGGAAAAATAGTAACCTTATAAATCCCTCAAGAATTATACCCCAAATTCTTGAGAACACACTCTCCCAAAGAGAACAATACAAATTTTGCAAACTTACAAGAAAATCCTCACAAGGCAAGATGTTTGCACAATTCTAGAACAAAGAAATAACACTCAAGAATGAATATAATTGAGTACAAGTAGTGTTCTTGAAAGCAAAATGAATATTGAATGAAAAATAGGCTTGAAGTGCTCAAACAATGAGTTTGATGCTTTCTCTTTGTTGAGTTAAACTATCGATGGAATAGGCCAAGAGGGGGGTGAATTGGTAATTAAAATTTTGGTGGAAGCTTTTGCAGAAAATTGAAAAGATTTGCACATCGATTTAGAGTGGTTCGACTTTTTCAACCAAAGTCTACGTCCACTACCTTAGCTATCCACACTAAGGATTTTCCAACAAATTCACTAATTTGATCTTTCTTTTGAGGCCAAAATGATAACCTTACAACTCCCTCAAGAATATACCCCAATTCTTGAGAACACTCTTTCTCAAAGAGAAGATTATAAATTTGCAAACTTACAAGGAAATCCTCACAAGGTAGATTGTTTGCACAATTCTATAACAAGATAAGAACACTCAAAGATAATTATAATTGAGCACAAATTGTGTTCTTGAAAGCAAAATGAATATTGAAAGGAAATTTGGCTTGAACTGCACAAAATTGATGTTTGATGCTTTTTCTCTTATTTCTCTATGATTTCTTCTTTCTTGTTATTGATCAATGGCTTCTAGACTTGTTTAAATACTCATTCAAATGATTATGAACATTGGGGATGCTTAGTGGAGTCAATAGAGTCGTTTAAGTGTGAAAACAATTAATTAAAGTAGTTGGGAGCGTCAGTGCATCGATGCATACCCATGGTGCATCGGCGCATCAGTGTAAAATTCAAATATTTTGACCGTTGGACCCTTAGTGCATCGGTGCACTAAGAGTGTATAGATGCATAAAATGCATTTGATGTTTCAAATTAGCCAGAGTGCATCGATGCATGGCTTGTGCATCGATGCATCAAATGCATTGAGTGCATCGATGCATGGTATGTGCATCGATGCATAAAATGCATTCGATGTTCATTTTAATTCATGGTGCATCAATGCATGGATTGGTGCATCGGTGCCTCACTTTGAAAATTTGATTTTTGGCTCAAAATACTTTGTGAAAAATGTTTCGAAAATAGTTTAAGTATAAAACACAATTTTACACTTTTAGTAAGGTTTGAAATTGATCTTGAAAGACTTGGAGCAATAATTTGATATTCGATTAATTAAATCAAATATTCTTAGAAAATCATTTGAAAAATCTTAAAATTCATTTAAAATTAATTTGTTATATCGAAACATCAAAATGTTTTCAACAATCTCCCTCTTTTTGATATAACAAAAAAGTTGCGTTATTTTAAGATTTTCTAAAATTTTGAAATCAATTTTGAAAAATTACTCCCCCTTACTATAACACTTCTCCTCTTTAACACTTAATATTTCTCCCCATTTTTTTTAAATCAAAAAGACTTTAAAACGTTGTTAAACAAGGTTTTGAAAAACATAGTCAATTGATTATATGTAAATATAGCTTAAGCTACTAAGATCACAATCAAAAGAGAGATTAGGCATTAGTTCCATAATCAATATTCATAATCACATATGAAATGGCGTAATTGGTCATATATGTCTAATGATGCAAAAATAAGAAAATTCAACCAAACCAAATATATATATTAAGTTCAAAATCCAATCATCCAAAGCATAACAAATTCAAACATTTAATAATTCAAAACAAACAATCCAGAAACATCAAAACAACCCAAGATTGAAATATTAAGAAAGCATGGAAAAAAAGGTCTAATCCATCAGAGGATCGGGAGGAGGAGGATAATGAGCTCGAACTTCAAGAGTGAGCGCGTACATACGTTCACGCATCTCCCTCTGAAACTCAATAATCTGAGACTCCATGGAAGCAAACCGCATATCAAACGACTCCAAGAAAGATCGAAAATATGTTGGCATTTGATCTTCTTGCCGTGTTGTTCCGGTGTAGGCTCATTATCTGGTACATAATCGTTGATATCTTGCATAAGCTGTTGAAACTCAGGATCATCGTCAGCAGCCGATGCCGAAGGAGGAGGAGGAGCACGAGAAGAACTAGGAGCAGCTCGTGAAGAACTAGCTCCCGGAGTTTGCTTACCGGGTCATAGACCCAACGACCGATTTCCTCATCTCCAATCCTCTTTCTTCAAGGATGTTAGATTGATTTGATTTTGGAGTGAAATAAGATTGTCGAGAGAGACGTTTAGACCAAGTTTGATAAAGAGGTTACTAAGAAGACATCCATAAATCAATGTTTTAACATGTTTTGAATGAACAATGTTTATGATGTCCACTAGTTGACTGAAAATAATGTGGGGTAGATTTATTTTGATTTTATTTTTAATAAGTGCATCCACCATAAATCCATAGTACGAAGTGTGGAGTACCTACCTCCGGATGGTCTAAACCACCAAGAGATCATCAAATGGAGAAAACGATCTTGATGAGATCGTAGAGTACTAACACTAGAATTTGGAACATAGGGATATTCCACATTTTCATTCTCATTATATAACTCATCATCATCTAACCCAAAACAAAAAGCTATAGTCTTGGGGTCAATATTAATATATTGGCCTAAAAGATAAGATCTAATAGCTATAGTCCCACATTGAGTTTCGTTTTGAATACAAACCGCATTGGAATAGAAAATGCGGACTAACTGTTGATAGACGATAGGTTTGAGCTAAAACATTTTATCAAACTTCCAAGTTTTTAGAATTGGAAGGTATTCAAAGTCTATATCTATCATGGCTTGAAGAGAAGGAATACGCTCTTCACGGATTCTATAAGTTTGGAAAGAATTTATGTACTTAGAGTACAATTCATCTCTACGACGTTCAGGCATGTTAAAACAAGATCCTAATAGGCTATTAGGTGGTTGAGGAATGGGATTAGGAGGTTGGTTTGAACGAGAACGACTTGATGAAGTTCTAGGGCATTTGGGATTAGACATGGTTTAGGAATCAAAATAAGAAATATAACATGTAAATTGAAACACATGTATGCAACTTAATCAATCCCAAAACTCAATTGAGTCCGTAATAATTCAAGGTTCTCTAAACCGAATCCTAATGGGCAAAGTTTTGAAAACTATTTGAAAATAATTTTTGTAAAATCATAATATGTATAGTTTTCATGAAAACAATATAATTAAATCAAAAACATCAAATTTAAAAATTAAATTCAGATTTTCGAATTTTTTTTATTTCAAAAATTCAAAAAATTCATTGAAAAATTTGTGAGTTTTTGATGAAATTAGTTGTAAAATCTAGTTTCTAATCATCAAACAATCAATGCCCAATAAAATGTTCATCCTATAACTAATTAAAACTAGTCCTAAGATCAAAAATCAATAATATAGAGGTTTTTGAAATATTACCTTGAAAATTTTGGATTGATGAGAATGAGATGTTAGTTTGCACGATTTGATGATAAGAGCAAGATTAGAAGTTGAAAATCTCGAAGATTCCTATAAATTATTGTTGATTTGAGATAAATGGGAGAGTTTAGAGAGAGGGGGACGAGCGGCTATATGAAGAGAGAGAAGGGTTTTGAGAGAATGAAGGAAAATCAGGGTTTTTAACCAAAAACCCAACGGATGCATCGATGCATGGCCTTGTGCATCGATGCACATTCAAGGCGTGCATCGGTGCACCTTCATGGTGTATCGATGCACATTCAAGGATGCATCGATGCACTGTTAGGTGTATCGATGCATTAAGCACAAAAATGTCAAAAATCTGTTTTAAACACTCAAAATGCTAAATTAATTGGCTCTAGTGGTATTGGCAACTTATTTAATGAAAGTTAATCATGTTCAATCAATCAAATTAATCCTTAAACTATATTTGAACATAAAATTAATTTTCACCAAAGAACATAAACTCCCCCTAACTAATAGCAAAGAATGCAAACAAAAATTATTATTATAAGAATTTTTCATTTATTCTTAAAAATGCTAAAATTATTTTAAACATTAAGTGAAAATAGGTCAGTTAAACCTAATTCTCTCCTAAGTGTCCAAAATCTTTCTTTGTCTAAAGGTTTTGTAAAGATATCCGCTAATTGATGCAAAATATCAACAAATTCTAGAACTACATCTTCCTTAGCGACATGGTCTCTAATGAAGTGATGTCTAATTTCAATATGCTTAGTTCTAGAGTGTTGGATGAGATTTTTAGTGAGACAAATAGCACTAGTATTGTCACACTTGATAGGAATGGTACCTACTTCAATTGCATAGTCAAAAAGTTGGTGTTTCATCTATAAAACTTGTGCACAACAACTACCAACTGAAATGTATTCCGCTTTAGTGGTAGATAATGCTACAATATTTTGTTTCTTTGAAAACCAAGAAATCAACATATTTCCAAGGAATTGGCAAGTACCGGAGGTGCTTTTCCTATCTAATTTTCATTTTCCATAATCCGCATCAGAGAAGGCATGCAAGAAAAAGCTAGACTCTCTAGGATACCAAAGTCCTAAACTATAAGTGTCCTTAAGGTATCTAAAGATCCTTTTAACAGCTAGTAAATGTGATTCCTTAGGGCATGATTGAAATCTAGCACATAAGCAAACACTAAACATAATGTCCAGTCTACTTGCAGTTAGATAGAGCAAAGAACCAATCATTGACCTATATAATTTAACATCCACACATTTACCTCCTTCATCTATATCAAGCTTTGTTGATGAGCTCATTGGAGTGTCATGAGGTTTTCCATTTTCCAGTCCAAATTTCTTGAGCATATCTTTTACATACTTAGCTTGATTGATGAAGATGACATCTTTTCTTTGCTTGATTTGGAGTCCCAAGAAAAATGAGATCTTTGGAACATGTATGAGGTCTTTTGAGACACATATTTGGTCCTTAGCATATGTATATGATTCTTAAGGAATTTTCTATGTGGTCCTTCGGGACATATTATATGGAACTACGGTGCAATTATAAGCGGCACTTCGGTGCAATTATAAGCGGCACTTCGGTGCAATTCTACGTGGCACTTTGGTGCATTTATACGAGCTATGGTGACAACATTAGTGCATAACCTCTATAGACTCATATATCTATAGTTCTCACATATGTGCATGGGCTAATCAAGAGATAATAACCAATATATGATTGTGATATGAAAAAATTTATAGAAAAAGATATGATGATGTATGGGTAGAGTATTTGATTAAGAAGGTTAAGTATAAAAATATGTGATTAAATGATAAATTACTAATGATGATTTATGTGTATATATGTATTTCTTACTAGGTAATCTGATATGATTTATATGATGATTTCTGTATTTCTTAGTTAATTGAATCATATGTTGATTAAAAGAATAGATATAAGAGGATATGATTATAAGATATAAATGATAAGAATATTGATAGTGGAATAAGGTTAGAGATGGAAATAGTGTGTGATATGTATATGTGTATATTACGTTGTATATAATGTTGTATTGTTTTGGTGTGACATCATGAAATGATATGTTATGCATATGTAAATAGTTAGAGTTCTTTTATAAGTTTAATGCCTCACTAAGTTATAGACTTAGCGTGTGAGTGTTTCACACGTAGGTTCCGGAAAAGTGAGAAGATACGTTAAGAGGAGCAAAACAGGTCAGCATCTCCTTTACAAAGTTCAGATCAGAAAAGTAGTTGTAAATTTATGTATATGGTTATATTAATTGTAGTTGGCATGTACTAAGAGAATGATATTAAATATGCTCTGATAGGTTTTGTAATACCAAACGTTTTAGTTAATGAAAATCATTTACTTTCTTGAATTTTGAATTTGAATTTTAACTAATTTGTAAAGAAAAATGTTTTGAAAAGTCAATGTGACACCTCGGGTTCATGTCAGATACGGGTTGGGGTGTTACAATTACCATTTTGGTCCCTAAACTTTTTCAAATTTTATACTTTGTTCACCAAACTTTAAAAATTATAATTTGGTCACTAAACTAAATCCATTTATGGAATAAAATTCTTTTTGGGAAAAATACTACTTAGGTCTTTAAACTTTTCCCAATTTTCTACTTTGACCATCAAACTTTCAAAATTTACATTTTGGTCAGTAGTCCGCTTTTTGGGATGTTACACTAATAGGGATTTCCAAACTTACCTCTAAAATCTCAGACTTTGGATGAATGACAACAAAGTTTGCTCTTTTGTTCAACTCATCAAGGAATGAAGGAGAAACTATGAAATGGAGAAGAAGACAAGAGTATGGTGAAAATGAGAAACACCCATAACCTTTTTTCTTATTTATTCACCGGGTGACCTCACCAAACATTAATATTTTCAATATTTAAAACTCTTTAGGGTTTAATTTCAGCTTTAGTCCTTTCACAAAATTCTTATATTCAAATATCTATTTTCACACTATTTGGGCCTCAAACCAAGCCCGAATCACTTCGTATTTAGCCAAGGGTTTCTTATAAACCTATTGAGTTTATTTAATTCTCTCTCGGGGTTAGCTCAAAACTTTTAACCCAAAAATCGGGGTGTTACATAAATAGATTCATATTTGAATTTAGGGTAAACTATACATATAACCAATAACTATAGTATTTTCTTATTTTGACCATAATTTTTTAAGTTTTGTCAATCATATCACTCACATATTTAAAGGCATTCAATTAAATCACTAACTGTTAGCACTTAATGAATAAGGTTATGTGGTCGTTAAATACTTTGGTACAATCACGTGTCATTGGCCAACCTTGAAAGGTTAAATTTATTTTAACCAATCATAAACGGAGGCAATTAGAATTGAACATAGGACACCTAGGTGAGGTAGTATGCATTAAATCATTGAGCCTAGACTACTACTTGATATAATATTGACAACATGTAGTATCTATTTGTATATTAAAGTATAAATAATTAACTTATTAAATATATTTTATTTTAATTTTAATTTTAAAATATAGATCTTTATTCTTATCTTCAATTAAAAATATATATCTTATTCTTATTTTTAATTAAAAATATATTTTATTCTTATTTTAACTAGAAATATATATTATTATTAACTTAAAATGTATATATTTTTTTATTTTAAAGTATATATTTTATTCTTATTTTAATATAAAATATTTTTATTTTCATCTTAACTTTAAAAAAAATATTTTTTAAATAGAAAATATATATTTTATTTTTATCTTAATTTTAAAATATTATAAGAATAAAATATAAATATTTAAGTTAATGTAATAATAAATTATATTTTTAAGTTAATATATGACTAAAATATATTTTTTGTTAAGAATTAATTATATTTAATGAGTTTTTTTTAATAATTTGGGATAAGTATAAGGTAATATATGTCCGTAGATAACTCTCCAACTATTTGACATTAAACGCTCACACCCTTGGCATTTCTAGTGCTCGAACCTGGGAACTTAAAATGTTATCTAATTTGGTTACAATTTAATATTCTATAAACGTATCGAATCTTTTTATATAAGTTGCGTTATCTAAAATATTATATTTTTTTATGATATAAGTAACAGTTTAAGTTCTAATCTAAATAGCCTCAATGTTAAGTTGAAACCAATTTAGAAATTTAAATAACATTTTAAGTTGTAATTATAAATTTCACTAATTTTTTATCGACGTGAATAACATCTTACGTTAATAACCGGTAATAAAAATACTTAAATTATCAATTAAAAATAATGTAAATTTGATAATTTTTTCGATGGTACCAATTTAAAAAAAGTTAATAATGTTTTCGGTTGGTTGTAAATTAAAGTGGCTGCATCTTAGACTGGCCCTTAAAAAAAAACTAATTTAAATGTTAAACAGTCGCACCTAAAAAGAAATGTCAATACTCAACACTTAAAAAGCTCGCTTTCAAACGCGTAAAGCCACCGCCATGGACGTGTAATGAAAAGAGGTTTGGTTTACTCTAATGGGAGAGTTCAAATAACGGGTGGGATTAACATGATTGATAATCGGTGCAACAGCAGCCGTTGGATTTATGATACGAGTAAAAAGGCACTGCCAATGTCACCGCCATAATGGACGGAGTCAGACTGCTCACATCGTGAATCCTACTTTCCTTATCGCCGCATCAAAACTGGGTATTTTGATTTGGTACAGAGATGAAAATAATATATATATATATATATAATGAAATTTGTATTAAAATGTCTTAATTTTAATAATTAACTCTTAGGAGGGTTAAATATGTAATTTTATTTATAATACGTATTTAGTGATCATTAAGGTTGTGCATATCCAAGATTTTTGAAATTCAAAAATCCAGATCAATAAAGTTCTAATTCATATTCGATCCCAAAAAATTAATATTAAATTTTTCGATCTAATATTCAGATATACGGATGTCAACATCAAATTTTACTTGACAAATTTTTCATATTTATTTATAATTTTGTGATTTTATGCAACATTTATATTTCTAATATATATATATATATATATATTCACCATCTTAATGTTTATTCGATTGAGTTTAATGATTATTCACTTATCAAAATTTTGAATAATTCAAAATTAAACGATTATCAAAATTATTAATAATTTTTAAAATATCTTATTCAAATTATCTTAAGATCAAAAAATAAATTAAACATCTAAGTTTTCAGATTTAAGGGTAAATTACGTGTATAATGCCCAAATTATCAATTTTAATATGTTATAGTACCTAAATTTTCAAAAAAATCAAAATCATATCTAAAATTTAGTTTTTTTTCATTTTAGTACACTCCGCTGTTAAAAATTTTAGTTTTTGTTTTATTCTAGTATCTTTTCAAAAACTTAATGTTAAGTTTTGGAATAAAAAATGAAAATTTAGGTACTTAAATAGATCAAAATTGATAATTTAAGTACTAAACGCGTAAAGTTTTCAATGACGGGATACTAAAATAAAATGAAATCTAAATATTACGTATGATTTTGAAAATAAAAATAAAAATTTAAGTACTATAACGGATCAAAATTGATAATTTAAGTACTAAATGCATAGTTTACCCTAGATTTAATCTTCCCTAGTGATCCCAGTAGTCGTTTTTTCCATGCCTCAATTATCAATTATAAGCTTCCTAGTAGGCGAGACTACAGACCAACATATTAATTTACCGATGGTTTCACATAATTTAACAGAAAACTGATTAACATTTTAGCAATTCTCAATTATAAGCTTACTACAAATCAAACAGTAGAGGTATACATATCGTCATCATAAACGAACTTTTCGTTGTTTTATCATTAGCTTTATGAAATTCATAGGCCAATCCTCCATGGCTAGTCACATCGATTCTGGCCATCTCCTTGTCAGCCAATATCCTCAAAAGCCCCAGCTTATGCAGTACCAAAAACAATGCCCCCATGGTGGCGCTCACCCACCTCACCACCACCAAAATCTGGATCAATTGCCCCTCCAACAACCGTGCTCCGCCTCCCATGAACAGTCCATGCGGTTACATTCCAATGACCAGTGAGCAAACCTTTGCCGAAGAGTGTTGTCAAAGCGAACAAACATCCCGCAATCATCATCGTTACGGAGGTTCTTCCGGTGACGCTCCATTGTCCATAGAAATAACCGGTTTGTGCGCAAGTTTTGAAGATGGTGATGAATGAACCTGGATTGAAACCATACCAGCTGAACCATAGCAAAAATGTTCCTAGTACGACCAATGTACAACTATGTCCACCTAAACACACAGGCTTGCCATCGCTGTTGAATCGACCCATGCGAGGACCTTCAATCCATGCACCCCATAAGCCGGCAAAGCTGCTGACCATGTGAACAACTCTGGAACCGACAAAATCGATCACCCCAGACATTGGGAAGCATGACATTCATGGTGTTCTTAGCACGTACAGAACAGGCACACAGCATGGCAAAATCGAACTGCATGGAGAACACAAGATATGCTGAGTAAAGAAGGTAGGTGTATCAATGGCATACGTTTCGGCAACAACTTGTTTGAAACAGCATCGAAGCCATTGCAAATGTATTCAGCAGCAGCGGTGGCGTTGGCGGTAGTGCCGGAAAAAGGACAAAGATCGGCGGCAGAGCAGGTAAAACTAGTCATGACTCATATAGAGCCTAGAGTCTCCCCATTCCTTCAGACTCGAAGATTCGAAAGAGATTGAGAGACAAAAATAACAAAATTTTGTTAGTTTCCTTATATGTAGGATGTTTGATAATAACATCGAATTTTAAATATTTAAGAGAAAATTCCTAAATTCTATGAAAATCTGAAATTTCAGACATTGTTCATGGTTTTGTTTTACATTTGCTTCTTGTTATTTTCATAAAAGGAAATAAACCTCATTTTTTTCAGAAGACAAATACAGAGGAAATTTAGTAAAATTGTTGAAAATTGGGTAACGAAAAACGACCCATTTCTGTACAATTGCACACCATAAAAGCTTCTATTATAATGCAGTCACCATATCAATCCTATAAAACAACTACCATCTCTAATTCTCTCTTCTGTTTTGTAGACCGCGGAATGAGTACCAGCTTTACTTCTCTAGAATGCACAAGCTACGCTAATCAGTTATGCACGAGTTAGACGATCCCAAGATGTTTTGGATGTCGACATCAAAAAAAATCATACCAGTATCATAAGACATATGATTGGCAGAAAGTGAGGAGAGTTCTGCAAGAGACTCTTCAGGAAAGGACTGGTCATTGAAAAGGAAGCTCTCCAGCTCGTTGAAAACTGATTTATCTCCTTCATTTACCTCCTCGGATGCTTCTTTCTCGTTTGTGAAGCTTTGAATCTGTGAACAACCAACGGAAGGTTGCTGGTTGCATTCACCGGTGTTGTTGACCCAGTTCAAGTCGTAATCAGAAACATGATTCATTGCCTGTTGATTTTGATTCTGAAGGTGATTGGTATCTTGGTTCAAGCTTGACTGAGGAACAGGCTGACCGAACGCCGAGGACCGGGAGGATGCTGAATTGTTAGTGACACTGCCCATACCAGGCTTCTGGTGAGTATTTGCCCCTAAAGTTGAACCAGAACAAAGATTTGGCCAGCAAATTGGGTTTGGGTTCCTTTCACTTGATACTGTAAGCAAAGAGGGATTCTGTTGATGCTGTAAAGCAATACTAGAAGTAATGTTTTCTGATGGAACATATGCAGTGCGGTTCATTGTTGACACAGCTTCCATCCTTTTAGACAGTGTGTTGGAAGAGACAAATTGGGGGCCCAAGTTACGAATCCTGGTACCTCGATCCCTTCGAATTACGGTATTATGCACCCCATGTAACTGATGTGAAACTGGATGTGGATGCATTGTCCTATTTAAAACACGTTGACTACCCACACTAGGGTTGTATGGAACCCTACATCTGGAAGATGAACGAGCACGAATTAATGATGGCTGTTGGATGTGAGTTTGAGGCATCTGGTTCCGAGCAGCTTGAGTCAAAATTAGCCTAGAAACTTGATTCTGCAGTGTGAACTGTGTATCGTCGCATGGAGCTTGGTTAAGTCGGGGAATTGCAGTAGAGTGAGAAATGACAGGAGCTTTTGTAACTGGTATGGGAAATTTTCGGGCATGCCTGGAAGTCTTTCGCATATTCTTCCACCTCTCCTCTTTATCCGTGGCATGACAATGATCAGTGGTACGGGTACCTGAGCCCCAATAACTACATGGTGCTTTTAAGTCGCAAACAAAGCAATGACACTGCAATTTCAAATGGGCATTCAATGTTTTCATTAGAAATGCATGCTAAATTCAAGAGCATCAATCTTTGAAACAGTGCAGCAATCGACCATCACAAATGAATAAAATTTCAAGTCACTTTTCAAAAAATTAAGATATTTACCAATTCACAATATTGTTCATGTGAGGTTGAACTGAAAGGAAACCTAGCACAATCATGCCGTGGATGGGGGTAATCTCTGCATGCAATCTGCAACAATATCAAAGAGAAATGAGAGAGCTATCGTGAATACAGTGCCTATGAGACGGGAGATAACAGTCTTCAATGCATAAAGCAAAAGGTAACGGAGCACGTTAAACATTAATAATATTTAGCATGTTACCCTAAGATCACCTCAGCTCCCAGATGGCCCATGATAGAAAATTCTGAGCCTATTGTCTACTTTCAATCTTTTGACATTTCAGCAGCAAGATAGGACCATTTTGTCCACACTGCTACAACAAAATTATCAACCAAACAGATAACATCACCCTGTTAAGATCAGATGAGAACAAAGATACGTCTTTCTGGTTCTCAAACCGGGCATTTCCCCTACAGCAACTCAACCCTGTAACATTCACTTCCAGGAAAATGACCAACCTTTACGACTCGTTTTCCCCCATAGATTAGTGATCTAAGCTCATTTTAACAGCACCAGATGATAACGCCTCACTTCTGCATTCCGGTTGGCATATACAGCACAACATACTGATTAACCCATAAAGGTGTTTAGGATGTTAAAACTTGAAAAGAGTAAATAAATGCATAACAAATCTCCACACTACATGAACAAGCAAAGTTGCTGGAGCTAGAACACAAACTACAAAAATGTAGAACCGCAACGGAAAACTCGAAAAAATCAAGAAATATAACAACAAAAAAACAACAATTTTAATCAACTTAACATGCAATGCTACCCGGAAATCTAAATAACAATTCATAAACCAACCCTAAACTCAAGACCAAGTCACCAAACAAAGCCTTTCTTCTCACTGAAAGCACATAAAGATATCAGCATCGTTAAATCTATAAATTAGTAAGAGAATCAATAATTTCGGTTTATTCATCCCTTGGAAGAAAAACAATAAAAAATTTAACTAGTAACAGCTGGAACGAGCATAGAAACCACTAGTCTATTTTCAGCAGCAAACACCGAAAAAAATAACAATCAGCATACTCAGGCAGAAGCAGAAGCACTACAAATTAAAGAGATAGATATTTACCTGCCCTTTTTGGCCGACAATAAGACACTCATCGGAATCTTCATGGAGATCATTAACATCCGACAAGGCCTTATCTGGGTCACCTTCCAAAACGACACAATCACCATCGTCCTCATCAGCGACCTTCCTGGCCACTGAATTCGGTGATTTTGATTTCTTGGTGGGGTTGACTTCCCCGACCACCAACACTTCATCGGGATCGTCGAACACCTTATCAACGGTTTCCAGAACTTCCGATAACCAGTTGTAATCGTCCCACTTCGGCTCCTTCCAAACCGATATCGTCTCATCGTAGTCAGAGCTTAAGTCAAAACTAATAGGAGACGCCTCCATCATAACAAAGAGTAAAAATTTAGGTTCTTATTTTGTCAAAAGAAATAAAGCAAGAACAACCTTCTTCTATTCACAGGAATTGCTGGACTTCTTGCAATCTGAATAAAAAAGAAAGACAGGTGAAATCAAAAGGAAAAGAAGCACTTGAAAACATGAAGAATTCAGAATGATTTGCGATTCCTTTTTTTATATATATATAAAATGAAACTAAAATGAGACAAGGGCAGAGGAACGTAGGGTTTAGGAATTGAACTTAAGAACTTTTAGGTAATTAATGTAGAGAAAATAGGGTTTCTTTAAGTATTGATAAAATTTTCTTGCCATTTCCATTTTAGGGTGAAATTTTGGGCGAAATTGAAATTGAAATTGATATTGAAGCAGGGAAGAAGGTGAACTGAAAAGTTCAGTAAATTGGACGTGGATTTATATGGGATACCCTAATGCGGAAAAAGAAAATAAAGTTAGGGGTATAGTTGAGATTTCAATGCCATAACGTTCATATGACGACCGACAGCGACAACCACATCCTGTTCGTCAGTTATAGGTGCCATCGCGCGATATAATGTCTTATTTCACTAGTGTCATTCGGTCTTGAATTTATTTATTTATTTTAAAATTTTGTGTACTCTCTTACCAAAAACAATTTTATAATATTACAAGTACTAAAAGTTTGAAAGGATGTTTGTTTACTTCAGAATAATTAAGTGTTGAATGATTTAAATTTGTGTACTCTCTTACCAAAAACAATTTCATAATATTACATGTACTAAAAGTTTGAAAGGATGTTTGTTTACTTCAGAATGATTAAACGTTGAATGATTTAAATGTTGAATGATTCAGAAGCTCTGTATGAATTAACTCTGAATATGACATGTTGTTTGATAATGGCTCTGAATCATTCAGAATGTACTATAATGAATCATTCAGTACTGTTTTGCTGAATCAGTCAGCACTGAATTATTCAGAGGTGCAAAACAAACGCGCTGAATACTGAACGGTTCAACATTCAACGCTGAATAATTCTATTCAGAGCCAAACAAACAACACCTAAGTTTAAAAATGGATAAAAATTTAAAACTTAATTTAAAAAATTCAAATTTAAAAAACTATTTTTTCGTGAAGAAAAGTGATCTTGATAGGTTCATACTAAAAATTATATTTAAACTCTCATTTTGAGTTCGGACCAAGTGATTTTCGTGGTAAAATAATTGTTATTATTCTTGAGGATCTGAGTTCAAACATCATAGATGTCAAGGGTGTGAATGTTCAATGTTAAAAGTAGGGATGAACATAGCTCGGGTCGGATTTTCAATCCACCCGACCTGACCTGAAATAATGTATTTATTAAAAAAATTATTTTTATTCAATAAAAATATAATTTAATTGAATATATATATGGGTATTATTGTAATTATCCCTAAATATATAAAGTAAAATTATAATTTTTTTTGTTCGGGTCGGGTATTTTTCACCCTAAACTCAAACCCGACCCGACCTAACTCGAACTCAATTTTTTTTAAAAAAATCATCAGGTCGAGTCAGAACCAGACGGGTTTAGGTCCCTTACCCATCCCTTATTGAAAGATCTTTGAACATAAATTATCTTGTACTTATCACAAATTAATAAATAATTAAAAAACTCTCGTTTTTACCCTTACTACTATCGGATGAATTATCAGGGGAGGACACACCTAATCCTTAAGGGGAGGGGTGAAGTACATTTCTATTATTCAGGAAAAAAATATGAAATTTAATTGAATATCTTAAAAATTAAAAAATAAAATATTAAAATTTTGAATTTATTCTTAATTTTTTTGAATTTTTCACTGAGAATAAAACGCTTCAACAAAATAGATTAAAAGTGTGTAAGAAAAAAATAGATTAAGTGGTGGTAAAATAAAAGTTTAAAGATTATTTTTCATAAATAAAATTAAAAGTGAAAATGGAAATTAAAGTATAATTTTATTGTTTAAATGTAAAATTAATATGAAATGGATGGGCCATGAACTATTTGGGGAAACTGTAGAGTTTGGGGTAGTTCTGCGGTGCGGCGTCTAAAAAATAGCTAATATATGGCGTGACCGGTTAAACAATTGACCGGTTAAAATTTATACCGGTTATGTTATATTATTTAACCGGAAATATTATAAAGTACAATAACATACTAGGTAGCACTTATATAATGTAATAGGTAGCGCTTATATTTACCTATTTTATAAGTAAACCGGTATATTTATACCGATAGTATTGCAAATTTACCTATTACATTATATTATATTGAAAGTGTTCATACTTTTTATAAAAAGGATCGATACTTCTTTTAAAGTTATGTAATTTATGTTTCAATTTTTTTAATAGTGTTTCATGTTTTCCACCTATAATATTAATTTAATAATTTCATTTGCACAAAAAATTATTTGATTTTTTGATATTTTATAAAATATTATTTAGAATTTTTAATTTAATAATAATATATATCGTAACGTAAAAATAAATCATTAGACGCCTATAATTACTAAATTAATATCTTAAAACTCACTCAAAAGATAACCTTAAATTAATGTTTTCCACAGTAAAAAAAGTATGGACACTTTTATAAAAAGGATAGACACTTTACAATATAACCACTACCTATTACATTATATAAACGATACCTATTACATTATATAAGCGCTACCTATTACATCATATTTTTACCTATTATATTGAAAGTGTCCATACTTTTTATAAAAATGATCGATACTTCTTTTAAAAGTTATGTAATTTATGTTTCAATTTTTTTAACAGTGTTTCATGTTTTCCACCTACAATATTAATTTAATAATTTCATTTACACAAAAAATTATTTGATTGTTTTGATATTTTATAAAATATTATTTAGAATTTTTAATTTAATAATAATATATATCGTAACGTAAAAAATAAATCATTAGACGCCTATAATTACTAAATTAATATCTTAAAACTCACTCAAAAGATAACCTTAAATTAATGTTTTCCACAGTGAAAAAAGTATGGACACTTTTATAAAAATGATAGACACTTTACAATATAACCACTACCTATTACATTATATAAACGATACCTATTACATTATATAAGCGCTACCTATTACATCATATGTTTACCTATTATATTGAAAGTGTCCATACTTTTTATAAAAAGGATCGATACTTTTTATAAAAAGGATCGATACTTTTTTTAAAAGTTATGTAATTTATGTTTCAATTTTTTTAACAGTGTTTCACGTTTTCCACCTACAATATTAATTTAATAATTTCATTTACACAAAAAATTATTTGATTGTTTTGATATTTTATAAAATAATATTTATAATTTAAATTTAACAACATTAACCAAAGATAATAATAAATATGTAATATATATGTTTATTGTTTTTAATTTAATATTAATATATATCGTAACATAAAAAATAAATCATTAGACGCCTATAATTACTAAATTAATATCTTAAAACTCACTCAAAAGATGTATATACCTAAATATGTAGTTAACAAACATACCTAAATATGTAGTTATTGTACATACCTAAATTTAATGATAATATATACTTGTAGTTATTGTACATACCTAAATATGTACTGCGAATTTAATGTTGTACCCACCCTTTAACTACCACTACCAATGCCACATCCTATTGAAAGCAGCATGACTGAAACATGTTCAAAATGAACCTTTGCTTACATCTCCATCAACTCCTGGAGCACTGAACTTGCACAACAAAATTTTTTCCATGGATAATACTGATGTAGATAATGTTAAGCCAACCGAGGAATGCCATGAAGTACATAATGTTGATGAATCTGACAGATTGGTTGGTCAGCTCTTCTGTTCACGTGATCAAGCTTGGAACTTTTACAAGGGATTCGCACGGGAACATGGGTTTAGTGCACGTAAGGGAACAACACGGCTTGACGTGGAAGGGAATGTGAAGACACAAGAATTTTGTTGTTCCAAAGAAGGGTTTCAAGTATCAAAAGTCAATACTGTTGATCGTCAACGTGCTCATACGCTAGTCACAAGAACAGGATGTAAGGCTAGAGTCGTAGTTACAGCAACAAATACAAACGATCAGTGGGTTATAAGTAAGTCTGATCAGAAACATAATCATGCATTGTGCACATCTACTATGACACCATTTATGCGTTCTAATAGAGCTGTAAGTAAGGCTGATATCGATGAGGCAACAACATTGAAAGAGGTCGGTGTTGGCACGTCACAAGTAATGAACTATTTAACGCAGCAGGCAGGGGGCTATCATAATGTTGGATTTACACATAAAGACCTCTACAATGCACTTCAAAGAGGTAAAGCAAAGGAAATCGTCGATGGGGATGTGAATGCGCTTATTGCCTACTTTGATTATAAGAAACATGATGATCCCGGGTTTTTTATGACATACTCGGAAGACGAATCGGGGGCATTGTATAATCTTATTTGGTCGGATTCTACATCGAGATCGGATTACACATGCTTCGGTGATGTAATTGCGTTCGACACAACGTACAAAGATAATTTGTATGGTCGACCAATTATGCCTATTGTTGGTGTCAATCATCACCATAACACAATTGTGTTTGCCACTGCCATAATCGCTGACGAGACGTCTCAATCTTTCGAGTGGGTGCTACAGAATTTTTTAGAAGCCATGATGAATAAATCACCTATTTCCGTTGTAACCGATGGGGATAGGGCAATGCAGAGGGCTATCAAATCTGTTATCCCTTATGCTAAGCACAAATTATGTTCTTGGCATCTTTCTCGCAATGCACAAGCTAACATTGGTGACCCAAAGTTTACAGCAGCATTCTCAAAATGCATGGCTTCCTGGTGGACAACCAAGGAATTTGATATTCAATGGCGTTCGATTGTTTCAGAATTCAACGTCCAAAAGCATCCATGGGTGATTGAGAAGGGAAATACACGACACTTATGGGCACAAGCATATCTAACCGGTCATTTCTTTGCCAATATTCGCTCAACACAAAGGTGCGAGTCTATGAATGCTTCACTAGCTATTGCACTGAAACACAAGAAGACATATTTAGATGTTGTTCGTGCAATTGAAGATGGAATTAGTAGAATGCGTATGAACGAGTTGAAAGCGGATTACTTAAGTTCCCATACGAAGACCTTCCAGATCACAAAACTGGTCGACCTTGAAAGGCATGCCGCTGCGATTTTTACCCGCGAATCTTTTCGTGTGTTCCAAGATGAACTTATACGGGAGACATTGTACAAAATAGGTGATTTATTCATCATGGCTTCTAAAAAATTCTGTAGCACCCACTCGAAAGATTGATACAAAATATATAAGAACTATAACATTATAGATTGATATGTATGTATGTATGAAAGGACATTATGTAAATTATAATGCATAATTTTTTTGGTGCATAACTTCTTCTATTTTAATGCAGATTAAAATATTAGATTCTTATAATAAGAAACGCATTTGGGTTGAGTCATGTGGATCTCTAGGAGAGTATCCCTTGAAAAATTTCAAATTTGTGGAGCATAAGAAGAATAAGCAATTGAATGGGTATGAGATGTTATCACAAATAGAAAGCTTAATTTATGCAGTATTCATCATAATTGACATGTGTGGTTTTCAAATTTTGTAACAGATATGATTGCGGCATGTATGTGATGATGTGGATGGAATCGATCGGTTCTACAGGGGCAACTGGTGATTTTGTAAGTGGATAGAAAAAATCGTTTGTGGTAAAATTGTTAAAAGTCGTAGATTGAATGTTGTAGTTGACAATACTTAACGTTCTGACAATTTGAATATAGGTTGTTGGAGACTGGGATCGATCGCGAATATTAAACGATCTCGTAAGCCACAATCAAAATGAACGAAGACAGGAGATAACAAAAGCTGCAATATTACATAAGAATAACAAAAGGATGCAATGATGTAAATGTAGGGTTAATTTTGTATAAGATTTATAATTTTGTATACGATTTATATTTTTGTATGTGAATATAATTATGAATGAGATGAGAAAAGTTAGCAGTATGTTGTTGTACATGTTTCTTATACACATTAAGGGTCATGTTGATACTTTGAAGTAAAAGGTAAATTTACAATATGGCCAACAGGGTGCACCCATAAAGTGTCGATCCATATATAAAAAGTATCAATCCCAAAAACATCGAAAACCAAAAGTATAATGTAATATGTAATTTTTCAATCTAACCGGTACAAGTCTACCGGTTTTATGAGAGAATATGTCTAAATAATGTGTCGACACTAATATAGTTTGTGTCGATATTTTTTGTCCATAATGAATGTAAAACAGGGTGCACCCATAAAGTGTCGATCCATATATAAAAAATGTCGATCCCAAAATCATCGAACCCAAAAGTATAATGTAATATGTAATTTTTCAATCTAACCGGTACAATTATACCGGTTTTATGAGAGAATATGTCTAAATAATGTGTCGACACTAATATAGTTTGTGTCGATATTTTTTTTCCAGAATGAATGGAAAACAGGGTGCACCCATAAAGTGTCGATCCATATATAAAAAGTGTCGATCCCAAAATCATCGAACCCAAAAGTATAATGTAATATGTAATTTTTCAATCTAACCGGTACAATTATACCGGTTTTATGAGAGAATATGTCTAAATAATGTGTCGACACTAATATAGTTTGTGTCGATATTTTTTTCCAGAATGAATGGAAAACAGAGTGCACTCATAAAATGTCGATCCATATATGTTGCATCTTGTCGACACTTCCTACATTTTTTAACAATATATAATGTTATAGTTCTTATATATTTTGTATCAACGTATTTACAAGTTTAATGAATACCTTATTTTCATGTGCTTTCCTCCGTTCTTTGTATTCTTTACTATCATTCCTTGACTGTGTGATGTAAGGTTCCTTTTCAGCATCACTCATTGAATTCCATTTGGACCTCACATCTTTTTTCACCTAATATTAAACATAAACGTTTCTTATTCAATACATTAACACTAAATACTAATACTACTCAATGTCAATTTCATTTTACATACCGAACCGCTCTGTGTGCCATCTCCCTTCATCCTTTTGCATTCGGCCATACTGTTAACATTTAAAATTTGTAATCAATTTAAAGTTTATCGATACTTTAATCCAATTACCATTTCAACAATAATAACAAAAGGACATTGATACTTACTAGAAGTACATATATCCACCCTTTGGTTGCTTTCGAGTCTCGGCCTCAATTTCAAAGTCATCTGCTCCACCAACAATTTTCCAACCCATTGACTCCATTTTTCCTTCATATATCAGTTTACGCAAATCAAATTATTTTGTTACACACTTTATTCAATATACAAATATAGATAACTACTCTTGTGGTAAAAACGGTTTTCTTCAAAAGAATTTGAATGGCCACACCAAAATGTGTCGGCACATTTATACAACCTATAATATCATTTTCTACCTATAATTGAATAAAAGTATCGACATTTATATTTTTCCTTGAATATCTATTTCTACCTGCAATCGGTCCCAAATGCTTCCTTACTCCAAAACCCCAAACAACACATAAAAAACCCTATCGCGATTACTGTAATAATAAAAAATTAGGGTTTCGACAACATACTTTTCGATTCGACTGCAGCAACAAATAAAACAAACTTCGCTTTAGAAACGCCTTCTGAAATGCAGCAACAATTACGCTTCGATTTCAAAAACTCGTCCGTTCTATCTTTTTCAGAGGATATTTAGCTATGGCCTTTATATTTCATCGGATATGTTATTTATATTTAATCGATACAAATACAAAAGTGTCGATACTTTTATGTCAGGTGTCGATACTTTCGAAAGGATAATTACCTATTTCTTTGAAAGTGTCGATAATTTATTACACGTACTTACGAAAGTATCGACACTTTCAATATATCCGGTATCATTTTACCGGTTTTATCATTTTGATACCGGTTTTATCATTTTACCTGTTATATCGTTGTGGATCGATATTTTTTTTAAAGTATCGACACATTATAGGCGCTATAACTGCTTCTCTTTTAAATTCACAAAGTGTCGATCCTTATATAAAGTATCGACACTTTTAAATTTATCGGTTTATCATTTTGTTACGGTTTTATCATATTTTTACCTGGTATATCGTTTTGGATCGATACATTTTTTAAAAGTATCGACACTTTATAGGATTTAAAACTGCTTTTAAAGTTATGTAATTTATGTTTTAATTTATTTAATAGTGTTTCATGTTTTCCACCTACAATATTAATTTAATAATTTAATTTACACAAAATATTATTTGATTTTTTTGATATTTTATAAAATATTATTTAGAATTTAAATTTAACAATATTAACCAAATATAATAATAAATATGTTTTCAACAGTGAAATAAGTATGGACACTTTTATAAAAATGATATATATTTTTTTGAAAGTTATGTAATTTATGTTTCAATTTTTTTAATAGTGTTTCATGTTTTTCACCTACAATATTAATTTAATAATTTCATTTACACAAAAAATTATTTGATTGTTTTGATATTTTATAAAATATTATTTAGATTTTAAATTTAACAATATTAACTAAAGATAATAATAAATATATTTTCACAGTGAAATAAGTATGGACACTTTTATAAAAAGGATAGATAATTTACAATATAACAAGTAAAAATATGACAAAACCAGATTCATTATGACAAAACCGGTAAAATTTACTTGATATGTTAAAAGTATGGACACTTTTATAAAAAGGATAGATACTTACCGATAACCAAAGTTTACCGGTTACCAAATTTTTTAATAGTTTTTCATATTTTCTACCTAAAACATTATTAGTTGTCAACATAATAGGTACCGCTAAACCGAATTTATTAAATACATTTTAATATATCTGATAATGATGTATATTAACTGTATATTAACCCGCCTTTCCTGAGACATTCCCAGAGTTTGGCGGTGGACCCAAACATTAAAATTGTAATAATAAAATGAGTGGTAGTTATGGTTTATGAAGGGGCAAATATTCGCAAGAATAAAACTTCTTTAATTTGGAATCACTGAAAATGACTTGATGTCAGTGCCCACTCTTATTGCTAACATCAGCATCGCCAATTCTCCGTGGATAATTCTAAGGTTTCGTGATTAATTTAGATTAACTCGAGTTGTATATCTGATTATGATATACGAGTTTAAAAAATATTTTTATATATATAATTACTCGAATTTAATATTTATTTGAATGATGTCAAGTAATTTATCGTTCGAATTAGTTTTCGTTTTTAATAAAATATATATACAATCTTAGTGAACTTGTTGAAAATATTCCAAATAACCTAACTTTATTTCCCATCTATGTTTTGCCAAAAAGAAAGACGGGTTTTAGTCGAGGAGGTTTGGCTTCATTAGCGTAGTTGCTACTACAACATTAGAAAATTATCAAATCGAGTAAAGGATAGGCATAATATTTTATATTACAAGATGAATTTGTACAATTTTAAGGGAGAATAAATTTATAAATTTTAGGAGAGCGAAAACATATTTTTATTTAAAATACAAAGAAAATATCTCAAATATATAAGAATTTAAAACTTTGAAGAGAGTGATTGCTCCCACACGCTCCCCCATCGATCTATGATTGGAACGAATATATTTAAAGGCTTATTGTTTAATAACATAAAAGACATCGATTGAGAAAGTCATACGTGTAGACATTAATTTTTTCATAAATATAATAATAATTATTATTAATATAATATATATTACTATTATTATTTATTATTAAATAAATATATATTACAAATTACATCAGAGGCCCAATAATCCCGAAGCCCAACAATGGAACCTTAAACTAGATTAGGGTTTGTGCCTCATTCCAACAGCCGCCATTGATCACAGCCGTCCAGATCCAACGGCCCAAAAGGGTTTGTATCATTCATGCTAGGGTTTCTAACCCCTAACGCCATCGCCGCTCTAAGAGCTTCCAGAACGACCACGCTGCCGCCTCTGATGCCAGCTGTTCCAACCAGCCATTGCCGACACTCAACCACCTTCCACCGCCTCGCCAGAATACTCCAAAAACGCCACGACGCCTTCCACACGTCAAAGCTATAGGGTGAGTCACCACATAGTTCGATGACTCACCGAACTTTACCTTTGTGACCGGTCCAAGGTGAGCCTCGGGGATGGCTATAAAGCTATTGAACCTACAAGAATGAGAGAGGAGAGGGACGACAGAGAGCCACGACAACCACGGAAAGGGACAGAGAGCAGAATGAACCAACAACCAACCAAATAATACCAATAGCAAATCGAAAGCAAAGAAAAAAGAGAGAAGAAGACTTACCACCGAGGAAGAACAACCGCTGGATCTTCCACACGTCTCCAAAACCTTCGAAATATCGAAGGTATTATTGTAGATCTACTCTAAGTAGGAGTGTTTTAAGAAAAACTAAGGCTGGATTCGGCCTGTGGAGGATTAGAGCTTCATTTTGAGTGCATTTGTAATTTTCCAACCACCTTGAGCGGTGGCGATCGACGCCGGAAACGGTGGCCGGCCGGACCTTGGGCTCCCTCCGGACGGAGGTTGTTAGAGAGAGATGAGAGAATTTTTTTCTCTCTTTCCGATAGAGAGAGAATGAAAATAGAGAAATGAAAGAGAGTTGGCTTGGGAGGCCGGTTTTAGGGTATTTATACCCTCATCAAAACGACGTCGTTTTGATGAGGGGCCTGGGCGTAATTTCATTAATTGTCAAACCATACACGCAATACCCACAGTTTTGTAATTATTAATTTTAGTCACTAAATCAAGTTTCTGGACATTATGATTTAGTCTTCGAATTTTATTTTATTTTAGTCATTTCCAGTACAATTATATATCTTTAGGGTAAATAACATATTTAGTCCCTTAGATTTTAATAATTTATATTTTAATCACTGGTTAATTAATTAGGGTTAATTACACTATTAATAATTATTTTTTATGATGCTTCAAATAAGGGCCACTAATTTATATATTTTATATTTTAATCCCTAACAGTTGGATATTTTTCATTTAATATATTTTGCATTTTAATATTATTACTTTTAATTTCTTTCATTTTGATTATTATTATTTTATTTTGTTATTATATATGTTTAAATTATTATTTTCATTATTATTATTATCTTAAGTCATATAAATATGTATACATAATATTTATTTATTTATTCTATTTGTTTGTTTTCTATTAAAATTCTATTTATAAATTTAATTTTATAAATTAATTTTATCATATTTAATATATATTTATTTTTCAATATTAAGAAAGGCCAGCCTTAAAGCAACTAGATATTCATTTTCTGATATTTTTAAATAAATATTTTATTTTTATAAATTATATATATTAATCTATTTTTAGATAAATGTTTTATCAATATATATTTATTTTTTAAATATTAGGAAAGGGTAGTCTTAAAGCAACTGGATGTCAATTTTCTGATATTTTTTTAATAAATATTTTACTTTTATAAATTATAATATTAATCAAATTTTTTATTAGATAAATGTTTTATTAATATTTATTTTTTAATATTAAGAAATGAGCTGTCTTAAAGTACCTAGAATCCCTTTTCTGATATTTCTAAATAAATAAATATCTTATTTAAAAATATAATTTATTTTCTTAAAATTATAAATTTGAAATAACAGGATTATGAATTAAATATATTTTTGAATTTTAAATTTCTAATAATAGAGACAATTTATAATTAATAAGTACCAATTTTGGGCGTTGTGGGGGTGCTAATCCTTCCCTAAACGTAATCGATCACGAATCCTTTTTTATTATTAAAAAGAATGAATTTTTGGTTAAAACGCAGACCAGTTTAACGCAGACCAGTTTATCTTTTAACTGATGTTTTCTTAAAAACTTTTTAAAAAGATAATTTTTAGGTATTCGACCTACTTAACCCAAAAGGCCGATGGCGACTCCCAAATTTTTTTAAAACCATTTATTCACATTATTTTCTCACCAAGTAAATAATTTTGTGCCCGGGCGAAAACCGGTTACGACAATACGATTAAGAGTTGTTATCTAAATGGATAAGGTTCTATGAATGAGATTCATTGTAGAAAAGAAACCTCGATATAGTATCGTGGTTGGATTATTTTTGAGAGATTATCGAATTAACAAAAATTAAGAAATTTTGATACATCATAGCATTAATTTACAAGTTTCATTATTTATCTTAAATTTGATTATCTACTTTGTTTTACGTGTTAAATATCATTTACTGACACGAACCAAATTATCTTAGTGGTTAGAAGAATTATTGTTATCACTAAAGGTTTCGAGTTCGAACACCAGCAACTGCAACAGAGATAATTGAACATTGTCTCGAGCATGCATCGAAATAATGCTTATTAAACAAAAAATAATTTGATTTCCACAAGAAATGTGATTGTCTCAAGCATACATCAAAATAAGGGTTATTGAACAACAATGAAACGAGAAAAGTCGATGCTTATAATATTTATAATTTAAACGTTTACTTGATCTCAAATAACGTCTTATCTAATAATATTTACTCTAACGCTATAAAATCATCACGAATTTTCTTTTAAAATAACGTTATGTTGTTTTTAAATAAAAATAAACATCACAAAATTTATTTTTAATATAATATCAAAAGATGCTCCTAAACATATAATTAAATAGCTATTTTAATCATTTTTGGAAGTATTTTTTATGCATGCATCGAGGCTCATGATCGAGATAGATTGTTAATCACAAGTGCAAAGTCATGGTAATTCAAGTTTCAACTAAATAAAATCGTATAAGATTTTGCAAGCAAGGGTCTTCAAGCCTTCTTAAAGAATTAAGAATTTCGGCAACACAATCATATATTTTAAGAATGAAGCCCAAAAATTATCAATTCGAGACAAGAAGTTAACGTTGTGTTGTAAAAATAGAAAATGAATAGATTTACGACGACTTTTTGAATGAGATCTAGATGTTTTTGGTCAACATGTCTTTTAGAAATATAATCGACTGTCTCTTAGTTTTTCAACGTTTTTTAAAAACGCACCAAACAATGTTAGGAACTCAATATATGCTCATTTCAACGAAGACATCACGTGCAAGAAATTAAGAAGGATTAATAGTCAAAATATGACCACCCAAATCTTTGTCTTTCTTAGATTAAGTAATTAGGATTAGACTACACTAGGACTTGATCATACCTTACCTATATAGGGATCTCGTCCGCCCCTTTGTCTTGAATTGTTCTTGAATTCATCTTTCTATCATCTGTACATATTATTTATTTGGCTGTTTTTCTAATATTTTCCTTTTTTTTGGTATAAATAAAAAGTATTTTCATCCTATTCAAGTGTTTAGAGTCTTGTAGGGAGATTATACTTGACGAATCGATCTTTTGCAATGGTCATATCAACTTCAGTTCTTAACGTTTCATTTTAAGATAAAAAGTGTTTGATATTTTATAAATAGTTATTTTAGCTTCTTTTTAATATATATTTTGGCCCTTAATGTTTTATTTTAGGATAAAAAACCTCTCTATTTTAGAGTGTTGATCGTTTGCTGACTAATGATTTTCATCCACAAAAAATCTTTTTACCCAGAAATGATACATAGAGAATTAAATTACGAGTGAAAAAATATTTTTAACTTTTACATCAATACTTATGAGCACCACATTAGGGGTGTTAACAAATCAATGGTTAATGATAAAAAAATAATGTAAAACTTTTAATATTAAAATGAAAATATCTTAAAATTTAATAATGGATTGATACCTAAATGAAATTATAGTGACTAATGAAAGCATTTAGCCTTAAGTTTATTTAACAATGTTGCCATATAACTCAGTAAGTTGTAGCTTTTCGGAATCTTTCTCGTTGAAACTAAAAATCAACGGATGAATAAAAACACAGTTGTCGAGTAAAATGGACGGCTATGGCCTATGAGCATGTGCCACATCTGATGGTTTTCATGTTTCACCGCTTCAATCACGCTCCTAAAAACACAACGAGAGGCGCTGCATTCTTTTTCATTAATCAAATATGATTATAAAGATTCTTAATTATTTAATAACGAATACTTGTATAAATATAAACTCAAAACTTCCGTACACAATTATTGTGAGTGTTTTACTATTTCATTGGTGACTTATACATGAATGCCCATCATTCAAACTTAATATTAGAAATTGATTTGAGTAGAGTTGGCTTAATCTCCTCTAATGTGTAACCTCTCCTTTCTCTTTTTATGTATAAACTTAACTCCCTTCTATCTTTAGCATTCCCCTTCCCCTCTTGAAGGAACTAAAACTTTGCTAATCAGACAACCGAAATCATAGTAATAATAATAAAACAGGTAAGGCAGACATCTCTCCTGTTTCTCTCCCAACATGTTTGATGTTATATTGCTTATTTATTTCATGTTTCATTTGCATTAACTGGGTTTCAATCCAATCAACTTTTCCCTTGCAAAAAATGTTCTGTTTTGATTCTCATTTCATTTGAAGAACTTGTATATGTTGGGCACTTTTAACTGATTGGTTTGTTCCAAGTATTTGTAATTAAAATTGTATACTATATGAAAGAAAGATGCAACTCTATTTTATTGGATTTTTGAAGCATATAGATGGAAGGTTTCATGGTCTGGGTAGTTAGAGAATCTGAGGAGTGAGGATTAATAGCTAATGAAAAGGCGCACCCGTTTCATATCTTTTGTGTCATGTATAAAAAGCTTTGCTTTAAGAGGGTTGTATCTTGCAGATTCTGCAGAATTAATGAAAAAGTTCGAATCTTTTAGTGGTAACGGTTGACAAATTAATGGTTTGGGTTTGATTGGTGAAACGAGCAATGTAAGATGAGATAAAAAAAAAAGGAAGTTTTTACAAAATGCAAACCAAGAAAGAAGCTGAAGGACATGAAGAGCGGTCAAGATCCTCCATTTGGGAAATAGTCCCTGGTTTTGAGCATGAGGTTGTGAATGAGGATAGGGAAACACAGAATCGAGCGCAGTCGAAAAGCACCGGTCCATCATGGCTGCCACCATCAGGGCATAGGCGCACTCGGAGTGAATTTCCGACCGTAGGAATCTTGCGTGACAATAGTTTCCAGTGCTTGAAAACTCAGATACAGAAGGCTTGGCGATGGGGTGGCAATTCAAGGGACGAGAGGTACCAGCCAAGCTTCAATCCTGAGGTTTTGGCAAATCAGAAACGCCAGTGGTACCAACTCCACTCCAAATCTTTGGTATTTAAACCAACTCTTGTCTTATTTCCAGATTTTAGGTGACCAGTCATTTTGTGTATTCTTTTTACTGTTATTTTGTGGTACCAACTCTTGTTCTTTTTACTTCCTTTCTTTGTTTGCTTAGTATACTTGTACAGGAAATCATAACACTATAGGAAATCATGATTATGATTAGGTATCCTGGTCAACGTATGGGAAATCATAACAAATAGCTTATGTTTGAGATTCTTTTGGCCTTACTATCAGGTCAAGCTTCATCATTTATTGCTAATAGTTTTTAGTTGGATATTCTGTAACTATATATAGCTAATGTCTTAAATTCTATTGCCTTTTTTCAAGAAGGTTGTTGACCTTTACTTTTTGCTCTTTCTTTGCTCAAAGTGCTATTTTTAATTTCACATAAATTTAAGATTGTTGTATGATTGAAAATAGACTACTGAGATTAATAGTAAGAAATGATAAATATTTACTGAAAAAACAAATAGTTAATCTCACCCTTCTATTTTCACTCATCCAACAATCATAAATCTATGTAAAACTAAAAAAAAATTACACCGTGTAAGTAGATCATGAACCTATATATATTATATATATATTCCTTTTGGAATTCAGAATTGTAATCTTGAGTATGTTGTTTCAGGATCATATTAAATACAAGCACCCCAAATCAATATTTGAGCACTTCATTATTGTTGGGATTAATCCAAATGCTAATTTTGGGGTCATAGAGGAAGACCTTGTTAAAAGGAAGAAGTGGGAGATGGAAATGAAAAAATCTGGAACCGTAGATCTCAAGGTGATTCAGCATCAGGGAACTCCACCTCCAACATTTGAGCCTCAGGTTTACTATTTAAATACACCTTTTATATTTTCAACACTATGTTACCCTGCTCCGTAGTTTTCTTCAAGTTTGCATGACAAACTGTGCAATTTAACAATTAGTGTTTCTCCTTGCAAATAAAGGCAGTGCCATTACAGAAGAAAGAACTTAGTTTGTCTCTGTGTTGTCTTTTCTTAAGTTTCTACATGGACCCTTTTCAGAGAATGTATTTGCTTCACTTGATTCTGTTAATAAAATGTTATCAAAAGAAAACCATTTTAGAGTAAATGCGTTTGGATCAATGGTAATATACTTCTTTCTTTCTGTTTTCCCTGAATAACAGATGCTTTTTAAATACCCACCCGGGAAGAGGTTATCTATGCGTATGAAGGACTTAACCAATTTTTGTTTTCCTGGAGGTGTTAAGGTTTGATCTGTTACTTTTCTTTGATTTATAGTAAGCATAATTCAAACTTTATTGCTTTCTTTTGGTTCATATAGTGCAATTACTAAGTTTATCATTCAATTGTTCGGTATTTTCCTCTCTTTGTTTCATTAGTGCCTTCCTCTTCAATTTGCCTGTTTTAAGGGGAAAATGGTTATTATAGGTACACGTTTGACCTTTTGATGACATTTTAATTTGTAGTTTATGATTAATTAGTTTTGACCATTTTGTTCCATATTCTTTTTTTGGGAGCATTTCAGCCCCCAATGTTTCAATTTTTGATCGAAATACCCCTGTTGGAAGGAAACTGTTAGTTAACTAATGGTCAACACATGTTTTGATGATATTTTACATTTACTTAATTACTGACGTGACACATGCCACTTATATTTCAGAGGCCTTTCGAGCAGTTTTATACTTTCCCTTGTGTTAGATGTTTTTTTCAATTCTGTTAATATGTTGCAGCCTTCAGGTATATGATTGTGATATTTCTTGTAACTTTTGTCAATGTAATACATTTCTTTTTTCCTTTTTTGGGTATCAAAATTTATGGACTTACAACATTTAGTTTTTTTTTTATGAATTAGGGAGAGTTGCTGGAAAGAACTCCATTTAGTGATCTAAATGAGCTTCTTTATGGACAGGTATAGGAAATTAACATATTTTTATTATCCCATGCTAAAGGATTCCTATGTTGTCTTGTTGGTTCAATATAACATGGCAGAGAAAAGGAGATAAAAGAAACGAAGTTAAATAATTTTCCTTATTCAGTTATATGGTAAAGCAGGGCAAGAAAGATATAGTTTCGACCGCCAACATCAAAACCATTCCATGTGTTGAGACTAATTTAATATTTTTAAAACTTTGCATGTGTAGATGAAGGCACTCCTATCCTATGAGTCTGCTTACCTCTATTTTATCTTAATCAATGAACACTTTCTTCTCAATTACCAAAGTCCAAAAGGTGTTGCTCCAACTGTGCAGACGATGACAGTCGTTTTAGGGTTAGGCCAATTAACTCGGATGTTTTGTTTTGAGTTGAGAGGTATTCTAAGAGTCTTTAGTCATATATCTGCCATTCTTTCTGAATTGGTGTCCTTAAATGTATAGAGCTTTAGTGTAACTGTTGGCCTGAAGAGAAAAGTAACAATTTTAGCTGTACACTCTTTGCAGGAGCATTTGAACACAGACGATTGCGCTTTTATTTTTTCACTTAAGGTACATTTCATATTTGTTCCAACATAACTTTCATTTTCTGAGCAATCATAATAACCATTTTAAGTGTTTATAACCTGTGAAAATGACTGGAACCCAACAATGGATCAAGAATATGTCTGTTTTTTTTCTTGTAGAATAAGGCATTTATATGACTTAACAGGAAATGATGGGTTGTGAAACATTTTGTGCTTCCTTGATCAGGTGGCAGGCAATGCTACGGTTTATGGTGTTTGCTTAAATGTACCGGAACTTGTACATAGGCAACCTGGTATTTTAGTTGGTACATCACCTCCTACATCTTCTGGAGTAAGCAGCCGGTTTATGGCATCTGCACCTCGCTGCTATTGTTTGCTCACTAGAGTGCCATTCTTTGAGTTACACTATGAGATGTTAAACAGGTTTCAAGTTTTTTCTTTTTCCCCAAATGATCCCCCAGAATTCTTTGTCACTGTAATTTGAGGTCGATGTTAGGCTAAATTATTAAAATAATGTCTTAATCATTTTTTTAATCAAAATAGCACTCACAATCTTTAATTCCTAAAATGAAATTCATTTCTGTTACATAAGATGAAGGTGAATGTACGTGACAACACCTTTTGAAAGGTTTTTCTTCAAGATAACGCTTTCGCTTACGTGACAGTGCTTTTTGAAAAGCTCTTCCTTAAGAAAGTGCGTTTGCTTACATGGCAGCCTAGGAGAAATGCTGATGTCATTCAAGATGAAGTCAGTTAAGCAAAGGCTCTTCCTTGAGGAAGAACAAAAGGCGCTGCCATGTAGGTGTGTCTTCATCCTATGTGACAGAAATGGGTGTCGTTTGGGAAATAAATTCCTTTTGGTGTTATTTTTGATACATAAAAGAATAGAAGGGTACTATTTTAATAATTTAGCTTAGATGTTAACTACGCCTATAGTATTGTTGATACTCGAATTCCCAATGTTTTACTTGCCTGCAGTATCATCGCACAGGAGCGCCTGAATCGAATAACAGAATTTGTTAATGAAATGTTCCCATCTGCCACCAAACTAGATGAACAAATGAATGATAATACCGAGTCTCTAAACAGGGAGTATGTTAATGATTGGATGGCTTCTTCAATACCTGTTAACAATCCTGTAGCTCATAATCTCGTTGCCGGTGGAGCAACCATCGATGAGGAGGTTTCATCTGTTTCACTAAAGATAAGTTCGCCGCCGACATCGGATAGTGTAGCAGCAAGTGAAGTTTCAGATTTGGACCATGTTAGGGAAATGGATAAGGATGGTAGGAAGAATGTGCTGTATTTTGATGATAATATGTCTGAAGCCTCAGGATATCGTTCCGATGCCTCGGAAAGAATATATGGCCACTATGAAAGTGGACAAGCTTCTCCTGAGATTGGAGCATGTATTGGCATGAAGAGCCGTAATTTCAACAGAATTGGGAGTTCTCCATCCATATTCAGGTGGTAAGTTATGATTAAATTGATTGTTAATTTTATATTATAATAAATAGAACTCCATTACAAAAACTAGATGAGATTCTCATGTGAGAAAGCATTGTAAGTTAGGGTTATAAATGAGACTAGACAGATCGCGAGTTATTTGATTTTATATAGATTAAAGGTCGGTCAACATTTGAATCGAATGGAGTTTACTCAAATTTTTAACGAGCCGAAGCGAGCTACTTGATACTTAAAATGAAAAGCTCGCGAGTCGAAAAATAATATATGGCTTTCATGTACTTAAATTTCAAGTTCGAGCTCGAGTTTGAACTTCAATCGAGCTAAGTT
Organism: Hibiscus syriacus; assembly: GCF_006381635.1. Taxonomy (NCBI): domain Eukaryota; kingdom Viridiplantae; phylum Streptophyta; class Magnoliopsida; order Malvales; family Malvaceae; genus Hibiscus; species Hibiscus syriacus. The sequence goes on along the minus strand of NW_024062788.1, from coordinate 926,199 downwards.
TGAGAATATTTGAGCTTGAGTCGAATTTCAATTTTTGATTTCGAGTCGAGTTTGAAAATTGTAAGCTCGCGAGCTTTCAAGTTAAGTCGAGTTTTAATTTTTTATTTCATGTTCAATTCAAGCTCAATTTTAAATTTTCGAGTTGAATCAATCTCTATTACTCAAACTCGACTAGTTTACAAGCCTACCGTAAGGTATCTGCTTCCTATACGAGTGTATCTATTGTTATTTTGGATTTTTCTTTTTCCTTTTGGTTGTTTCCTATCACAATTCAGTAATTATATTGTTATCTTTGGCAGTCCAGCTAGAAGCCTGGCATCAGAGGATGAGGACGAGGATCTTTTCCCAAATCCCGAGAAAGATTTTCAAGATGACTTCATATTGGAGTGGGCTAGGGTTAGTTTTCTATTGCTTTCTAATTTTTTTTCCACATATCATTGTTATTAGTTGGATTTCCATTTGATGTTTGCTAATCTGATCACTTTGATAGGAAAACAAAAATGATATCCTACGGATCGTTTGTGCTTATCATGCTTTATCTCTTCCGCCACGAGGAAAAGAAGTAATTTTTCAGCCTCTTGAGCATTTACAGGCTATTGAGTATGTGAGACCTTCAGTTTCTTCCCTTGGACTGGATGAAAGCTTTATATATTCATGTGAACCTGCTGAGGTATTTCATTTGTTACACTATTTTTAATCAATGCTGCTTCGTAACATATATATTCACCTACATATCACTCGACTTGGTGAAAGGTTGGTGCAAAGTTCGCAGCAGCAGAGGAAGCTTTTGCATTTTCTTTATGGACGACGGCAACAATTTGTCGAGTTCTCTCTCTCGATAGTGTAATGTTCTATGACGCATACCTCTTAACTTCGTATAGTCTTTCGTTTGCTAATACTATTGATAATGATTTTGCTAATTGAATTGCCAATAGGCATATGACAGGAGCTCTGATACTATGTAGAAATTAAGGAATTAGGAATAGAGATCAAAGTGATACTCTGAATTTTTTGATTGATTAGAAGGGATATACAAGACTGATTTATTTTTGGTAGATATGTTTTCACCTTTTGATCATTCTTTCAGATTTTGGCGATGATAAATGGAGTGTTATTGGAGAAACAGGTCATAGTAATTTGCCCTAATCTGGTAAGAAGATCGTACTGCACTTAGTTGTTTTCTATGACCAAATATATAGATTATATCCTGGCTTTGAAACTAGTTTGCATCAATGCAGGGTGTCCTATCGGCTGCGGTGTTATCTATGGTTCCTTTGATTCGTCCGTTTCAATGGCAGAGTTTATTTCTTCCGGTAATCTCCTGCTGCTCTTTCTGAAATTCTAGTTGGCATATATCTTTCTGGATGTTGCTCAAATCTTCATATCATCAATAAGCTGTTGAAGATGGTTTCTGTTCCCGTATCCGTATCAGTGCAACATAGTTAATCTTAACATCCATGTCAGTGCATTTAGTAGTCCTTCTAGATATCAATCATACTTTCAATAATCTATTATCATCCTTTGTTTCACTTTTTGAAACTCTATTTGTACTCAGGTGCTACCAATGAGGATGTTTGAATTTCTTGATGCCCCGGTTCCTTTTCTTGTGAGTCATAGTGTGCTTATGGATGTTCCTTTACATTTATACATGATTTATATTGCGCATTCACGAACAGAAAAATATTCTATTTCAGATTTTTTAAGTAGGTTAAAGCTCTGAATGAACATACAAATTATTATCTGCAAATGATGTTACAGTAGCATATATTTAGTGTAAGTAATAGAATGCCCTGATTTTTTTTCTTTCGTTATATAGGTTGGCTTACAACACAAACCCATGGATTTGCAAATGAAACATCTAATCTTGTTCAAGTTAATTTGCTCAAGAACCAGGTATTTATGATTTCTAGACAGATTGCATGTCTGGTTCGAGATTTATAGTTCCCGATTAAAAATTAAATATATTGTGTTTTCGAGTTGTTCGCGAACTTTTCAATTCGGATATCAAGTAGTTCGTTTTGGCTCGTTAAGAACTTGAGTCGAGTTCGAGTCCATTCAATTCGAGTGTTGACCGAGTCAAACTCGAATAACTTGCGATATGTCTCGTCTCATTTACACCCGTATGCTTCACCCTTGGAGTATTCTTAGTTCATCTTTCAGTTGTTGTTCAGGTGAAATCATGTCAGTTGCCTACACTTCCTCGGCATAGAGAGCTTGTATTGGAATTAGGGCCGATACATTCCAAACTCTCATTAGAAGGTTCATTTGCTAAAAGACATCCTACATATAGGTGCAATGAAGTGCAGGTGTTTACCGATAATTTTATCGGTACTTTTTTATTTGCATGTTTTGCAGCAACTGATGTGAGTTCTATCTATTCAGGCTCAAGCTGCAACAGAATTTTTGGCAGTTATGCAACGATACTTCGAATCGCTTTGTGTGAACCTGAGATCTCATACGATTACTAGTGTACAATCAGACCATGACAGGGTTGACACTTTTGTTCTTATAATTTATGTTCTAACAAATTGCTGCACAACTGGTGGATCTTTATCATCTTCTTCTTATGTGTTCTATTAACTTCCAGGTTTCCTTACTACTTAAAGATAGCTTTATTGACTCTTTTCCTACCAAGGACCGGCCGTTTATTAAGGTAATTTATGTTCTCTATTTAATTGGCTGACATAATTTTTTTAGAGGCTTAATTACAAAACAAGGGTTTAAATTGTACTCTTTATTAATTTTAGGTGTCTAAAGTATTTTTCGGTCAAAGTATGTCTAATGTTTCCAATGTTATTTTTTTAAGTGTCTACGCGTAACGGCCATTAAAAACCCTTATTTAACGAATGTTGCATTTATATTCTTTTGAAAATTTTATTTTTTTAAAAAAATAAAAAAAAATTTAAAATTTTTTTTAAAAAAAAACTAATATCTTAATCCCATAGTTCAGTAGCATGGTGAATACCCTCTAAAATTAATAAAAGACATAGTTTGGACACTTATTTTTATATTAACCTTCTTTTTTAAAAAGAAAATACAATGCATTCATACCAATGTTAGTGTGATTTAGCCCCTTGTCCATTGAATAGGCAGAATTACTCAACACACACTCAATAGGATGAGGTTTTGTTACATAAATCCTGGTACATATGCTCCTTTAGCCGAGCCTCAATTGTTTACTCATTGCTGTTGTTTAAAATGATCCGTTGTGCATGGTAATTGCCGAGCCTTGACTGCTTACTCATCTTGTTGTTCTCTCGTTCGCAGCTGTTCGTAGACACTCAACTATTCAGCGTTCTATCAGATGCTCGACTGTCGAGCTTCGAACACGAAACATAGTCCGATTAACAGATACGCTGCATCAGGATAAGCTTCCCAGATGCAGAACTCCAGGTATAAAGTACTGTGACCTTAAGCCATTTGTGAACCGTAAAGGACGCGGTGGCATAAAAAATGTTAACTAACTTGGCAGCTTAAATGCTCAGGGAAATCGAACTTGAATTTTTATTACATTTACTTAAAAATTCGAATCTTTTAACTCTTAACATAAAATTTTATGTTCTGTCCCGAGTAAGAAGAAAGGAAGTACTCTTAGCATGTTGTTATGCTGGAAAGTGTTGTTCATACAACATATCCAGAAACAGTGCTTAGTGAAGACTGAAGAGGAATCGTATAGGTGCAGAATTTGACTTTAAGGAGAAGGAATCCTTATAAAAGAGACATGCATGTAATAATAGTGTAAATCCTGCCTTAATACATTGGTTGATGTGTGCGGCGAGTGCAAGAACAAGACAAACTCTGTTTTGTATGAGTTTGGACCGAAGTGAAATTCACGAGAGTAAAAGTGAACGGTGCAGAATGGAGTGGATTAACTAATTTTGTATTTTTATGTTTCAGTGTGTCTGTTGAAGTAGCCCCCAAAGACCTTAATCTACATGGTCCCAGATTGCAAGGCAGAGGGAGACCCATTTTCATACTGTCAATTTTACATGCTCAAATGAAAATGTGTTAGTCAAAGTGTGGAGACCCCATCACGGATAGACGTGGGGTACTGAGATACACTCATATCTTTTGGAATTTTAAAATTTTGTATAATCTAAATAATAAATTTCATATATATATATACATTTTAATTTTATACCATTTAAGCTTTTAATATGTATTTCTAACATAAAATTTTACCATCCTCCTTGAATTGTAGTGTTTTTGTTTTTGCCAAAGTACATAAATGGTCCCCTTATTATAAGGTTCTACTTTGTTGAGTCCATGACTTTTAAAAGTTACAAAATGATTCTTCAACTATATGAAACTGCTTTGTTGAGTATTGACTATTAAAGTTACAAAATGATCCCTCGAGTGTAGGGCATTGTTTTGTTGAGTCCCTTGACTATTAAAAGTTATAGAATGACCGCTCGATTATTCATATGTTCCAAACTCGTTTTTTTCGTTAAAAAATTAATGATAGTTTGAGTTGGACGTTGGCTTGTTGATTGAGATATGATAAATTTTGGTCCCAAAATTTAAAAAAGATATTATATCCTAATAAGCATGTTAACGTATAACTCAGGGGATCGTCAATTTTTAATAGTGAGAAAACTCAATAATAGTATCTATAACCGAGTCAACAACTGTGTATTTTACCCTTGTGTTTTTTTAATGGAGTCTATGGAGAGAATGTTGGAGCGACAAAGCCTTTAAAAAGGGTTGTTTTCGTAGGTGTTATGGCCACTTGCGGCATTGATTGGATGACGTGGGAACAGCTCTGGGAATTGAAGTGTGGAAAGGTGGAATATTAATGCAAACAAACGGGATGGCTTGAGTTTAAGATCAGAAGAGTGGGTTGGTGGTATTTGGCGATTCTAATTATTGAGATGACCAAAATCTATGGATAATATACGCACGTGTTTTTTATACAAATATAGAACGCGAACAGCCTGTTATTAGAAGTGCTGCTAAAATGGAAGGCCATGCATTAGCATTACCAAATTTCACCCCACAATTTAATAAGTGGACCCTTCTTCTTGTGATTTTATAATTATGTGTACTTTTGATGTGCGGCGGTTAAAAAATAGTTAAAAAACAGCGTGATCGGTTAAATAAGTGATCGGTTAAAATTTAGATCGGTTATGTTATATCATTTAATTGGAAATATTATCAAGTAAAATAATAAATTAGATAACGCTTATATAATGTAATAGATAGCGTTATATAATAAAAATAGGGTAATTACTGAAACATTATCAAGCACAATAACATATTAGGTAGCGTTTATATAATGTAATAGTAACACTTTATAATAAAATATGTTAATTACTGTAAATATTATCAAGTACAATAACATATTAGGTAGCGCTTATATAATGTAATAGGTAGCGCTTATATTGACTTATTCTATCATAAAACAGGTATATTTATACCGGTAACATTACAAATTTACCTATTACATTATAATTATCGGTTTCGATGTTTTTGGGATCGATACAATTTTAAATGTATCGACACTTTATGCGTGCACCTCGTTGGGCATTCATTCTGGAAAAAAGTATCGGCACAAACTTAAAATGTGTCGATACATTATGTAGAACTATTTTCTCATAAAACCGGTATATTTCTACTGGTACATTGTAAATTTACTTATTACATTGTAATTATCAGTTTGGATTTTTTGGGATCGATACTTTTAATAAATGTATCGACACTTTATGTGTGCACCTCGTTGGACATTCATTATGGAAAAAAGTATTGACACAAACTTAAAATGTGTCGATACATTATGTAGACCTATTTTCTCATAAAACCGATAAATTTCTACCGAGTACATTGTAAATTTACCTATTACATTGTAATTATGGTTTCGATTTTTAGGATCGATATTTTTAATAAATGTATCAACACTTTATGCGTGCACCTCGTTTGGCATTCATTATGGACAAAATGTATCGACACTTTTTAAATTTGTGTCGATACATTATGTAGACATATTCTTTCATAAAACCGGTATATTTATACTGGTTACATTATAAATTTACCTATTACATTATAATTATTAGTTTCGATATAACATATGTGTCGATACTTTTAGAAAATGTATCGACACATATGTTTAACTATTATCTCATTATAATATAATTAATGATATATTATTCTTATTATAATAAATAATAAATATAATTTATAATAATTTTATTTTAATAAAATATAATAATCATAATTTTTTATTTATAAAATTATAGATATAATATTTTAATAATAATATAGACATAAATAATATTAAATAAATTATTCTAATATTTTTAAAATAATATTATTATTTTGTTAATAAATAATATTATTTTATTGTATTTGATGTTTATAATTATATTGTAATTATGATTATTTTTTATCACTTCATTATGATTATTTTTTAAAATTATATTCTAATTATATATATATATTTTATTTTATTATTTGAAAGCTAATATCGAAATAGAAATAACGTGTCCTTTTTTTCATTAGTTATATTGTGGCAACTTACAAACTAAAAAATTAAAATTAATTTGTATAATTTGTGTTTACTAATTTTATCATTAAAAAGTCCATTTTTATAAGTTTTATTATTGTTGGGTATAACAAAACCGGTAAAAATTACCTAAAACATTATTATTTCTACCTAAAACATCAATATTTTTTAACATTTTCGGTAAAATATCTAACAATAACAAAACCGGTAAAAAAATAACAAAACCGATAGCGCTTTACCTTTTTTGTTAAAATAATGATGTTTTCGGTAATTTTTACCTGTTTTGTTATTGTTGTATACCAGTTACATTGTAAATTTATCTATTATATTATAATTATAACATATGTGTCGATACTTTTAGAAAATGTATCGACATATATGTTTAACTATTCTCTCATTATAATATAATTAATGATGTGTTATTCTTATTATAAAAAATAAAAATATAATTTATAATAATTTTATTTTAATAAAATATAATAATCATAATTTTTTTTATAAAATTATAGATATAATATTTTAATAATAATATTTACATAAATAATATTAAATAAATTAGTATAATATTTTAAAAATAATATTATTATTTTGTTAATAAATAATATTGTTTTATTGTATTTAATGTTTATAGACGCTATTACAGTTTTTTTTTAAATTTTAAAAGTGTCGATACTTATTTAAATGGAATCGATACTTTCAACATATCCGATAGGTAGTTTAATATAATAGGTAACGCCTATTTTTTTTATCGTTTACATTATTATACTTGATAATGTTTCTAGTAAATAACCGGTTATGTTATCATTGGTAATATTTTAGGCGTTTACCTAATATATTGTAATAATAAATTAAATAATTAACCTATTTTATTATATAAGCGCTACCTATTACATTATATAAGCGGTACCTAATATGTTATTGTGCTTGATAATGTTTTCAGTAATTAACCTATTTTATTATATAAGTGCTACCTATTACATTATATAAGCGCTACATAATATGTTGTTGTGTTTGATAATGTTTTCAGTAATTAACCTATTTTATTATATAAGCGTTACCTATTACATTATATAAGCGCTACCTATTACATTATATAAGCGCTACCTATTACTTCATATTTTTACCTGTCATATTTTTACCGGTAAAATTTACTTGATATGTTGAAAGTATAGATACTTTTTATAAAAATGTATCGATACTTTGTTGAAAGTTATGTAATTTATGTTTCAAAAATTTTTAATAGTGCTTCATGTTTTCCACCTACAATATTAATTTAATAATTTCATATACACAAAAAAATTATTTAATTGTTTTGATATTTTATAAAATATTATCTAGAATTTAAATTTAACAATTTTAACTAAAGATAATAATAAATATGTAATATCTATGTTTATTATTTTTAATTTAATAATAATATATGCCGTAACATAAAAATAAACCATTAGACGTGTATAATTACTAAATTAATATCTTAAAACTCACTAAAAAAATAACCTTAAATTAATGTTTTCCACAGTTAAATAAATATGAACACTTATATATATGTATCGATACTTACCGATAACCAAAGTTTACCGGTTACCAATTTTTTTAATAGTTTTTCATGTTTTCTACCTAAAACATTATTAGTCTGTCAACATAATAGGTAGCGCTAAACTGAATTTATTAAATATCTTTTAATATATCCGGTAATGTCGTATATTAACCTGTCTTCCCTGAGACATTTCCGTTAATTGGAAACAGAACATCTAACAAAATGCGCTTGAACTAATTAAATCTCAAAAGATACATATATGTTAATTATGAAATTAAAACATTGTTTTTTTCTCTTTTAATAAAATTGAAATGCCTAAGCATTAAGCAAGGGTTGAGAAGAGGCTCAAAATGTAGGTGGTGGTACTTTGAAGTGCATCCATTTTGGAAGTATGTGTATGTTATGTCCGTAATAGGGTACGAGTACCAATGTGCAGTCCGACAAGCAAGATCAATGCACCTTTTCCGCGGAAGAAATATTAATTTTAAGCCACGGAAACAGAATTCGTTACTTGAAGTAAACAATTTCTCTAAATAATTTTTTAGGTCATTATTTCGAGATTCGTTAAAAATATTCTCTTTTTTTATAATAATTTTCTTCTCTTATAGGTAGAAATAAAATTAGAACTATAATCTGTAAAAAGCCAAAAAAAAAATATTTAGAATTCATTAAGTGACTTTAGTGGTTAAGCATACAATTGTTCTCTTTAGATATGTTTTTCTCATGTGCGTTGTCAATGATTAAAAATAATTCTAAATAAATATGAAATGTAATCACCAAAATTATTTAAAAAATCATCTAACTATAATCCATCTTTTTTAAGAATTATTTCTATTTATTTCGATAAAAGAGTAACTACTTTTATAAAATATCCCACGCTTTTATAAAAATAACATATATTTCATCAATATGCTTATGTTATTTATTCAAAATTAATGTAATTATTATCGGATAGTGAAGGTATCTGCGATTTTCGCATGCCGGAAGACAAGCTGGCCGTGCTTATTACAGAGGCCTGTGGGTTGGGTGCAGTTTTTATTATTATTGTGTCTGTCGACTGAACATTGGGTACAGTTTTTATTGCACCATAATAATAAAAACTTAACATGGTCCCCGTGGTACAGCTTGCATGGTAATCCTAATCCATGTCCAACTTTTACTTCCTCTACCGACTTTAGAAATAAGTTTCAGTCAGATCGGATTAAATCTCTTGCCGATTTGAATTTAACGCAAGTATTATATTCATTCAAACCGATTTAAGTTTAGAGGAGTTTCATCTAAATTAAAATGAGAAAAAAATTCACATTCAACCTGAAATATATATATATATATATATATATATATTATTAGGTAAAATAGAGATATAATTAAAAATGCATATAAATGTAAGTATTATTATAACTATGTGTAAACATATAAAAAGTTATTATATTATTATGTAAGGTTGAATTAATTTTTTATGTTAAACTCGGATTTTATCCAATCATATCCTTAATAAACATGTTTCAACCTAATTTAAATATATATATATTTTTTATAAAAGTTAAATATTATAAAATCAAATTAAATCAAAATCCTCGGCGTTCGGTTCGACTTGGTACACAAAGGCATTGTATTCTTCCATTAATAACACTGTTAATTGATAGTTGTTGATTTTTTTTAAGTACACGTTCTTCTTAGAACAATCTTACTAGGATCGGATTTGCATTAAAATGTCACATGTTTAAGACTAATTAACGTACACTAATAATATTATTAATTAAATTTTTATATGGACAAATAAAAAAATATTTAAAAAAAAGGTGCTTAGAGATCTCAAGTTTAAAATGTCGCATGTTAAATATTGATTTTTTACCTATACGTTTAGAGCACGTTAAATATTGAAAATAACCTTAAATTCTTTTATAAGTAAAAAATCCAAGGTTGTTTCTAAATGTATCAAGTTAAATATTGAAAATTTCAATCTGATTTTTAAATTTCTTCTTATTTTACTTGACTATAGTGGTGAAAATTGTACATATCAATTCTTCTCAATAATTAAAGGGATGATTATTATCGAAGATCTCAAGTTTGAGCATATCGTATGACAATACTATTTGAGTATTTATTATCAAATGATTGAAATTCTTCCGAATAGAGACGAGGAAAACTCGAAGCATGTACCAAGAGAACAACCCTAATAAGCTTGAAGATAAAGTTGAATGCAACTTCAAATGGTAAGACATTATATTTACTTCAACTGGGTGAGGACCACACGATGGTAATACTTTATGAGTTTTCAGTGGGCACAAATCGACTAAAATAACCCTATGAACTTACCGACCAAAATGGAACGTGGTGCAATTTGTCATTTAAATGAGAAAAAAAAACCCAAACTGGGTGAGGACAACCGTACGGACACGCCCTCACGTTTCATATTTCAAACTGTGGACCATTTATTTGACTATTGCTACTTCTTCTTTCATTACATCAAATAAAATAATACTATAAAACTGCACCATAAATACCAAGCTTTTTTATTTTAAGAAAAACCCCTTAAAAGAGTTTTGATATGCTTATCAAATTTATCTATATACACTAATATTTATAAAATTAAAGCAATTAATAGTTTAAGACTGTCGCACGTAAGACTTTCCAATGTCACAATATAAATTATATATAACTTTGTTCATTTATTATTGTAAAAAGGTAGAGAACAACACTAGTAATTGTTATAAATATATAGAAGAAAATAATAGTAATAAAACTATAAAATAAAAAAGTATTTATAATATCTTAAACTGTTTCATTGTCTAGAACCTATTTCAACCAAATTCCTACTTTTAGTTAAAAATTAAAAAAATATATATAATTTTGTACGAATTAAATAGATCAAAATGTATGTTTCAACTCGAGAGTCTCTACGTCCACTACATATATTCGTTTTTTTTTCCTTCTAATTTTATTTCCTCATCAAATAGAGAACACCATAAATTTTATCAATCAAATTATAATAGAATTCGAATTATAATAATGTTTAGGGTTAACTACATCGCTATCAGTCGTAGTCCGTTTTAGTATATAAACTTTTATTTTTTCAAAATCATACATAATATTTAGATTTTGTTTCATTTTAGTACCCGTCATTAAAAACTTAATAGACGGACTCGCCGACCATCGCGTCTACAATCATTGGTCGTTGCATCCTTCGATTGATGAAGCTCAAACTTTATAGTCCGCACCTTTTCGACCCTTTTAACACGATTCTACTCCCGTTTCACCGAGAAACGCCTCAAAACTCCCAAAATCAACGATAAACTCTTCAATTTCTACATCATCTGATCTTGATGGTCCACCGTCCGATGGGCCTGAAACTAGACTATATTGGTCGACTCGTCTTTCTCTCGTGGTCCACCTTTCAAATTGGTCGTGACCATCTGTCCACCAGAGCTATACCACCTAATCCGTTAAGTTTTTAAGGTCATGATATTAAAATAAAACAAAAATTAATGTTAGGTATGATTTTGAAAAAAAAAACATTAAAATGGATCAAAATTGATAAATTAAGGTACTAAACACACAATTTACCCTAACTTTTATATAATATCAAAAAGAATTGTAAAACAACCAATAATAATCACAAAATTTTTATAATAGTATGAGAGAGAGAGAGAGAGAGAGATGGACTTATTATTACTATTGATGATGAGAAAATTTAAAAAAAATGTTATTAGAGAAAGATTTCTTTGATTTAACTAAAAGTTATGAGGAAATAAATAGACAAAAGCACACTTTCACTGTCAAATGTTGTTGTCAATGTTATCTTATTACAGATCTAGAACGTGGCTATCAATTATACTTTTATAAATTTATTATTCCTAAACGATTTCCAACATAAAAGCCATTCACATCCCATGATACACATGTAAATCATCACTGCATGTATTTTTTTCATTATAAATAAATGCCCTCTAATTTTTCCTAAATAAATTTAAAAATTACATAATAATTTTGATTAAAATATAATATGATAATAAATGTTGAGTATATATATATAATTTTAATTATTTTAATCTAATTATATTTTTAATTTTTTGATTACTGCTTATGAAATATATAATTGCGTAATCGTGATTCACCCCTTTTGGTTTGAATAAAAAAATCATAGTATCGAAAACCGATTGTTGGCATGTGACGAAATATTCTTCCTCTATAAAAAGGTACAACAAATGATAATATAGATGAGATGGTTTCATAAACATATCATCCCGTCTCGATCATGCTTGAGAGATTATATTAAGAATCGTTAGTTCAAAGGTCAGTCGTGAGTTATAATGATTACTCACAGGTTAAACAAGATGACTGTGAAATTGATTATGATAAATAACGTAAATTTATTTAAAAAAATTATGTCTATTAATCGTGACTTTACAATATTTAACTCTTTGGGATCCTTCCATAAAGACGTTCCTTGATATCTTTTTAGAGTTTTGGGATATCCCGTATTCAAGGTACTCTAAGGTCCTCCTATTGTTGTCAGACACAAGACTAATAAGTACATATGATTTTTAACGGGGCATAACATTTATTCATTCGAAGAAATACATTTATATAATTTTTTTTAATAATTATTTATATATGTAAAACGAAAACATAAAAACAATTCTACATATATAATAATTTTAGTAATCTGTAAAAATCCAACCATTTCATTTATATAATTATATAAAATTAAAATTTATATACCATATTATATATTTTTACCAAGATTTATATGTAAATTTAATACTCATATTTATAGTTATCTCAACTTTTATCCCTAGAAGTCAACATGAAAAAGAAACAACACTCGAACAGGCTATCATAGCTTTACAGGTCGATCCCATTACTAGTCTTCAATTTCTTTATTAATTTTTACTATAAAAATAAGAAAATAAAAGCTTAAATGTTTTTTCATTTTTAATTATATTTATGAAATTAATTATCTCATTGTTTTTAAAAAAACATTTTAAATATTATCATTATTTAATTTCTTTTATCTTAATTAAATATGACATCATAAGATAAGATCATATTATCATTAAAAAATACTACATCAATACTTTTGTTAACATTTTAGCGATAGATGACCAAAAGAAACTAAAATCAAACGTTAGATATAATTTAAAAAAATAATTAAATAATCAAAACAAAATAAACAACTGAGTACTAAACATGTAATTTAGCTATTAAATTTCTATCCCTCAAAACTGCAACGTCAGTAAACTTAACTAACCATAATCAGTATAATTAGTAAATATTTTGATTAAAAAGATTTAATTGATCTTGATTTTCTTAAATAAAAATTCAATTAATCAATAATTAAAATCCATTGTTCGATTTTTAGTATAATTAGAAGAATAAATTTTATGTTCAAATAATAGTGGTGTAATTAGTGAGAAGATGAATCAAATTCATTATTCATAGGATGAAATCCACATCACATGGCACCACCTCAAACAACTGTAAAGTGAAAACAAACAAAACATTGAAAAAGCAGTGCACCTTTATTTCTCAGAACTCAACATTGAACAACAACGAAAGACCTAAAATCTAATCCTCTCTTTCCATATAAAGGTACTATGTGGGCTGTTTGGGATCCCTCAACGTATTGAAGATCTTTTAACATTCTTCCTTACACAAAACAGAGACCCAAACACTACACTCTTTCCTCTATTTCTCTCGTATAAATCTGTAGATATAATTTGACAGCTTTGTTTTTTTTCTCTCTAGATTGTACACGTTTAAGATCATTCACTTGGAGTTTCGATTGCTGATGTATGAGTGGTGCTCCCTTTGTCTATCTGTATTTTCATGAGAAGAAGAAGAAGAAGAGAATACCCGGTCAGTTTTATTAGAATTTTTGTTTCTGATTTGGGTTTCGTTCAATTGGATTTTTGATATCCTTTATTTGTTCACTCGTGTTATGTGAAGATGACATGTAGAGATAAGAAAGAGAAACAGAGCAGAAATGGAATAAAAACAATCGTTTTTTTGTTTTTGTTTTCGTTGTTTCGTCAGTTTTATGTCTTCGTTTTGCGTGTAAATAAAAATCTGTTTGTTTTCATGTGCAACGTATCTGCAAATTCTGCCTCCAAATAACCCTGTTTTTTTTGTCGTTTGCTTTCTTTGTCATTGTTTCAGATGGTGAGATGCCCCTTCACCCGATTTAACCACTCTTCTTGTTTAATTCATCAACAAAGCCACCGACTCAGCTCGTTTCTCAGGCCTATATCCGTCACAAAGAAACCCTCACTTTTTTAAACAATGGGCTTCTTTAGTCTATTACTCAATTGCATCACAGCTTCTTCTTTATCATCTGCTGGAGAATCACCACGTTTCTCCCTTTTGAGGACAATTAAAGGTTTACCTATATTGGAACTATCCTCCATTTGCATCAATTTAACACTTGTCCTTGTGTTTCTTCTCATAATATCTGCAAGGCAGATTTCTCTTTGTGCTGGTAGAATTCGATTCCATAAGGATGATCCTGTTGCAAATTCTAGCCCAATTAGGAGAAGCATTACTGTTGATGGAGAAGTTCAGCAGGTTATAGTAGGTGCTGGGTTTAAATTGTCCATATTTTGTTGTTTCTATGTGCTTCTGGTGCAAGTCGTGGTGCTAGGAGTTGATGGATTTGGTTTGATAAGAGGCGCCACTGATGGGAAAGCTGTGGATTGGTCTAAACTTGCCTTGCCTGCTGCTAATGGTTTAGCTTGGCTCGTATTGAGTTTTTCAGCTCTACGTTGTAAATCTAAGGTGTCTGAGAGATTCCCAATGTTGCTAAGGGTATGGTGGTTTGTTTCGTTTTTGATTGGGTTGTGTACCTTGTATGTTGATGGGAAATCGTTCTTAGTTGATGGTTCAAACTACTTTTCTTCTCATGTACTGGCCAATTTCGCCGTAACCCCGGCACTTGCATTTCTTTGTTTTGTTGCAATTAGAGGTGAGACTGGTATACAAGTTTGTAGAAATTCTGACCTTTCGGAGCCATTGCTTCTTGAAGAAGAGGCAGGGTGTCTTAAAGTTACTCCTTATAGTAATGCTGGGCTCTTTAGCTTGGCCACACTTTCTTGGCTAAATCCACTTCTTTCACTTGGTGCTAAACGACCGCTTGAGCTTAAGGACATTCCTCTTCTTGCACCAAAAGATCGAACCAAGAGCAATTATAAGGTTTTGAATTTTAATTGGGAAAAATTGAAGGCTGAAAGCCAGTCAGAGCAACCTTCTTTGGCTTGGGCACTTTGGAAGTCATTCTGGAAGGAAGCAGCTTGTAATGGTGTATTTGCTCTGTTGAACACTCTTGTTTCCTATGTCGGCCCATACATGATTAGTTACTTTGTTGATTATTTGGGAGGGCGGGAGACTTTCCCATCATGAAGGTTATGTTCTGGCTGGAATCTTTTTTGCGGCGAAGCTCGTAGAGACATTGACAACCCGACAGTGGTATCTCGGGGTAGACATTTTGGGTATGCATGTGAGATCAGCTCTAACGGCAATGGTATACCGCAAGGGGCTGAAGCTGTCAAGCTTAGCTAAACAAAATCATACCAGTGGAGAAATTGTTAATTACATGGCAGTTGATGTTCAAAGAGTGGGAGACTATTCTTGGTATCTGCATGACATTTGGATGCTTCCACTGCAAATAATTCTTGCTCTAGCGATCCTATATAAAAATGTTGGAATTGCTTCCATTGCCACATTGATTGCAACCATTATATCCATTGTTGCTACTGTTCCTCTTGCAAAGGTCCAAGAAGATTATCAAGACAAGTTAATGGCTGCCAAAGATGAAAGAATGAGGAAGACTTCTGAGTGTCTAAGGAACATGAGGATTCTGAAATTACAAGCATGGGAGGATAGGTACCGAGTGGGATTGGAGGAGATGAGAGGAGTGGAATTCATGTGGCTACGGAAAGCCCTCTATTCTCAGGCCTTTGTTACATTCATTTTTTTGGAGCTCCCCTATATTTGTTGCAGCTGTTACATTTGCAACATCAATATTGTTGGGAGGTCAACTCACAGCAGGCAGTGTTCTTTCTGCACTGGCCACTTTCAGAATCCTTCAAGAACCACTCAGAAATTTTCCAGACCTGGTGTCTATGATGGCGCAGACAAAGGTTTCAATTGATCGAATTTCTGGTTTCCTGCAGGAGGAAGAACTGCAGGAAGATGCCACCATTGTTCTGCCCCGAGGCATGTCAAAGGTGGCCATAGAGATTAAGGATGGTGAATTTTGTTGGGACCCCTCTTCTTCAAGGCCCACCTTATCTGGAATACAAATGAAAGTAGAAAATGGAATGCGTGTGGCAGTTTGTGGCACAGTTGGATCTGGGAAATCAAGCTTTCTCTCATGCATTCTAGGGGAGATTCCTAAGATATCTGGGGAAGTAAGTGTAGTTCATAGAAACAAATTTCTACCTCAAATTTGGTTCTTTGTTAGTTTTATGATATTTTCCCCATTAATGGAAAAGCTTTTTGAACTGTTACCCTTTTACTTTGATGTTTGAACAGGTTCGAGTGTGTGGTACAGCTGCCTATGTCTCTCAGTCGGCTTGGATACAGTCTGGAAATATTGAAGAGAACGTTCTTTTTGGTAGTCCAATGGATAAAGCAAAATACAAGAGTGTTATTAATGCTTGTACCTTGAAGAAGGATTTTGAACTCTTTTCACATGGAGATCAGACCATAATTGGAGATAGGGGTATAAATCTGAGTGGCGGACAGAAACAACGCGTGCAGCTTGCAAGGGCTCTTTATCAAAATGCTGATATTTATTTACTTGATGACCCCTTCAGTGCCGTTGATGCACACACTAGCTCAGAACTGTTCAAGGTTTAACTCAAATCAGTATACTGGTATTGCTATTCATATCAATAGAATTTGGCTGAATAAATCTTTCTTTTTTCAAACTGCAGGAATACATAATGACAGCACTGGCAAGTAAGACTGTTGTTTTTGTGACCCATCAAGTTGAATTTCTACCTACTGCAGATTTGATACTGGTATGTAATGGTTTCTATATGTGTATATATATTTATATTCTGCTAGTAGTCCAGCATTGCTATGATGCATGCTTCAAGTATACTACTTTCTAATGGGGTGAATGTATGACGCATACTAAAATTCATGTCCCATCACATCATTTTCTTATATTTCTTCTATGATCTGAAGACAGTTTTTTAGCTGAACATTTAGATAGTGGATTGCATTGTTGAGGCGTTCTTTTTCATTCAGCATTGCCTTTTCTTTTTTGGAGAAAAAAGATATATTATTTTTTTTCCAAACTAATCTTTGTTCAAGGCTATGTGCCTCCCCTCAACTGCCCAACACAATACCCCTCTCTTTATCTACTATCTTGTGCAGTATTGTTGGTTGTTGAATGTGATCGACTGATCTGAAGTAGGTGGGCTGGATTAAAATGGTCTAATTAATGAATTAGATGGTAATGACACGCTACAAGCAACACCATACGGGATAACGATACAATGTCTTCAATACTATGACAAAGTCAGTACTGATGGAATATTAGGAAACATGGTGCAACTTAATGCATGACAATGGACCAAATAAATAGTGAAGTATAAGTTTTACTTTTGACATCTGAAAATTAGCATGTGAGACTAATTTTTTCTTCACATGGAGATAAAACATAAAGGTGGTGGAGATGAGCTGTTATTTGCAAATATAGTTCTTTGCCTTCTTGGGTGTATGTTTGTGCAATACAAGTGCTTGGTGTCATGTTTTCCTGGGTCTAGCATAAGAGCTGTAATATATATACATTTATTTTTGCTATAGGTGGTGATATGATGAGAGTGATTTCAAATACTTATTCTCCGATGTCATCAATCATATGTGCAGGTTCTTAAGGAAGGTCGTATCATACAGGCAGGAAAATATGATGAACTTCTACAGGCTGGCACTGATTTTGAAACTCTTGTCTCCGCTCACCATGAAGCAATTGAATCCATGGATATTCCAACTCACTCATCAGAAGACTCGGATGAAAATTTGCAACTTGATGGGAAAAAAATATTAAAAAAGAAAAGTGATTTGGCTGGAAATAGTATTGACAATTTAGCAAAGGAAGTGCAAGATGGTGCATCAGCTTCAGACACAAAAGCAATTAGAGAGAAAAAGAAAGCAAAACGGAGAAAAAATCAGCTTGTTCAAGAAGAGGAAAGGGTAAAAGGAAGAGTCAGCATGAAGGTGTACTTGTCATATATGGCGGCTGCATATAAAGGCCTTTTGGTACCCCTTATTGTTCTTGCGCAAACATTATTCCAGTTCCTTCAAATTGCTAGTAATTGGTGGATGGCATGGGCAAACCCCCAGACCGATGGAGATCAAGCTAAAGTCACACCTATGGTCCTCCTTGTTGTTTATATGGCCCTTGCTTTTGGGAGCTCTTGGTTTATATTTATGAGGGCTGTTCTGGTAGCCACATTTGGTCTTGCAGCTGCACAAAAATTGTTTATCAATATGCTTAGAAGTGTGTTTCGAGCCCCAATGTCTTTTTTCGATTCAACTCCAGCTGGGCGGATCTTAAATCGTGTAAGTACTTTTTGATATATATTTCCACCTGACAATCTATGCTTAAAATTGCAAAGTCTTCCTTTTGGCTCTGTGAAATCCACTTTCTTTTATTCAGATTATGTGATGACCATGATTTGTAAACTCACAGGTGTCTATTGATCAAAGTGTTGTGGATCTTGATATTCCTTTTAGGCTCGGTGGGTTTGCTTCAACAACAATACAACTTGTCGGAATTGTTGGTGTGATGACAAAAGTTACTTGGCAAGTTCTGCTGTTTGTTATTCCAATGGCTGTTGCTTGCTTGTGGATGCAGGTAGTTATTTTTCCTCAAAATTTTGTTGTTGGATTCCATTCTCTCATAGGTTCTGAGAGAAATGGAAGCACATTAGTCGTAGTTTGTTTCTTTAAGTTTATTCCAGTTTTCTTATTCTTGCTGGGAGTGAACCAGGTTGCTCTTCACCAGCTTTTAAATTAACAATTTTATTCTTGTTCAAACTTTGTCTGCATCCAAGTGAACAATATCGACATCATGCAATAAATTGAAAAAGTTAAAAGTGAAGGTCAACTTGACCGATTAAAGAATAGGGCCAACAGGACATAGGTAGCATAGTTCAAGGGCCAAATTTGTATTTAAGCCTTTATTTTAAGATTCTTGCAGTTGGAGTTGAAAAAGTTCTGCCCATACCACTGCATCGATTTCATTAATCTACGTTAGACCCTTCTGATTTTTGTTGATGAATTCAATATACACTTCATAATTTCTGAACTGTTGTGTAGTTTCTCTGGAAACACATGTTTCTTCTGATGAATTGCTCACATATTGCTGGTTGCAGAAATACTACATGGCTTCATCGAGAGAACTGGTCCGTATTGTTAGCATTCAGAAATCTCCAGTTATTAATCTGTTTGGTGAATCAATTGCTGGAGCGGCCACGATTAGAGGTTTTGGGCAAGAGAAAAGGTTCATGAAGAGAAATCTTTATCTTCTTGATTGTTTCTCCCGCCCATTCTTTTGCAGTCTTGCTGCTATTGAGTGGCTCTGCCTGAGGATGGAATTACTTTCGACCTTTGTATTTGCTTTTTGCATGATCTTGCTTGTGAGTTTCCCACAAGGAAGTATTGATCCGAGTAAGTTAATCTTTTGCATTACTATTGATTTATCTGCTTTTTTGTAAGACATTTGAGTTATTGCATATGCCCTAACTGATAACTCTTGCTTCTTCTAAACAGGTATGGCAGGGCTTGCTGTGACATATGGCCTAAACTTGAATGCACGGTTATCACGGTGGATACTTAGTTTTTGCAAGCTCGAGAATAAAATTATTTCCATAGAGAGGATTTATCAGTACAGCCAAATTCCAAGTGAAGCTTCTTCTGTTATTGAAAACTCCCGCCCTCCGTCTTTGTGGCCGGAACATGGAACAATTGAATTGCATGATTTAAAGGTATCGTCTAGTTGTTTTCCACCACACCAGGCACTACTTATTTTTCCATGAAACATTAGAGAGTCACATATACCTTACTGTTTCTATGTTAAGATCTTTCACATTACTAGCAACATCATGTGGAAACTGTGCAACGTATGAATAGCATGCGAATGGACTTAGCTGGAAAATTTTGATTCTGTTTATCATTCTCTTCACACCCATGAAAAAAAGAATGATTTTATGTTTTAGCGATGTCAGAGAAAAAGGATGGAATGTTATCTGTTAGAATATTACTGGAACCGCATGCTGACATTTCCTTTTCTTTTACATATTCTATCTTTCAAAGGTTCGCTATGCTGAAAATCTTCCTGTGGTGCTTTATGGAGTAACCTGTGCATTTCCTGGTGGCAAAAAGATAGGAATTGTTGGGCGTACTGGAAGTGGTAAATCTACTTTGATCCAAGCATTATTTCGATTGATTGAGCCAGCTGGTGGGAAAATCATTATAGACAACATTGACATTTCCACAATTGGGCTCCATGACCTACGTAGCCGTCTTGGTATCATACCCCAAGACCCTACATTATTTGAAGGAACTATTAGAGACAATCTTGATCCTCTTGAAGAGCATTCAGATCATGAAATTTGGGAGGTAAAAATTTCACTTGCACAGCCTGCTCCCCCCCCCCCAAAAAACACAGTACCAGTATACTTAAGCAGAGAGTTATTCCTAAGATTATTAGTTCCTTGGAAGAGTCGTTACTGATAAATCATACTACGAATTTTAACATGTTAATGCTATGCTAAGTCTTGAAATAAGATCATGTTCAAATGACAAGAGCTGAATTTTTCTTCTCTACAGGCTCTTGATAAGTCTCAGCTCGGAGATATTGTGCGTGAGAAAGACCAAAAGCTTGATGCACCAGGTTTGCACCATCTCTCTTAGACATAATTAACGCATCATCTGAACTGGAAAAAAATGCATAGAGAAAGAAAAGGCAGAAAAGCCCTTTGAAGTTGAATGTGGTTGATAGGTCCTTTTTTCTTTGATGTAAAATGTGCAGTTTTAGAAAATGGAGATAACTGGAGTGTGGGGCAGCGGCAACTTGTTTCCCTCGGCAGGGCTTTGCTCAAACAGGCAAGAATACTCGTGCTTGATGAAGCAACAGCATCAGTTGATACTGCCACCGATAATCTCATACAGAAGATCATCCGAACAGAGTTTATGAACTGCACTGTTTGCACTATTGCACACCGTATTCCAACCGTAATCGACAGTGATTTTGTTTTGGTGTTAAGTGATGGTACTTAAAGCTATGTCTTTAAAATTTCATCTCTAAATTCGGATTGCTTCACTATTATTTTCGTTGAAAGTCTTGGACATTTTCCAAATAAATCGGAAACTTCTTTGCAGGTCGAGTTGCAGAGTTTGATACTCCGGCACATCTCTTGGAGGATAAATCATCTATGTTTCTGAAGTTAGTAACCGAGTATTCCTCTAGATCAAGTGGTATACCGGATTTCTGAAACAGATTACAAGCCCAAAATTCTTCCAGTCGGGCAATTGTGAGCTAAGGGACCATCCAAGAGTGAACCAGCTGCCACTGCTTCTTTCTTGCGGCACTCGGCTAACACAATGACGAAGTGCAAAGGCAAATGTGTGTGCTTGACCAAGCCATTTAACCAAAACCTCAAGTAATTTCAACTTCAAGGTAATTTTCGAGTAAATTCGTCCCCTAAAGTTCATTTATGGTTAGCAGCCTAACATACCTTGTAACTGAAAATAAGCTCGACGGGTAGAGTCTATGGAAGGAGAAAAAATAAGAACAATGGAGGGTTCATATTGGTTTGAAGATGTGCAATAACATAGTGGGTCAGAGAATGTTAGTATGTGGTTGGGAGAAACTTGTAGAGTTGAAGGAAGTAGTTAGATCCCACTCTTTCTACTGCCAAAAATGTTGTAGACTGAACAACATTAAATTTTGCTTGTTCTCTTTAATTTTTCACCACCTTCTGTGGACGCCATGAATTTTGCTTCTTTATGAAACTTGGATTTTATTCATTAACATTTTTTACATTAATTGACAATATTGTAGATTTTCTCTCTCTTCATTTTCCATCGAATTTGAAGTGTGTCCCTCGTTTACTTCAATTCATCTTTCTCAAGTATACAAAAAGTGTCCACTTATATCCGTTTTTTCAGTTTAGTGTCTAACTTTTATTTTATTTCAGTTTGATATTTAACGATACTCAAAATAAATCAATGTCATGATGGATCGTTAAGTTTAGTCATTAATCCATTAAAGTGTCACCTGACATATTTTTTTATATTAGAAAATGATTTCTAAAAATGAAAAATTAATTAAAATGAAAAATTAAACCTTATTCAGTTTTTGTTAGCTTGACCCGACCGCCATTGATGAACCATAATAAAGCTTTAGCTTTTTTTTTTCTGGAAGCTGTTGAGACTTAAATTTGGGTTGATTAAGCTAGTGGGTGCTTCTTATTTTCAAGGAGTTGAACTGGGTTTTTCTGAGAATATTGAATTTGGGTCGCTTTGTTGTTGTTGTTGATCGTTTTGCTATGGAGTTAAACGCGAGGACGGCGGGAATCAAATCTTCTTCTTCATTGACAAGTCGAATATCCTTTCCACTCTCAGCCTAGAAAACTGAAAATCATATCTTCTTTGATTCAAACCCTTCACCTCTTTTCTCTAATTTTTTGTATTATTTTCAATTTATTGGTTACGGAAACAAGCAGTGAAGTATCGAGTGCGCTTCAATATATCAAACATTACTTGATGAACTTTCTCCAATGGGATTGTGCAAGTTTTCCAATGAAAATCAATGGACAACTGAGGCGAAACCTCAAGTTTCTACCTCGAAACCTGAATCTCTCTACTCGCAAACTTCGAGCTGTGGTTCCTCTCTCACCGAAGCTAGTTTTACTTGCCTTGAAGAAGATGATTTCTTCAAAATTTCTCCCGATTTCCCCGGATTCCAGCCAAAGAATGTTAGTGTTTTCAAATTTGAGTCGATACCTCAAATTGTAGATCTCAAGACAACCAAGCCCCTCTCATCCAAACAGCACCGCCGATTCTATACTGGTGGAGAAGGGAAAGAGAGGGAAAGAGACTATAGGTACCAAACTTGAAATAAAACAAAAGTTAGGTATCAAATTGAAACGAAATAATTTCTTATTTTTAAAAATCATTTTTTGATATTAAAAAATATGTCATGTGACATTTTTAATGGTTAACGACCAAATTTAATAGTCCGTCACAACTTGACCCATTTTAAGTAACGGAATGAGATGTTAAGTACCAAATTAAAAAAAATTAATAAATGATATGTTCTAAACTGAAAAAACATTCATATGTTAGTCACTTTTGTATACTTAAGTCTTTTGAAAAATACATTATCTTTTTTCATTTTGTCCGTTAATTTTGTATTTTATTCAATTTGATTATTCGATTGTAACTCTTTGCACATTTCATTCTTCCTACTAATTATGTGACTCATTTATACTCTAATTAATACTTCATTATTAAAATCTCTTTAAAAATAACATTATAATTGTACTGTGTAATTTTAAATGATATTTGATTTATTAAATAACATTAGAAATCTTACTTATACATGCAAACAAATTATATGACGAAAATTGAAATCAATTAGTACTATTATATTATAAAATAATTATGTTTATAAATTTGAATAAATACTAAAACAAATATATCATATTCGAACTAAATTTCATAAATTCAATTTGACTTTATTTTTAAATAAAGTTCGAATGATAAAATGATACATATAAATTCGACTAATTTAATATTTCAGCTCGAAAACAATCAAATACTCATGTCGAAATCATTTTTGGGTGGTTCGAAAATAGTCATAAAAATATTTATGTTTTGAAAAAGGAAGTTGCCATCAATCGTTTTAGGCTAGGTACGACCAAATACCTTTAAATTGGAGAGTCGGTTACGTGTGAAGAGGATAAAAAAAATACATGAAGTTTATTTTTACAAGAATTACCAATACGAATATAGCTTATTTTAAAGAAATATAGTAGACCTCGTTTAAAAGCAATAATTTATGAGGAGACCCACGTTATTTAAAAAGATGTCACCTTTTATATACAATTAAAAAGGTCACAATCCAATTACTTAGGATACTAGCACTTCTTGCAAACATAACAAAATCACATTGCCTCAATTAAAAAAACAATTTTCGTGAAATGTTTTTTTTTTTGAAAATAAGAAATACTGCATGAAAAAAACAGAATTAATTAGCCATATGTTCAAAATAAATTAATAAATAATCAGGATAATTAAGAAAGAAACCAAAGAAATATTTTTAATCTATTTCTAATCATGATCTGACATGGAATTAATTAAGAATTTTGAGTCACATTGATAATCACCCTAAATTTATGGATTAAACTAAATTAAATAAAAAATAGGCCAAGATTTATTAATCAATTTTCAAATTATGAACACAAACAAAATCAATTAAGAAGTTAAAGTCAAATTTATTAATCCATTACAAAATATAAAACAAATTAAAGTGATTTATAAATTTATGTCAAATATCAATTAAGGATCAAATTGAACCTAATCAATTAACCTCTAATTAGGGCCTAATTGAAATTAATCTTGAAACTAAGGTCAAACTAATTAACACATTCTAATTCAGGATCAAATTAAACGAAATAGAAAATAAATGGTCAAAACGGGAAAAAATCATGCAAGTTAGGGCTCAAAAGAATTACACACAAAGGTGAAGGACTGAAAAGTGAGTTTACCCATAAATTACTAAAACAAATGAATTTGAATTCACTCTAGCTCGGGTGAGGGAATTGATGGTCTCCAAAGGCAAAACAGTTTATTTCGATGCTGCCGTAGGGAACTCCTTTCATTTCTTTCAAGTTTTTCATTCCTCTTCGTTTTTGTGCTCTCCCAGTACTCATCACTTGCCGGCCATCGTGCAGTCGTCAGCTGCTGCTGAGGGTAGTCGTTTGTGCTCAAATTCGGATTATTTCGGGTCTAGGTGAATGAATGAATGAATAAATAAGGAAATTGAGTAATGGCTTTGATGTGCATGGATGATGTTGGCTGGTAAAGATATTGCTTTCGAGTTACGTGACAATTTTCACATAGTCGAGTGAGACATAGCTGCCGTGGTGAGCTCCCGAGTGCCATGGTAGAGGAAGGGGGTGATGACGACTCGGTGAGGAAGACTATGGTTGATATGTGTTGAACTAAGATTCAAGTAATGGTTGTTGGGTGAAATTGGCCACTGTGGAGGTACTGCTCAATGTGGTTTAGAGGTTGTCAAACGTGGAAGCTATTTTGGTTTTGAACCACGACCGAGAGGCCATAACCCTTCTCGGTCATCTGTATTTCCTTTGTTAGTTGGTTGTTGTCCTTCCTCCCTTTTCCCTAATTTAGGTGCTAAATCATACATAAGCCAATTCAAGAGATCGGCTCGAATAACCTACGGGTACATATCTCGTTTACCTTGGGCTTAAATGTGTTTAGGTAAAGTGTATTCACTAAATTATATTAAATGATCATTTTGGTTATAAAATAGTTATTATTAAACTTATCAAACTGTTATAAATGATAACTAACTATTATAAAATAATGATGAATTTTGATAAGTTTAAGGACCGTTTTATAATAGTTTGATAAATTTAATAAGTATTTATAATAGTTTGATACATTGTAATGACAATTTTGTAACCTTTAGGGAATTTTAATGACAGTTTTGTAATTGTTGGGAGGTTTAATGGCTATTTTGTAACTTCCAAAACATATGTTTTATAAAATATATTTTATTCTTATTTTAATTTTTAAAAATATATTTTAGTTAAATTCACATATTAAAACTTAAAAATATAGTTTATCTTTTTTATTGTCCTTTAGTTCCAAGGCTTCGTCCTAATTAATATGGACCAACTCGGTTGCACACCTGGCTTTGGTGATTGAGTCTCTCAACAGAGATTTTTTACATATGCAAGAACTCGAATTTGAGACATTGCTTAAGCGATATCAAACTGCTTACTATTTGAACCAATCCATATTGGTAAATATATTTTACCTTAACTTATTAAATATATTTTATTCTTATTTTAATTTAAAAATATATTTTACTCTTATTTTAGTTTAAAAATTATTTTATTTTTATCTTAATTTATGAGATATATATATTTTACTTTTATTTTAATTTAAGATATATTTAACTCTTATTTTAGTTTAAAAATATATTTTACTTTTATTTTAATTTAAGATATATTTTTAAAAGTTAATATAAGAATAATATATATATTTTAAGTTAAAATAAGATTAAAACACAGTTTAAATAAAAATAAAAATATTTAATACATTAAGATGAAAATAATATATATCTTTTAATGTTAAGATGTGAATTTAATTTAGTATGTGAGTTTAAATTAATATATATATAAAATATTAAGAATTTACAAAATAGTACATAATATATATCATATACCTTAGACGAAAAAGGAAAATTAACTAAGTGGTTGAGCCTAGAGGTGTAAACGAGCCGAGTCGAGCTCGAGTATTACTGAGCTCGACTCGACTCAAAAACTCTGAAATGAAGCTCGACTCGACTCGAAAACTCGCGAGCTTAAAATTTTCAAGCTCGACTCGAACTCGAAATCCTGAACTGAAGCTCGTGAGCAGCTCGAAAAGGCTCGAAATGAAAAAAAAAATTCTTAAACTTAACTCGATTAAAGCCTCAAACTCAAACTCGAACATGAACCTTAAATACATGAAATCTTATTGTATTTTTTTTTAAAAAATCAATACATAAATATTAATATTATTATTAATTTATTTTTTAAAATAAAATCTTAATATATTATATTTTCGAGCTGCTCACGAGTTTTTCGATTCGAATATCGAGTAGCTCGTTTCAGCTCGTTAAGAACTCGAGTCGAGTCCAAGCTCGAGTCGAGTCCATTTGATCCGAGTATTTATCGAGTCTTGATCGAGTCGATCTCGAATAGCTCACGATCTGTCTCGTCTCATTTACAACCGTAGTTGAGCCCTCTCGTTATCCTTTAGGAGTCTAGGTTTGAACTCCATTTTATGCCATTTGTTATGAGCTTTATTATCTCTCCACCATAGGGTGGTATGCGTCACTCTGTGATTGGTGAAAAGTATATTGAATTAAAAATAAATTAAAATATAATTAATCATCCAATTAGATGATAATATATGGTTTTATCTGATTCGATGATTAAATTTATTAAAATTAAGACTAAATTAATATAATATATAAGTATCAATGACTAGATGTATAATTATACCAAATGTTTTAATTGTTACATTTTTTTGTGTGTTCACAGCTAGTGGTTTAATTGAATACAATTAAATAGTTAAATAATTTGATTGATAAAATTAAAAGATTGGTGATAAAAATAAAAGGACTAAATAATTAAGAGGTCAATAGTATAGTTTACCCTCTAATTTAAACCGCTAATTCCCTAGACCTCGATGCAAATGTAATTCCGGGAATGAAATCTTATTCTAAAAAAATTATACGTCATCAGATTTTACACGTGGCAAGATCTCAGCAGATGCCGACAACAGAGACAACCCTTTGGCCGCACGCCGTTACCTCGGCTCACGTTTTTCAGTTTCCATTGCAAATGGAATGGAATTACGGAATTGGTTTTCCCGAATTCCAGTGTTTGTTTCACGTAATTCGTTTTTCGGAAAATGTTTTCCCGTGTTTGTTTCACGTAATTCGTTTTCCGGAAAACGTTTTCCCGTGTTTGTTTCACGTAATTCGTTTTCCGGAATGTAATTCATTTTCCTAGTAACATGATTTCCTTTGTGTTTTCTGTAAAATGACATACGGATTCATTTTCCGTAAGTCATTTTCCGAACTTTTCACTTCAAAGCAAAAATACTCAAAATAATTTTATTTTATGAATTTAATATTAATAAAATATTTTAATATCATTTTCATCAAAATATTAATTATTAAAATATTTAAAATATATTTATTAATATTTATAATAATATTATATTATATTTTTAATATTATATAAAATAATCAATTATATTATAATAATATAAGATATTTTATTTTATTTTAATAATATATAATAAATTTTTTATATATTTAATAATGAATAATATTATTTATATATTTCAATAATATTTTAGTAAAGATATTTAAAATATACTAATTAATATTTTTAAAATATAATATAGCATTATTACTTTAATAAATAATGTTTAAATAATATTATTTATTATATTTAATATTTGTAATAAATAATTTTTAAAAAACTCTTCAACTAGTAAAAAAATGTTTAAATAACATCTTCCAAACATCATAAAACGTTTTTCAGATGTTTTCCAGAAATGTAATTCATTTTCCAGAAATGTAATTCATTTTTCAGAATTCAAATTCCAGTAATTCATTTTCCAGTAATTCAAATTCCAGTAATTCAAACTCCAGTAATTCATTTTCCGGAAAACCAATTACAGCCAAACAAACAGACCCTAAGCTAAATTTCAACGCCATCATATGCTCTCACGTGCCTCCGACAACCCTTGGCCGCACGATGCTAATTTGCGCAGTCCTCTACGCGTTTTTTAATCTCATCTCCCTCAACTATGGTTGTAAATGAGACCCGACAGATCGCGAGTTACTCGAAATCGACTCGATTAAAGTTCGATAAATATTCGGATCGAATGGACTCGACTCGAGCTCGAGTTCGACTTGAGTTCTTAACGAGCCGAAACGAGCTACTCGATATTCGACTCAAAAAGCTCGTGAGCTGCTCGAAAATATAATATATTAAGATTTTATTTTTTAAAATAAATTAATATTAATATTAATATTTATGTATTGATTTTTTTAAACAATACAATAAGATTTTATGTATTTAAGGTTTATGTTCGAGTTCGAGTTTGAGGCTTCAATCGAGTTAAGTTTAAGATTTTTTTTGTTATTTCGAGCCTTTTCGAGCTGCTCACGAGCTTCAGTTCATGATTTCGATTTCTAGTCGAGCTTGAAAATTTTAAGCTCGCGAGTTTTAGAGTCGAGCTCCATTTCAGAGTTATAGAGTCGAGTCGAGCTCAGCAATACTCGAACTCGACTCGACTCGTTTACACCCCTACCCTGAACAACTGAGTCATTGTTTTTTTAATAACATAAAGAGTATATTATATATTTAATCATCTATTTATTCCTATAATTTTATTTTGATTATTCTTTTAAATTATATTAAAATTTTATATTTTAATTTTATTTTAATCATTCATTTTTAAAATATTAATATATTATCATATGATAAATATCATATTATTATTAAAAAATTACAACGTCAATAACTTTATTTATTTTAACAAATGGATAAAACAAAATAAAATTTAACAATAAATATTATTGTTAAATATATATATATATTTTAAATTACTTAGTGTCGGAATCGTCTTTCGGTTGGACTCGAAATTGGGCTTTGACTTAGGAAAATGTGTGGGAGTCGCCACTGATCTTTTATTTTAAAACAAATAAGTAGATCAGATACCTTGTTCCTTACATGATCTGTATCTTACCAGTGATATGTCAGATTCGGGAGTCGGTTACAGTCAAGGAAGGGTTAGCACCCTTAAACTGCCCTTTCGGTACTAGCAATTTCCAATTGTTTTAATTAAGAAAATTGTAATTTTAAACTAAAAGGTAAAATTTGATCCTAAATTACTTACCTCTGATTAATTAAAGATGTACCTTTTTATTTCTCTGCAAACTTACTACAAAAAGCTTCGAACTTGTTTGGTGTTTCTCTTAATTTCGTACCTATTTCCTAGTGATATTGTGTGTAAATCTATGGTAATATCCTCCTATCCTCGTAGTTTAATTACATCCCATTTATAGGGTTCGAAAAACCTATTTTTAGACTACAGTTTTAACTCATAACCGCACTAAATTACTGCTTTATTTGTTGGTGATGATCTTTGCGGAGAACGGTTCGGAGTGGGTGGCGTGCTACCGTGAAACTCGGACATGGGGCTGACTCCATGCGACGCTGTTGAGCTGCTTGGGAGAGATGCGGCACTGATGAGGCTTGAAGAGATTAGCGTTTCCAAACAGATGTCTTAGGTTGCTTGCTTGTGGGCTTGTTGTACTGGGCCACTTGAGTTATAAATGGGTTGGGTGTATTTCATTTGTAACGGGCCTGTATACAAACATAAAAGGATAAAAAAATATAAGTATGTATATTATATAATATAACGACATTATTTAAAACGAATGAAATTTGGTGTCTTCAGCTGCCCCTCTTTGCTCATTATCGTGTAACGGTAATAGAGCAAAGATTACAAGACACAAATTTTGTCCATATCGAATGTCCTCTGTCGTAGAGTTGAAATCCGATATTAAGACTGGTTTGTCAATTTAAATCACAAAATGACTCTCTCGTCGTGAGGTCGAGTTGAGCTGGAAGCTTCTAAGAACGATATTCTTCGTCGTGAAGTTGAAATCGAACTCAAAGCTCTTGGCGAGTGGCCTCTGAATCGTCTTCTGGCTCAAGATACTTCGTCGTGAAGGTGAAACTTGACCTGAAGACTTTGGTGTTTCTGTGTTATAGACGACTCATTCGTCGTTAAGTTGGGTCAATCTATTTGGAATTGTATGTGGCCCCTTTGTCGTGAGGTTGAGCCTGGGTATTGGATGTCCTTCGTCGCGAAGTTGAAATCCAATGTAAGTTACTATGTTCCGAGGCCAATATCCTTCGCTGTGAAGTTAAAATTGACTATGAAACTGGAAAGTTTATTGACATACACTCCTTCTTTGAGTTGGATGTCCTTCGTCGTGAAGTTGAAATCCAAGCTAGAGACGGATGATGCTCGTGTGAACGATTCCCTTTGTCGTGAAGTTGAAACCATGGGTGACACATTCGTGGCGAAGTTGAGCCTGGTAATTGGATATCATTCGTCTTAAAGTTGAAATCCAAGTAAGTTGTATTGTCCTGAGTCCAATATCCTCCGCCGTGAAGTTGAAATTGGCTCTGGAACTAGGAAATTATTTGTTGATAGTCAACCGCCCGTTCGCTATGAAGTTGAGCTTGTGTTGTCTCGAGTCCAATATCCTTAACTGTGAAGTTGAAATTGACTCTAAATGAAACTGAAAAGTTGATTGTTGACAACCAGTCGCCCCTTCTTTGTGAAGTTGAGCTTGTGTTGTATTGAGTCCAATATCCTTCGTTGTGAAGTTGAAATTAGCTCTGAAATTGGGAAGCCCCTTCGTCGTGAAGTTGAGCCTCAAATGACACGATATTCTCCGTCGTGGAGTTGAAATCATGGATGCGTATGATATTCTCCGTTGTGGAGTTGAAATCGCGGATGGCCCATTCGTCGTGAATTTGAGCCTTGACTTGAATATCCTTCGTCGTGAAGTTAAAATCCAAGTATTGTATGTTGCGGGTGGACATGATTCCCTTCGTCGTGAAGTTGAAACCGTGGATGACCCATTCGTTGTAAAGTTTAACTACGAGTCAGATATCCTTCATCGTCAAGTTGAAATCTACTCTCGAGCAAATTGTGTCGTTTTGGTCCAATATCCTTCGCTGTGAAGTTGAAATTGTCTCTAGATAAAAACCTGCAGAGAGATGCATATATGCGATGATATGGATGCAATGCTCTTAGGAATGCCTAAAATGCATATGCAACATATGTTATTCTGGGCTCTGGAGAAATCTTGATCTCCGGTTACCTGTCGTGTTGACTCTTGATTTTGGAATCTAGAAGTTCTGATTCCCGACCTTGAATTCTTCAAATGTGTTTGTGATGTTCTTTGTTTCTTGATTTGGGAAATGATTTCTCGACCATCTCAAGTATGTGCCTGAGCCTTGATCGGCTTCCGAGCACTTGTACTTTTCAATGAATCTTTGTACAGTAATATACGATTATCTTTAGCAGAAGTAAACAAATCACTAGGTTTAAATTCAATTAAAGATGCTCAAAAGAATTGGTTTAGAGAAAAGATTGTCTTTATTCATAAGGGGAAAAAGAACAAATAATACATGACAAACATTTTGGAAAATGAATACACGATGAAGTGTGAATGAATGTCTTAGATCTCGATAATGCGGGCACTTCTGAGCTGAAAAGCTGTCAGGTGACTTTGAATGCAGCCTTTGTCAAGGAATCTTTGAAAACGCGACAACATTCTGGAGAATGCAACATTTATCTGACTTGTTGAGTTTGTAGAGGATTCAGATGTCGGGATGTTTCCACTGTCAATATCCAAATCGCCCTTTCGGGTTTTCAACTTGGATCTCCTTGGTTGCTAGACGCCCTTTGCTGGTTTTCATCTTGAACCACCTTATTTTTTATTTTCTCTTTTTTTCTTTTGTTATTTTGTTCTCTTTTTCATTTTCAATTTAGGGCGCCATTTTGTTTTTTCACCCAAAACATTTTTTCCCTCTTTTTTTCAACTAATGACGCCCTATCGGGTTTTCATCATAAGCGAAGTATTTCTTATTGCATCGAGTTGATGGGATATGGCAGTTCAGGCCCGTCTATTTCAGCCAGGACTAGGGCTTCTCCGGAGAAGGCCTTTTTCACGACATAAGGTCTTCCCAATTTGGTGTCCATTTTCCTCAAAAATCTTTTTGGACTGGTCAAATTCTTTTTAGCACCAGATCTCCTTCGCGGAATATTCTCGGGCGCACCTTTTTGTCATGTGCTCGAATCATTCGCTTTTGATAGATTTGACCGTGGTGAAATGCTTTCAGTCTCTTTTCATCTATCAGATTAAGCTGATCATATCTGGATTGCACCAATTCTGCATCATCCAATTTGACTTCTGTTAAGACCCGGAGTGACGAAATCTCTACTTCAATGGGTAGCACTGCTTCCATTCCATAAGCTAGTGAAAATGGAGTTGCCCCAGTCGAGGTTCGTAATGAGGTTCGGTAAGCGAACAAAGCGAAAGGAAACTTATCATGCCAGTCTTTGTAAGTTTCAGTTGTTTCTCCACTATCTTCTTAATGATTTTTTTGTTGCTTCTACTTCGTCGTTCACCTTTGGTCTGTAAGCAGTAGAGTTGTGATGCTTATTGTTGAATTGCTCACAAGAAGCATTCATCATTTTGTTGTTCAAGTTCTTAGCATTATCGGTAATGATCCTTTCAGGTAGACCATACCGACATATGATTTCGTTTTTCAAAAACTTGCAAATAGTGGACTGATTGACACTGGCATATGATGCAACCTCTACCCATTTGGTGAAATAATCAATTACCACGAGAATGAAATGGTGACCATTCGAAGCCTTCAGATGGATTTTCCCGATAACGTCCATGCCCCACACAGAGAAAGGCTATGGTGACGTCATTACATGAAGTGGATGAGGTGGAACATTGATTTTATCTCCGTAAATCTGACATTTATGACATATTCTAGCATAGTTGATGCAATCACTTTCCAGTGTGGACCAAAAATATCCACATCTCATTATTTGTCTTGACATCATATGTTCATTTTCATGTACTCCGCAAATTCCGTCATGTACTTCTTCCACTATCATTTTCTCATCTTCAACATCAACGCACCTTAACAGGGCTTGATTATGGCTTTTCTTATACAAGACCTCCCCGTCAAGGACGTATCCAGCTGCCATCCTTCTAATGGTTCTTTTATCCGTTTCGGTGGCTTCTTCTGGATAACTTCGATGCTTGATGTATTGCAAAATGTTGTGGTACCAAGGCTTAGTGTCTTTCACTTCTTCAATTTGGTAACAATGAGTCGGGTACTCATACGACTGCATGTTAATTGGCATCATTTCAGAATCCCCGTCAACCTTGAATGCGGCTGCCAAGGTAGCTAAAGCATCAGCCATTTGGTTATCTTCTCTTGGCACACAGTAGAAGGTGACTTCATCAAACTCTTCGAGCAGATCCAATACTAGTTTCCGATACTCTACCAGCTTTACATCCTTGGTTTCCCATTCTCCACGGAGCTAATAGATTATTAATGTCGAATCTCCGTATATCCGCAAGATCTTTATGTTTTGCCTCAGTGCAACTCGAATTCCCAAGACACATACTTTATACTCTGCCATATTATTGGTGCAATCAAAGTTTAATCTGCTGATAAATGGGTAGTGATTCCCTTCTGGAGAGATTATGATTACCCTGATGCCATGTCCTAATACATTTGATGCACTATCGAAATGCATTCTCCAAGAACTGTCTGTCGAAGTACTTGATTCTTCTACTTGCCATCAAGTCTTCGTCTGGAAAATCAAAGTCCAATGGCTCGTAATTCTCATGTTTCTACTTGCCAAGAACTCCGATATGACACTTCCTTTGATTGCTTTCTAGCTCACGTACTTTATGTCAAATTCAGACAAGAGCATATGCCATCGGGCTAACCTTCCATATAGTGCAAATACACCTATCATGTACTTTAAAGGATCTAACTTGGAAATCACCCAAGTAGTGTGATACAACATGTATTGTCGGAGTCTTTTTGTAGCCCAGACTAGAGCACAACAAACCTTCTCGATAAGAGGATATCTGACCTCGCAATCGGTGAACTTCTTGCTCAGATAATATATGGCTCTTTCCTTTCTTCCAGATTTGTCATGTTGACCCAGTACACACCCTGTTGAGTTCTTGAATATGGATAGATACAAGAACAGAGGTTTTCCCGGGATAGGGGACATCAAGACAGGAGTGCGAGACAAATACTCATTTACTTTTTCGAATGCAATCTGACAGTTTTCATCCCAAGCTCCAGAGTTGTTTTTTCAGAGAAGATGGAAGATTGGATCACACTTTTCGGTTAATTGAGATATGAATTGTGCTATGTAATTCAATCTACCCACAAAACCTCAAATATCCTTCTGTGTTCGTGGGGGAGGCAGATTTTGGATGGCCTTGACTTTATCGGGATCGACCTCGATGCCTTTTCTGCTGACTACGAAGAGCTTTCTCAAATTCTCGACATGTTCATTCTCGATATGTGCCTTGACAATCATGTCGTCGACATAAACTTCGATCTCTTTGTGCATCATGTCATGGAACAAGGTTACTATAGCTCTTTGATATATTGCCCCAGCATTCTTCAGTCCGAAGGGCATGACTTTGTAGCAGAAAGTTCCCCATATTGTGACGAACATGGTCTTCTTCATGTCTTCAGGATGCATCTTGATCTGGATATATCCTGAAAATCCATCCATGAATGAAAAAAAGTGTTCCCAGCTGTATTTTCTACCAACGTGTCAATGTGAGGCAGAGGAAAGTTGTCTTTAGGGCTCACTTGGTTAAGGTCCCGATAATCGACGAACATGCAAACCTTCCCGTCTTTCTTCGGAACTGGCACTATGTTGGCCACCACTCCGGATACTTGGCCACTTGAAGGAAACCGACATCGAATTTCTTCTTGACTTCTTCTTTAATTTTAAGGAGCATCTCAGGTCGCATCCTTCTTAGTTTTGTTGCACAGGTTTGTACTATGGCTTAATTGGCAGTTTATGAACTATCATATATGTGTCTAGTCCCGGTATGTCTTGATACGACTAGGCGAACACATCTCTGTACTCATGAAGTAAGACTATCAAGTTTTGTCTTGCTTCATCCGAGAGAGTTGTGCGATTTTAACCTCCTTTCTGTCATCTTCAGTGCCAGATTGAAAATTTCGATCGCCTCTTCATGTGGCAGTATCGCATTCATCGAATTCCCCAAGACAAATGGCTGATTTAAAATTCACCTTCGGATCGGATTCATCAGTGCCTACATTATCGCCATCTAGGGACCTGAAGAAAGAGAGAAACGTATATGTGTGAGAGGAAAATATCCCACACGGAATAGTCAAGAATTAAATTCGAACGAAAAATGGAAATGAAGTACTGAAATGAAGAAGATATACAATGAATTCAAAAAGAAATGAAATAAAAAAAAAATTGTTGCCATGGAAAGAGAAAAAATGTATCTTTTATTGAACTTAAACAAAATGTTTATTCACCATTACAAAAGATCACCTATTGCCCCGGGTATAGTTCGAATATTACTCTGAAAGACTCTTGTAAACCATATATAGTTCTTCCACCGACCAACTTCTACCCAAGTGGCATAGGGAATATCCCAGATCTGTCGTCGTTGTCAACATCTTCTGTGGTCATGGCATTAATACTCAGATCTTCCAGAGCCGCTTCTAGATCGGACATGGTGGTCTCGAACACATAACCACCTGACTTGAATGTATGGTAAAGAGGCGGGAATGTCATAGGCTTCCATTGAAGTTCATTTCCAGTCAACCTGGCTATCCTTCTGTCCCGATTCTTCTGGACCTCCTTCCTCTTTTCTTGATAACTGGACTGAAAACCGAGCCCAAATTGATCAAGTTTTGAAACAGGAAGGACTGGATTAATATTTCCTTGCAAATATTTCCCAAAGCCTCTCCTGGTCCTGGTATCTCTTCCCAAAGTCTGCACGATCTCTATTCCGGTGCACCTGGAAGGTTGGGGCTTAGGGATCATTCTTCCTTCTGCCACGAATGTGGCATTCACAAACTCTAGGGAGCGGAAAGAACACTCCACCGTTTCCTCATCTACTTCGATGTACGGGGCCTCCGTGGTCACACTTGCCACGATATCTTCCTCAGCATTGATGATTACTAAGATCCCGTCAATAACAAATTTAACTTTTTGGTGCAGGGTGGACGGTACTGTACCTGCTTGATGAATCCATGGCCTCCCCAAAAGACGGTTGTAAGAAAGCATGATATCCATCACTAGGAACTCGACATCATAGGTGGCAGGTCCGATTGTCAATGACACCTCGATTTGCCAATAACCTCTCTCTTGGTCCCATCAAAT
The DNA here is from genome assembly GCF_006381635.1 of Hibiscus syriacus. Taxonomy (NCBI): domain Eukaryota; kingdom Viridiplantae; phylum Streptophyta; class Magnoliopsida; order Malvales; family Malvaceae; genus Hibiscus; species Hibiscus syriacus. Next base: position 889,312 of record NW_024062788.1, on the reverse strand, counting down.
GCTCGGACCATTTTCTGATAGGCTCTCATATAAGAGGTATCTATTAGCAGCATCTTCAATGTCACCAAAGGCATCACGTTCAAGGCCGAGCCATTGTCAATCAACACACTTGGTAAGGTATACCTCTTGCAATAGGTAGTGATGTGTAATGCCTTAGTTTGGCCTCTTTCTCCGGATGAAATATCATCATCTGAGAATGAGATGAGATTATCAGCTTGAATATTATTTACCAGTCGATCCATCTTGCTGACTGGTATGTTCTGCGGTATGAACATTTGATTTAGGACTTTCAACAGTGCTTCTCGGTGTGCCTCCGAGTTCAAAAATAGTGCTAGCATTGAAGTAAACGTAAGTAAGCTGTGGAGCTGTTCTACAATGTTGTACTCGCTGTGCTTCAAGATCTTAAGGAACTGTTTAGCTTCTTCTCCTTTATAGGTTCGTTTATAGCCATCACATCTTCTTTAAAAGGCTCTATAGGTCTTTTGACCACATTGTTATCACATCCTTTGGAAGTGCTCACCTGGCATTCGTACTTCCATGGTACTTGTCGATTGTCTTTATATTGAAAAAGTCGAGGTGCTGTGATCACTACCTTGGCATGTGTTGTTTTGTCGTCTTTGCTTTAGGGGTAATTATCAGAGGACTACCCCTGCTATACTTGTTGTCAGATGATTCTCCGGTAGCGCAAACATCGGCTTCCAAAGAATCTTGAATTTTTTCATAAATTCCAGCTCTTTCCGATTCATAATGAGCTGGACTAACAATCTGAATTCTGGCCACTCTTCTACTTCATGCCCTTCTTTGTTGTGGTAACAACAAAGTTTGTCATCTTCAATCCTTGTTGCACGTGATTGAGGTGCAAGAAGCCCCGCTTTTACCATTTGGCTCCATACCCAATCCAAATGAGCTTTAACTTCCGAAACACAAGTTTTGATTCTCATTATTGAAAACATTTTGATGTTTCGATATAACAAATTAAGTTAAATGAATTTTCAGATTTTACAAATGATTTTCTAAAAGTGTATTCGATTTAATTACTTGAATATCAAATTATTACTCCAAGTCTTTTAAGATCAAATTCAAACCTTACTAAATGTGTAAAATTGTGTTTTATACTTAATATATTTTTGAAACAAATTTTCACAAAGTATTTTGAACCAAAATCAAGCCTGAAATCAATTTTTCAGAGTGATGCACCAATCCATGCATCGATGCACCATGAATTAAATTGAACATCGAATGCATTTCATGCATCGATTCACATACCATGCATCGATGCACTCTGGCTATTTTAAATCATCGAATGCACTTGATGCACTCTTAGTGCACCGATGCACTAAGGGTCCAACGGTCAAAATATTTGAATTTTACACTGATGCACCGATGCACCATGGGTATGCATCGATGCACTGATGCTCCCAACTGTTTTAATTAATTGTTTTCACACTTAAACGGCTCTATTGACTCCACTAATCATCCCCAACGTTCAGAAGTGATTCAAGGTGTATTTAAGCAAGCTTAGAAGCCATTGATCAATAATAAGAAACATCAAGCAACTAGAATCAAGAGAGAATCAAAGAGAAAGCATCAAACCTCAAGTTTGAGCATTTCAAGCCTATTTTTCATTCAATATTCATTTTGCTTTCAAGAACTTATTGTGCTCAATTGTATTTATTTTGAGTGTTCTTCATTTGTTCTAGAATTGTGCAAACATATTTGCCTTGTGAGGTTTTTCTTGTGAGTTTGCAAATTTGTAATCTTCTCTTTGAGAAAAGAGTGTTCTCAAGAATTGGGGTATATTCTTGATGGAGTTGTAAGGTTATCTCTTTGGCCTCAAAAGAAAGAACAAATTAGTGAATTTGTTAGAAAATCCTTAGTGTGGATAGCTAAGGTAGTGGACGTAGACTTTGGTTGATAAAGTCGAATCACTCTAATCGTTGTGCAATTACTTTCAATTTTCTGCAAAAGCTTCCACAAAATTTTAATTACCAATTCACCCCCCTCTTGGCCGATTTCGTCAATCGATTAACTCAACAATTGGTATCAGAGTCTAACTCATTTGAAGGTTTAATCGTCTCTTGAGTCGATTCGGGAAGAGTTATATCGATAATCAAAGTCATCAATGGCCTCCGCTTCAAACTTCGACTCCGGTCTCGATTCAATGCCCGTCAACAAGCCTCTTTTCTTCAATGGGGTTAACTATGCCTATTGGAAAAATAGAATGATGTACTTCATTCAAGCAAGTGACATGGGAGCATGGAATGTCATAAAGAATGATACTTCAAGCCTCTCACTTATCCAAGATTATGGAGTGAAGGAGAGACAAAAATGTTTCAGCTTAACTTCAAAGCCATCCATATTATATTTTGTGCTCTTGGACCAGATGAATACATAAGAGTTTCATCTTGTACAACCGCCAAAGAAATATGAGACAAACTTCAAGTCACTCATGAAGGTACCAATGAGGTAAATAAATCTAAAATTAGTATTTTAACGCATAGCTATGAAAATTTCAGGATGAAACCAAATGAATATATCAAAGCTATGATGGATAGATTCTCAACGATTGTCAATGGTCTCAAATCATATGGAGAGATCATTTCAAATAAAAAGCTTGTGAGGAAGTTAGTTTACTCCCTTTCAAAATCATTGCAATCAAAGAAGACGGCAATCATCGAGTCTAAGGATCTAACGTCCTTAACTCTTGAAGAGCTAATCGGTTCACTCCTCACTCATGAAATGATGCTTGAAGATGAGGTGGACCTTGATAAGATTGAAGAGACACCAAAGGAGAAAGAGAAGGAGAAAAATATTGGAGTTACTCTCAAATCCACAAAAGATGAGAGTGATTCGGATGAAGATGACGATGATGAGGAAATGGCATTGTTTTCCAAACGGTTCAGAAAAATGATGAGACCTTACCGGGGGAGAAAATTCAAACGAAATGAAGGCCTCAAAAATGAACCAAAAGAGAATGACCCAATCATTTGCTATGAATGTAAAAAGCCAGGGCATGTCAAATATGATTTCCCACAATTGAAGAGAAAGGGTCAATCAAAGAATAAGCACAAGGCTCATGTGGCTACATGGAGCGATGAAGAAGGTTCCGATGAAGAGGAATAAGAAGTAGCAAACTTGTGCTTGATGGCATTCGGGGAAGATTCTAAGGTAACCTCTAACTCATTTGATTTTGATGATTTATCCTATGATGAGTTATTAGAGGAATATAATGGGTTGGCTTTGGATTATGAGAAATTATTTTTAAAATATAAAAATGATGTTTCAAAATTGAAAAATGAAAATAAACTCATATCCAAAACCAACAACGATCTTGAAAGTAAAATCAAAAATTTGCAAATCAAACTAGAAGAGTTTGAAAAGAAAATTTTGGATTTGCAAAATTTACTTTCAAAGGTTAATGATGATCATCAAAAGAAAATTGATGATCTTAAATCTTCTTTTGATAAAGTTGGAACAGAACGTTTTGAAAATGGAGAAAATTCAAAATCCAACTTTGTTAGAAAAAGTTTTAAAAACTACAATCATAGAGGTCCCCAAAGAACCTCAAATGAAAAACTTGTTAGAAGTATATGGGTTCCTAAAGAGCTTATTACTACTAAAGATAAGGATATCCTACACAAATGGATACCTAAGGGGACTAGGATTTTGGAAACTAATGAATATGGACCCAAAAGAATTTGGGTACCAAAAAATTAGAAATTAATCTATATTTGTAGGAAAAGGAGCATTGCTACTAGGCACGGGAAACAAATCCAAATTCATGGTACCTTTATAGTGGATTCTCAAGACACATGACCGGGGACAAAAACTGGTTCATATAGCTTAACACCAAAAATGGAGGAGAAGTGACTTTTGGTGATGATTCAAAAGGTCACATTGAAGGTATAGGTACAATAGTTAATACCTCTTCCATACAAATTAAAAATGTGTTATATGTAAATGGATTAAAGCATAATCTCTTGAGTATTAGCCAATTATGTGATAAGGGATTCAATGTCATATTTGAAACTAATGGTTGTAAAGTCATTGACATTGCATCTAATAGGATTATGCTTGTTGGTCATAGAATAGGAAACATATACATGGTACATTTAGACTCTATAGAAATGACTAATTTATGCCTAGTTGCAAAGGATGAGCATGATAGTTGGTTATGACATAGGAGACTAGGACATGCTAGCATGAGTGTTTTTCAACGGTTAGTTCAAGGAGAATTGGTTCGAGGGCTGCCTAAACTAAAATTTGATAATGATTAAATCTGTGATGCTTGTGCTAAAGGAAAACAAAAGCAAGTTTCTTTTAAATCCATTAATGATGTGTCAACTAGTAGAGTATTACAATTGATTCATATAGATCTTTTTGGGCCAACTAGGACTACTAGCTTAGGTGGAAAACAATATGTATTTGTCTTGGCAGATGACTATTCTAGATATACTTGGGTTCTATTCTTAAGTACTAAAGATGAAGCATTAGAAAATTTCATCACATTTTCAAAAGTAATCCAAAACAAAAAAGGTTACTCTATCACTAGTGTTAGAAGTGATCATGGCACTGAATTTGAAAATCTTGAATTTAATGAGTTTTGTAATTCTAGTGGTATTAGCCATAATTTTTCAGCACCTAGAACCCCTCAACAAAATGGAGTTGTTGAGAGGAAAAATCGAACTTTAGAAGAAATGGCTAGAACCATGCTTTGTGAAAATAATTTGCCAAAATATTTTTGGCCTGAAGCCACAAATACCGCTTGTTATGTTGTAAATCGAGTAATGATTAGGCCAATTTTAAATAAAAATCCATATGAATTTTTCAAAAATAATAAGCCTAACATTAGCTATTTTCATCCTTTTGGATGTAAATGTTTTGTTTTAAATAACGACAAAGAAAACCTTGGCAAATTTGATGTTAAAAGTGATGAAGGAATTTTTTTGGGTTATTCCTTAAATTCTAAAGCTTATCGAGTATTTAATAAAAGAACTTTGGTTGTAGAAGAGTCTATACATGTTTTCGATGATAATCTCCTTCCGAGGAAGGATTCTTGTTTGAATGATGATGTAGGTATTATTAATACAAATGACGTTAGACATGGCGTTAGAGAATCATGATCAAAGGAAGAAACGAAAGATGAGGAAACTCATGATCCTCTTGAGAATCCAACCATTGAAGAAAGGGAAATATATTATCCAAGAGAGTACAACTATGTCAAGGATGGTGAGAGTATAGGTGATCCATCCAAAGGGGTAACAACTCGATCTTCTCTTAGAAATATTTGTAATTATGTTGTATTTATTTCATGCATAGAGCCTAAGAATATTAAAGAAGCATTAAAAGATGAACATTGGATTATGGCTATGCAAGAAGAATTAAATCAATTTGAGAGAAGTAAAGTATGGACATTAGTTGAAAGGCCTAGTAATAAATCTACTGTAGGTACTAGATGATAATTTAGGAATAAGCTTGATAAGAGTGGTAATATAGTGAGAAACAAGGCTAGACTTGTTGCTCAAGGGTATACTCAAGAAGAGGGCATAGACTATAATGAAACATACGCTCCCGTAGCTAGGATGGAAGCAATTAGAATGTTATTAGCATTTGTATGTTTTCATGAATTTAAACTATATCAAATGGATGTTAAAAGTGCATTTTTAAATGGTTTTATAAAATAAGAAGTATATGTGGAACAACCTCCAGGTTTTGAAGATTCAAAATATTTCCGGATCATGTTCTTAAATTGAAAAAAGCGCTTTATGGTTTAAAACAAGCTCCTAGAGCTTGGTATGAAAGATTGTCAAACTTTTTAATTGAAAAAGGTTTTTCAAAAGGGAAGGTTGACACTACATTGTTTTTAAAGCATAAAGGTAAAGATTTATTAGTAGTTCAAATTTATGTTGATGATATAATATTTGGTTCTACTAATGATGTTCTTTGCCAAGAATTTTCTAAGCTAATGCAAAGTGAGTTTGAGATAAACATGATGGGGGAGCTCTCGTTTTTCTTGGGACTCCAAATCAAGCAAAGAAAAGATGACATCTTCATCAATCAAGCTAAGTACGTCAAATATATGCTCAAGAAGTTTGGACTGGAAAATGGAAAACCTCATGACACTCCAATGAGCTCTTCAACAAAGCTTGACTTAGATGAAGGAGGTAAATGTGTAGATGTTAAATTATATAGGTCAATGATTGGATCTCTACTTTATCTAACTGTAAGTAGACCTGACATTATGTTTAGTGTTTGCTTATGTGCTAGATTTCAATCATGCCCTAAGGAATCACATTTACTAGCTGTTAAGAGAATCTTTAGATACCTTAAGGACACTCATAGTTTAGGACTTTGGCATCCTAGAGACTCTAGCTTTAGCTTGCATGCCTTTTCTGACGCGGATTATGGAGGATGCAAATTAGATAGGAAAAGCACCTCTGGTACTTGCCAATTCCTTGGAAATATGATGATTTCTTAGTTTTCAAAGAAACAAAATTATGTTGCATTATCTACCACTGAAGCCGAATACATTTCAGCAGGTAGTTGTTATGCACAAGTTTTATGGATGAAACAACAACTTTTTGATTGTGGAATTGAAGTAGGTACCATTCCTATCAAGTGTGACAATACTAGTGTTATTTGTCTCACTAAAAATCCCATCCAACACTCTAGAACTAAGCACATTGAAATAAGACATCACTTCATTAGAGACCATGTCACTAAGGAAGATGTAGTTCTAGAATTTGTTGATACTTTGCATCAATTAGCGGATATCTTTACAAAACCTTTGGACAAGGAACGTTTTTGGACACATAGGAGAGAATTAAGTTTAACTAACCTATTTCACGTAGTGTTTAAAATAATTTTAGCACTTTTAAGACTAAATGAAAAATGCTTATAATAGTAATTTCTGATTACATTCATTATTATTAGTTAGGGGGAGTTTATGATTCTTGATAAAAATTAATTTTATGTTCAAATAAATATTAATTTAATTGATTGAACATGATTAATTTTTAATATATGAGTTGCCAATACCACTAGAGCTAATTAATTTAGCATTTTAAGTATTTAAAACGGATTTTTGACTTTTTGTGCTTTATCCACTGATGCACTAAACAATGCATCGATGCATCCCTTTGAATGTGCATCGATTCATCATGTTGATGCTCCGATGCACGCCTTGAATGTGCATCGATGCACAGGGTCATGCATCGATGCATCCGTCGGGTTTTGGGTTAAAATGCTTCATTTTATTCATTTTATCAAACCCTAAAACTAAAACTCTCTCGCCATTCATCCCTCTCTCTCTAAAAATCTCCATTCTTGCTCAAAATCAACGGTTTTTCGTCGGAATCTTCAAGTTTTTCAACTTTCAAACCTGCTTATATCATTAAATCGTGCAAAACAACTCCTCATCCCTCTCAATCTGAATTTTTCAAGGTAATATTTCAAAAACCTCTATTTTATTGATTTTTGATTTTAGAACTAGTTTTGATTAGTTCTAGGATGAACATTATATCGAGCATTGATTGTTTGTTGGTTCTAAACTATATTTTACTACCAATTTCGTCAAAAACAAACAATTTTTCAAGATTTTTCTTTGAATTTTGAAATTAAAAAAAAATTGATTTCGAAAATTAGTAATATTTTTTATTTAATTGTGTTATTTTCATGAAAACCATATTATGATTATCAAATATTATTAAATAGTTTTCAAAACATGCCCATTAGGATATGGTTTAGAGAACCTTGAATTATTGAGGACTCATTTGAGTTTTGGGATTGATTATGCATACATGTGTTTCAAATTGCAGGTGATATTCCTTATTCCTATTTCCTTTAAACAATGTCAAATCCTAAATGCCCTAGAACTTCATCGAGTCATTCTCGTTCAAACCAACCTCCTAATCCCATTCCTCCTCCTCCTTCATCTTTATTAGGATCTTGTTTTAACATGCCTGAGCGTCGTAGAGACGAATCGTACTCTAGGTACAAAAATTCTTTCCAAACTTATAGAATTCACGAAGAGCGTATTCCTTCGCTTCAAACCATGGTTGACATTGACTTCGAATACCTTCCAACTCTTAAAGCTTGGAAGTTTGATAAATTGTTTCAGCTTAAACCTATCGTCTATCAACAATTGGTCCGCATTTTCTATTCCAATGCGGTGTGTATTCAAAATGAAACTCAATGTGGAACTATAGCCATTAGATCCTATCTTTTAGGCTAATATATTAATATTGACCCCGAAACTATAGCTTTCCGATTTGGGTTAGAAGATAGTGGTGTATATAATGAGAATGAAAATGTGGAATATCCCTATGTTCCAAACTCCAGTGTTAGTACTCTACGATCTCATCATGATCTCCTGGTGGTTTAGACCATTCGGAGGTAGGTACTCCACACTTCGTGCTAGGGATTTATGGTGGATGTATTGTCTTAAAAATAAAATCAAATAAATCTACCCCATATTATATTAAGTCAACTAGTGGACATCATAAACATTGTTCCTTCAAAACATGTTGAAACATTGATTTATGGATGTCTTCTTAGTAATCTCTTTATTAAACTTGGTCTAGATGTCTCTCTTGACAATCCTATCCCACTTTAAAATCAAATCAATCTCACATCCTTAAAGAAAGAAGATTGGAAACAAGACGAGGTAACCAGTCAATGGGTTTTTAGACCAGGCAAGCAAACTCTGGGAGCTAGTTCCTCACGAAGTGCTCCTAGCTCCTCTCGTGCTCCTCCTCCTCCGGCTGATGACGATGATCCTGATTTTCAACAACTTATGCAAGACATCGATGATCACGTATCTGATGACGAGCCTGCACCAGAACCAGCTCCACAAGAAGATCAAATGCCTCCATATTTTCGTTCGTTTTTGGAGACATTTGATTTACGGTATGCCTCCATGGATTCGCGCTTCACATTCATTGAGTCCCAGCTGTCTACATTAGGAGCTTGATAACAAGATATGAATGATCGTTTGGATGCACTCACACTTGAGATGAGAGCTCGTTACCCTCCTCCTCCTCCCGATCCTTCTATGGATGAATAGACTTATTTTGCTTTGATTGTTTTTGGGTTGAACTTTAATTTAAATTTTAAAACATTTTGGATTGTCTTTCTTTGATTTTTGGATGTTGTTTGATGGATATTTGAACTTTTATTTCATATATATATTTTGGTTTGTTTCAATATATGCATCATTTACCTTTTAGTTGAAATATGACCAATTTACCATTTCACATTTTATTATGAATATTGATTATGAAACTAATGGCTAATCTCTCTTTTGATTGTGATCTTAGCAACTTAAGTTATATATATATATATCAATTGGCTATGTTTTTCAAAACCTTGTATAAATCGATTTTAAGTCTTTTTGATTTAACAAAAAGGGGGAGAAGTGTTAAGTGTTAAAAGTTTTAAAGGGGAAAAGTGTTATAGTAAGGGGGAGTAATTTGGAGTAATTTTTTCAATTGATTTCAAAACTTATTTTCAAAGAAAATCTTAAAATTACTCAAGAGTTTTGTTATATCAAAAAGGGGGAGATTGTTGAAAACATTTTGATGTTTTGATATAACAAATTAAGTTAAATGAATTTTAAGATTTTACAAATGATTTTCTAAAAGTATATTCGATTTAATTACTTGAATATCAAATTATTACTCCAAGTCTTTTAAGATCAAATTCAAACCTTACTAAATGTGTAAAATTGTGTTTTATACTTAATATATTTTTGAAACAAATTTTCACAAAGTATTTTGAACCAAAATCAAGCCTAAAATCAATTTTTCAGAGTGATGCACCGATGCACCAATCCATGCATCGATGCACCATGAATTAAATTGAACATCGAATGCATTTCATGCATCGATGCACATACCATGCATCGATGCACTCTGGCTATTTTAAATCGTCGAATGCACTTGATGCATCGATGCACTCTTAGTGCACCGATGCACTAAGGGTCCAACGGTTAAAATATTTGAATTTTACACTGATGCATCGATGCACCATGGGTATGCATCGATGCACTGACGCTCCCAACTGTTTTAATTAATTGTTTTCACACTTAAACGCTATATTGAATCCACTAATCATCCCCAACGTTCAGAAGTGATTCAAGGTGTATTTAAGCAAGCTTAGAAGCCATTGATCAATCATATGAAACATCAAGCAACTAGAATCAATAGAGAATCAAAGAGAAAGCATCAAACCTCAAGTTTGAGCATTTCAAGCCTATTTTTCATTCAATATTCATTTTGCTTTCAAGAACACTTATTGTGCTTAATTGTATTTATTATTAAGTGTTCTTCCTTTATTCTAGAATTGTGCAAACATATTTGCCTTGTGAGGGTTTTCTTGTGAGTTTGCAAATTTGTAATATTCTCTTTGAGAAAAGAGTGTTATCAAGAATTGGGGTATATTCTTGAGGGAGTTGTAAGGTTATCTCTTTGGCCTCAAAAGAAAGAACAAATTAGTGAATTTGTTGGAAAATCCTTAGTGTGGATAGCTAAGGTAGTGGACGTAGACTTTGGTTGATAAAGTCGAACCACTCTAAATCGTTGTGCAATTACTTTCAATTTTATGCAAAAGCTTCCACAAAATTTTAATTGCCAATTCACCCTCTTCTTGGTCGATTTCGTCAATCGATTAACTCAACACTCATGTTGTTCTCGGTGGTGACTGCATTGATTCCAGTCTCTGGATTATTAGGCAAGGGATTCTGGGCGACGTTCGGTGCTCCGAGTTGAAATGGATCTAATTCTTGTTCTGCATTCGTTGTACGAGCCTCTTGAATACGAGACAGTTTTCAATTGAATGCCCCTGCACACCGCCATGATATTCACAGTGGGTGTTCTCGTCAAACCATTTCAGATATGGGGGCTTTATCGGATCCATAGGGTAGGGTGACATCACGTGAGTGTCGAAGAGCTGTTGGTATAACTCTTTGTATGTCATGGGAATGGATTGAACTGTTCCCTTTCCTTCCTTAGTTCTCTATGAGTTTGGTTAGAAGTACCGTATGTTACAACTGCAGTGGTTTTTGAACTTGAGATCGTAACACCTTTGTTAGCGTTGTAGGTGCTGACATTGTTGATCTCTCAGTCCTTGCTCTTCATGGGAGGCTTCTTACTGGAGTCTTCTCCCTCGATTTTTCCTTGTTTTATAGCTAGCTCGACCATCTCACCAGCCATAACTAGATCTGAGAAAGTTCCCGATGTAATTGCCACCAGGTGCCCGAAGTAAGGCATCTTTAAGGTCTGAACAAACATCTTCTAGTTTCTTTTTCATCCAAGGGTGAATGAACTTGCACAGACAAATCCCTCCATCGTTGTGCGTATTGTCGGAAACTTTCATTGTGCTTCTTTTCCAGGCTCTACAACATAACTAGGTCTGGTCTCATATCATTGATATGCTTGTACTGCTCTAGGAAAGATTTGGCTAAGTCTTTCCACGTCTTGATATGAGTTCGGCTGAGCTGGTTGTACCACCGGATAGCTGAACCGGACAGACTCTCCTGAAAGCAGTGGATCAATAGTTTGTCGTTTCTCTCATATCCCATCATCTTCCAACAAAACATAGTGATATGGGATGAAGGACAGTTGTTCCCATCGAACTTCTCGAACTCTGTGACTTTGAATTTTGGTGGAAGAACCAAATCGGGAACCAAACTCAGCCCCATTGCATCCACCCCATAATAATCATGGTCCCTCTGGACATCTTCATATGATCTTCTAACATCCTAATCTTCTCTTCCATCTTTTTCTCTTTGTCCTCTTCATCGAAATCCGGGATATTGTAATCATCTGGATGATTTTCAGGATAGGTTGTGGAAGTTTGCACCTTCGTAGCAGATGATGCTTTTTCTTTCGTCGAAGATGAGTTCTCTTGTAGTCCAGGTAAGATCCAGGGTAAAATAACCATCTGTGGGGTCGATGATATGGTTACCCCCTTAGACGCACCTACTTCGGGTGCACTTGCTTGTTGTTGTAAGCCAGACAACTTAGTCACGATTTGGTCGACTAAGGATTCATGGCTTTTCTTAATGGACTCCATGGTACTTTGACTGTTCTGAGCCATTTTGTCCTCTAATTCTTTCTGCAGCTTTGCCATGTTCTCTTCGATCTTCTCGATTCTGACCTCTATTTGTCTATTTTTCGCTCGAGTATTGTACGGGTGATGCGTATCTAATGCTTGCGGTGGTAAGTTTGGTGTCTGAGACATGTTCTGTTAGTTAATACGAATGTAAAAACATGAAAAATAAAAAATAAAAAAAAATAAAAATGAAATATAAAATGCAAAATATGCAATGTATGATGTATGCAATTTGGATGCATTGATCCAGAAAAGTGTTCATTATTATAAATAATCCTTATTCAGACAAAAATGTTTTATCTTTTAAGAGACATAAAAACTGGTTGAATGCCTTGTCGAACCACTCCAACTTCCCTTGCCAGGCCGTGAAGATGACGAATGCCTTCTTCACTTGATCCAGGAAGTCTCAGATGACTGCGTCTCTGGCCTTCACCCTTTGTTATGCTTGCTCCCAACGGAAACGCCACTGTAAACCTCCGTCGAAAGGAACTATATGAAGCTCGTTCGGTTGTTTCCTGAACCCATCTACAATAACTTCTAACTCAGCTATTGTTTTTCCATCTCCTCATGTTGTTTCTCTAGATCAGCCACCCGGATTCTCAAGCGTTGGTTCTGATGTTGACTGTCTGCTAAGCACTCTGAGAAGTCTTCAATTGTTCCTTCCAAGCTCTTTCATCCGGCCCATTGAACTTCATTTTCAGACTATGAGCTTCGTCTTTCCAGTATTCAAATGTTACTTTCAACTTGGAGTTATCCTTGACTTTATCTTGATACCCCTTTCTTAAGTCTTCGAGCTCAAAACAGACTCTTTTCTGTTCTCTTTCCAGTTTATCTGCTCTATCTTTCTGAGAGTCAGCTTCTAGCTTTCACTGATAATGTTCAGCTTCAAGTTCTTTTACCCTCAACTTCAACTCATTGTTCATAGCTTCGAACTCTGCTTTGGCTATCTCAAGTTCGGAATGGACAGACCTGAGATGTTCCTCTATGATCCGGTGTCTTCACAGTCTGGCATCGGGATGTTGTCATTGTTCCTCAATCTTCGCCACTCCACATAATTCAGAGTAAGCATGTCTCTGGCACCTACAACATCCATCTGGAATACTTTTTTCCACGAATCGGCTGCTTCTTTGATCATTTTCTTATAGTTGTCACCGTGATACACAAACTCTGATGCAGATAATCCGTATGTGGCCAGGACAAACTGACGTTCCCCATATTGTCTAAGAACCAAAAGCGGAGAATATTCAACTCCACCCCATAGTCCAAGTAGAGTCATAGTATCAGAATCCCCACACCGGAAAAGAATGTCACCGAGGAACAACCAGGGGGCTCTCTAAGTAATATCCCGATCCTGGAGATGTGTAAAGACTTTCATCACTTTTCCTTTGAAGCACCTTCATGCCATTTTCTAGTGATGAATTCTCCCAAATGTGAATAGGTAGTGCTGAATCGGTAATAGACAACCCCATTAGTCTTCCAGAAATGGCTGTGAGTCCAGACTTGAAGGAGCTGAACACAGTCAATGAACCTTCCTCTGCCAATTCTTCGACAATGGTTGAGGGATCGAAAGGTCTCAGCTAAGATGGTCGGTGCTGGGTTGACTCGTTTCGGAAGTTGTTCAAACAGCTCCACCACAGCTGCATCAATGCAACCCAAAGCCTTCGGAAAGATAATCAAACCGTACAGACCCAATGCAAACAGGTCTATAGTCTTCCACTCATCAGGGTTGTTCTTTATTAGTTACTTTATATGGATCCATTCAATTCCTTCCCCATTGCCTCTGCTCCGTCAATTACCCATTTCTCGTCTACGTCTTCAACTTTAGCCCATGCATTCTTGAAAGACTGACTTTTAATGTATTTAATGTAGGCTCGTTCCAGTTTAATATTTTCACAGTGCAGTAGTGTAGCGTACTCTTCGATAGTGAGCACCATGTCTTCCCGGTTAAAAGTGAAGCAATTGTATCCCGGGTTCCAGAATTGAACCAAGGCTCTGATTAAGGGCTCGTCAGTCTTAACATGAAGCAAAAGTGCAATGTCACCGTATCGTTGACTGAACATCTATTTCCGATCATTCTTCCAATTGTCCCAGATGTCTCGAAGCTCTTGTACATTGTTCTGTTTTAGGCTGATAGAGGCATAGTTAACCAGCTCTGACACATAGCTTCCTTGAAGGCTGTCTCCCTTTTCCTTATGAGTCTTCTCGGACCATAGTCGTACCTCGGGAATTTTAATCTCTTGTATTACAACACCTTTGTCCATTAGTTCAGATTATTTTATGTGTAATAAATACCTTTTAGGGATCAGTAGCATCTTGATATGATGCAAATGCTAAAAAACAAACACAAAGACAAAAAATTTAATAAAATAAAAATAAATAAATAAATAAATAAAAGGAAAAAATAGAAACATGGTTAGGGTAAAAATATCATAGGTTTTGGAATGTGGTTTCGGGGTAGGCTCTATTTCTCTATAGTCTCCCAGTTTAGGTTATAAAAAACGGTACTCGAGTTCTCCTTGCCGGTGCCCCCTTGGGCTTGCCAGGCCCTTAGTCCTAAACCCATCACAGGCTTGTGTGGACTAAGTTAAACTCGAGAGGACACATTCTCTTATGCCCATACGGAGAATAAATTCACACAAAGGCATAAGGTATATGAATCCTGAATGTTACTTGCTAGGCCCATACGGTGAATAAATTCACACGAAGGCGTCGCTTTCACCCCCACTTAAAACGGGTTCGGAGCTTGGGTTTAGAGCCTTAAGTGAAAAAAGCTTTGAAGGCTGAAATCATTAGAAAACGATTAGTACAACTATTTACTCGAAAATATAATCAAAAGTAAGCAATAAGAATCGAAATGTTACCTTAAAATTTAAACTTACCCTTTTCGTTAAAAAGACAACTAGAAATTACCTTAGCATGACTCACTTACCTGTGTCCCCAGCGGAGTCGCTAAGCTGTCGGAACCGTCTTTCGGTTGGACTTAGAATTGGGCTTTGACTTAGGAAAATATGGATTGGGAGTCACCACCGATCTTTTATTTTAAAACAAATAGGTAGATCAGATACCTTATTCCTTACCTGATCTGCATCTTACCAGTGATATGTTGAATTCGGGAGTGGGTTGCAGTCAAGGAAGGTTAGCACCCTTGAACTGCCCTTTCGGTACTAGCAATTTCCAGTTGTCTTTAATTAAGAAAATTGTAATTTTAAACTAAAAGGTAAAATTTGATCCTAAATTACTTACCTCTGATTAATTGAAGATGTACCTTTTTATTTCTCTGCAAACTTACTACAAAAAGCTTCGAACTTGTTTGGTGTTTCTCTCAATTTCGTGCTTATTTCCTAGTGATATTGTGTGTAAATCTCTGTAATCTCCTCCTATCCTCGTAGTTTGATTACATCTCATTTATAGGGTTCAAAAAACGCTATTTTTAGACTACTCAAAACCGCACTAAACTATTGCTTTATTTGTTGGTGATGATCTTTGTGGCGAACGGTTCGGAGTGGGTGGCATGCTACCGTGAAACTCGAATATGGGGTTGACTCCATGCGACGCTGCTGAGCTGCTTGGGAGGGATACAGCGCTGATGAGGCTTGGAGAGATTAGGGTTTCCAAGCAGATATCTTAGGTTACCTGCTTGTGGGCTTGCTGTACTGGTCCACTTGAGTTGTAAATGGGTTGGGTATATTTCATTTGTGACGGGCTGTAATACAAACATAAAAGGATAAAAAAAATATAAGTATGTATATTATATAATATAGTTAGTAAATATTATATAATATAACGATATTATTTAAAACAAATGAAATTTGGTGTCTTCACTTAGCTATCTAAAACGAAACTACAAGAATATATTAATAACTAAATATTTAGTTTAGGCTAAAACCAAAATCCCCAGTGAGTGGTTTCTTCTTTAAATCCAAAATTTCCAGAGTTCTTCCAGCCAAAAGATCCGCATGGAATCCTCTCCGTTCCGATGGCTCCTCATTTGCAGATAATTCCCTCTCCACTATCAACTCTAAACCTCATTTTGTTTTTCCTTTTTCTTATAGAATTTTAGAATTTATTCACTTGAAAAAGTTCTAGTTTTTTTTCTTTTTTTTTCTCTTTTGGGATCTGTGGTCCCAGCCCAAGTCTTACTGTAGCCTTCCTTTAAAGCTAATGAATTGAGATTTAGGGTTTTTGGGTTTTTTTTTCTCCAAGTTACAAAGCTTGTTTTTTTGTCTGGCATTCGGGGGATCTGTTAATCAGCTTGTGATCGAACTCTGATGAGACGCCTTCAGGTGGCGTTGGCCACTTTCGAAACAATGGAGAAAGGTTCCCCTAAAAATCAACAAACCCGGCTCTGTTTCTTAGGTTCTTTATCAGCTTTCTTCTAGATTTTGCTTTTCTACTTCCATTTTGTAGTTATAGGAAGGAGCAATACAGTCCAGGACTTAGTTCCATCACCACCAATCAAATTAGATTCTCCTCTCATTAATGTCGAGTCTCTCCCTGCTCGGGTGACCTACGCCCGTAAAGAGAAGGAGAAAGCACCGCCTGTGAAACCCGTTAAGAATACGGCTACTGAAACGATGGTGGCTTACCCTTTTATGAGAGCTTTAAGAACGGTTGAAAACAAGAGTGATCGGTGTGGGGGAAGGTATATTTATGTGCATAATCTTTCTCCCAGGTTCAATGAGGATATGCTTAAGGAATGTAAGAGTTTGAGCCTTTGGACTAACATGTGTAAGTTTACTAGTAATGAAGGGCTAGGTCCACCACTCGAGAATGTGGAAAGGGAGTTCGAGAATAGCGGGTTGTATGCGACGAATCAATTTGCGGTAGATGTGATATTCAATAATCGAATGAAGCAGTATGATTGCTTGACCAATGATTCATCCATTGCAGCTGCAATATTTGTGCCCTTTTACGCAGGGTTCGATATCGCAAGGTATCTGTGGGGATATAATATCTCGAGGCGAGATGCGGCTTCACTTGATTTGGTTGAATGGCTGATGAAGAGGCCCGAGTGGGGTATAATGGGAGGGAAGAATCATTTCCTGGTGGCTGGGAGGATCACATGGGATTTCAGGAGGTTGACTGAGGAAGAATCTGATTGGGGTAATGAGTTTCTGTTTTTACCTGCTGCAAGGAATATGTCGATGCTGGGGGTTGAATCGAGACCCTGGAATGCAAATGATTTCGGCATTCCATATCCAACATACTTCCATCCTGCCAAGGATGAGGAAGTTTTGGTATGGCAAGATAGGATGCGAAAATTGGAGAGAAAGTGGCTCTTCTCTTTTGCAGGTGCGCCTCGTCCTGGCAACCCAAAGTCGATAAGAGGGCAGATTATTGATCAGTGCTGGAAGTCGAACATGTGCAAGTTTTTGGAATGTGATTTTGGGGAGAGCAAGTGTCATTCACCGAGCAGTATAATGCAGATGTTCCAGAGCTCTCTGTTCTGCTTACAACCTCAAGGAGACTCGACGCTATCTGCCTTTGACTCGATGTTGGCTGGTTGTATTCCTGTCTTCTTCCATCCCGGTTCTGCACACACACAGTACACTTGGCACCTTCCAAAGAATTACACTACGTATCTAGTGTTCATCCCGGAGGATGATATTCGTAAACGGAATGTTAGCATTGAGAAGCGGCTTCGTCAAATTTCTCCTGAGCAAGTTAAGACCATGAGAGAGGTAGTCATAAATCTTATCCCAAGGTTGATATATGCAGATCCTTGGTCTAAATCGGAGACACTTGGAGATGCTTTTGATGTTGCTGTACAGGCTGTGATCAATAAACTAAGTTGAGGAAGAACATTATCCAAGGTGGACAGAATATGATATAACACTCTAACCCGTATCCGACCCGGATACGAGTCCAAAATGTCACATTGACATTTCAAAACCTTTATTCTTGCAAAATAACAGAACATTTGAACTTATATTAAGAAAATACGATCATATATTGTTAAATTGTATTTGTTATAAAATTTTGAGACAAAAACATATTTATAAAAAGTAAAATACGGTATAAACAGTACTGTAAACAAAAATGAACAGTACTACAGTGTATCGATACATTGATACAGGCACCGATACACTAAAATTTCGAAACAAAATTGTGCATCGATGCACTGCTACATTATTGCTACAGTACTGCTACAGTGACTTTCGTAAAATGTACATAAAACTCGTAAAAATTTAATCGTTCATTACTATACATTTAAATTTACATATATATGTTTAAAACATTCCAAAACTCAATCATATAATTTTATAAAACCAATTAGAGCATATCGTATTCAAATCTTTATTTACATGCCAACTATTATTATTATTATAAAATACATACTACTTAATTCTTTTCTGATATGATCTTTGGAACGGAGGAACTGACCTGTCTTGCATAACTTTTATCAATCTTTTTCTTCTCGAAACCTACCTGTGAAACAATCACACGCTAAGTCATAGACTTAATGAAGCATATAAAACATATAATAAAAATATAGAACATATCATATAATAAAATGCATATATATAATCATAATCTTATCTCTATTTATGGTATGATTTTTATACTTATCATTTTATATATCATAAACACACATAACGTCATATAATTAATGTAACATATTTCATATCTCCAAAACATATACATCATATGTATTATATTTGTTATTGTCTTTTTATTAGCCCATGTACATTTTTGAGAACTTAAGGTATTCGAGTATATTGAGGTTGTGCACAAATGTTGTCACCACAGCTCGTATAAATTGCACCGAAGTGCCACGTAGAATTTGCACCGAAGTGCCACGTAGAAATGCACTATAGTGCCATATAAGATTGTCCATAAGGACCACATATAAATTCCTTAAGAATCATATACATATACCAAGGATCAAGTAGGTGTCTCAAAAGACCTCATACATGCTCCAAAGAATACATATACGTCCCGAAGGACCACGTAGAATTTGTCCCAAAGGACCGCGTAGACCCTCTACTCTTGGCATGCCAACTATACCTATAGCTCTCGTATCATATAACATGAGCATTTTTCTTATGCTTCATAAATTCATGTACCCATATCGTTGCTCTTATGATCACATATTTCTTTTCTTCTGTCACATATCACATGTGCATATAATCACGTAGTTTACTTTCATGTAATTCATGTCACTTTTCATATGATTTCATGTTCATATGTCACATAGCTCGTAGAATAACATGTCAGACATAACTCATGTATAATGATGCATATAACATATAATCATGTAGGTCATGTCACATAAAAATAACATATAAACTTATTCATATAAGCTCATGTATCTCATGGTTCTTTCACATAGTTCACTATCACATTTTTATATCATATATTTTATAATAGATTCTCATATTATCACTTATTTCCTTTATACCTATTTACCATCACATAATCATTTAACATATACACTCATAAGAATCACCTCAATTATATAACCTTTTAGGAGTTACTTCTTACCATAGTAACTCCGTCACTGGATCATCGCAAGCCAATGTTTGATTAATAATACAATTAAATTGCACTCACCTTAGCTTTACTTTGATTCGATCATAATTCTTTGATTGTTCCGGAACTTGTTTAGGTTGTATATCTACATAAACATGATTTTCAAGACAATTATTAGAAGCCTAAACCTTATAACTTGTTATTAATAACTTAGGCTAATTTAATGAACCAAAATTCCATTTTTCTTAAGGGGTGTATCGATGCACTATGGGTGTATCGGTACCCAAAATAGCTTCGAATTTTCCATGCATCGATTCACCTTCAAAATTTATCTTAGTGCATCGATACATACTCATAGTGTATCGATGCACCTGTCCAAAATATGCTATTTTTACCCAAAATTCATCAATACTTCACCCAAATTTTTATGTATAAAATCCTTATTATGCTACTAAACTCATCTATAACAACTTTAACCAATTCCTATCATTCCAACACTTAATAATCTCTCATATTTCATCCAAATTCTTAAAGTTAAAAATCATACCAAATTTTCCATGTTATCCAAACTTAATTCTAACACTTATAACTTCTTATTCTCATGGATGACAAGTCAAATTCATTCTCCAAATTCATTTAAACCTTCTTATTCAAAGTTTCACTTAAAACCCCATTTTTTTTAATCTTTCATAACTTCTTCATCTTTTGA
The DNA here is from genome assembly GCF_006381635.1 of Hibiscus syriacus. Lineage (NCBI taxonomy): Eukaryota > Viridiplantae > Streptophyta > Magnoliopsida > Malvales > Malvaceae > Hibiscus > Hibiscus syriacus. Next base: position 869,019 of record NW_024062788.1, on the reverse strand, counting down.
TTTTAAGACAAATTAAGCTTTTCTTAAGCTTAATTATTATCTAAGGATCAAAACCCAACTTAAATTTCAGCTAATAATCAACTAATAAGAAAACTTATCTTTGCAAGCTTGGCTCTCTCTTTCTCTCGTACATGAAGAAGAAGAAGATGAAGAGAAAATATCTCTTCATCCTTATCCCCTTATACAAATATATCATTTTTTTATTCCAAAGTCAAATGACCATTTGCCCTCTCATTCTTTTAATAATTACTAATAACCCTTCAGGTTTTATTTTTAAATAAGTCATTGAACTATTCAACTTTTTCACTTTAATCACCAAATTCTGAAATTTTACAATTTAGTCACTAACCCGTAGTTTGGGATGTTACATGATAACTTTGTGGAAGAAAACCGTTCGAAGTATGACTTATTAGATGGAGGACAGCGAGATGTTGGAGTTCATGAATGGGATCCCTTCTTCTCAAAACCCAAGGAGGAGCAGAAAGATCAATCTGCTGAAGCTGCGAAAAAATCTTGGAAGAACGAGCAGAGAGGTCAAACATAAATCAAAGTTGATGAAGCAGTATATAAGTTGAGCAAATGCTTAAATGCAGTGTCCCAATGGAAAAAACATGGTTCCTTGTTAGTGCCTTGTGTATTAACTATAGTTATCGCCCACCAGGCATATCAGGCTCTTAGCCTTGTTTTTAAAACCAGAACATATATGGATAATCTCTGCACCAAACACAGTTTTCACTTTTCGGGCTACCTATTCTGCTATTGATTCTTTTTATTGTATTTGTAGCTGAGATTGTCTGTATATTGTTCTTGTCTTATCAATTTCATACAAGAAATGATAACTAATGATAATTTTTTTTTTGTTGCCTTTTATGGTCTTTGAACCATTTCACTGCGTTCTTTTTATGTATTAGGCAATTACTAGTTAATTCATCATAGTAGTACTAAGATGACCACTACTATGAGGAATTCAGTTGAAATTGCTTCTATCTCAGAACCATAAAATCAACCATCATCGAATTGCCTCACTAGTCATAATAAAACACCTCATAAACACTAAACACAAAATTTCTCCATCTGTATTGCATAACAAAATAACAACAATCAAGGGAGAAACATGAATGACCAATCAACCAAAATTAAAAATTGTCCCAACACTCTTTTTAACTGAAATAACAGACAAAAAGTAGATGCATATCAACACTCCTTTTAACTGAAATAACAGACAAAAAGTAGATGCATATTTTTCTAAAGTTTCACTGGGAGCTGCTGCTAACCCCTCAATCACCCATCAAGACTCTCAAGAACACCAATCCATCATGTGCCACAACTCCATTTGGTCGGTTTATTAGGATTCTTTTTTACCTAGAACCTCGCTGATAGAAACCATTGCTTCTTGGTCTGTAGTCACCTGATTCTTGGTCGTTTCCCCTACCCAAACTTCGAGAACCAATGCGACCTCTTGAGGATTCAGGTGGATAACTGCCCCTGCCTCTTCCCCTTCCTGATCAATTTTAAAGGCAGAGTCATGTCAACGCAAGCCTTGGACAAGGTTTTCAAAGAGTACTTACTAGTTATGCCATTTTAAATCGGAGAGTAACGTATAAATGTAAATCAAGTGTACCATTATACACCTGGAAAAGTTCAAGTGAAGAAAATGTATACTTGACCAGTAGTTGATGTTTTTCAAGATCGTCATTTTTTATATAAAGTTGCCCTAATATACAACATAAGTGGAACAGTTTAATATGTCCGTATGCAAAAACTGCGTGGCATGCCTAACAGTGTGCAAATCATGCTTTGTAAGGACTAGAATACTAAAAGCCTGATGCAAACAAAACTACATGTGTCAGTAGAAAGCATCAATCATTCCAAAATAAATAGATGCAAAACCAAGTATCATAATTTTGAGTTTATCATGGAAGTTGTTTACCAGCCAATTGCCCTTGAAGATCCACCCAAAGAATTATCTCAGAAATGCAAAATTTAAATGAGACGTGTAAACTGAAGCATAAGATTTTAGCAACTCAGAGAAGTAAAGAGTGCTATCATAGATGATGCGGATTTTCCAAAGATACCCAAAATGAGCAATAATTAAAGTATTTTATAAAATATAAAAGAAAACTCTGGCAAGCATAAAACATAACAAGGATGTGTATAAAGGCACATACTTCCTCCTCTAGTATTGCTGCTATTTGGTCTGCGCTCCTCTATGTAGACTTGCCTTCCTGCTAACTGTATAGGAGATGCCTATGGAAGAACAAAAATCGGCCAGTATTGGGGTCAAATATACATCTACAGAATCCAAAGGAAAACTATAAAAAGGTTTGGGGTACATCAAATACCCTAGGAATTCTTCATGCAATGAAAAGTTTAAAGGTTTAACAGTTGATGGTGATATAAGTCAATTGTTGATTTTAAAAAATGGACAGCATGTTGTTTTCCTTCATCTCCCCTCTCAAAACCCTCTCCTTCCAGTTCCAGTAGTTCATCAAGAAGCATTTTCAAAGATATGCTACTCATATCCACCTCACCCATCATGAGAAACAAAAAAAAAAGGCATCATACATATATAGATGCAACTAAATCGATCTAACAATACAAACAATTACAAGGTTGTCATATTTCAATTTAAAAAAGGGTACCATATTAAAAGAGTTCAAATCTCTTTCTATGTAAATTCAACATTACAGAAACACAATAAGCCAAACAAGTTGTTAGAATACATGATTCAACAAGGAGTTATTAGCTAAAATCCAACAAAGCTGCTTGACAGAAAGAACATAAACATGAAGTTATACCTTGATTGCATTGTGAACAGCAAGGATGTCTTCAAACTCAACAAAAGCATAGCAAACACCAACAACATCCTGCATGCAGCTAACACTAGTTTATTTTTCTCAAGGTCATATACCAAAGATAAAAAAATGGTAAGAAAAAGAAATTACCTTGCGGACCCTGAGAAACACGCCGTCAGGCTTGATTTTTCCAAAATTCCTAAACTCCTGCTCAATTTCAGCGGCAGTAACAGTAGAAGGCAAGTTTCTCACATATACGGATTTATATTCACCAGTATATTCACCTAAAAGGAGAAACATTCAATAATCGGATTATAACTCCAAGTACAGTCAGCATTTATATAAACTCTCAACTCTACATATATAGGAAAGTTTTTTGAAAATGGAAATACAAAAAATTCAGCCTCAAAAACCTCAATTCCTCTCCGTAAAAGCAATATTTTTATGTCAGGGCTCACATACCCAGATGATCCATTTGAGAAATGTCCTTTTTTCAGAAAACAAAGAAAAGGCTAGAGATGGGCAATTAATAAACTCCAAAGCACACTAAAGAACCAAAATCTAAGGCATTGCAAGTACTAATAAAAAGAACCACATACCAACGTAGGCATAGCTAGACTAACCTTCTTCAGAGATTAATCCTTCCTCCACCGTTGTCTCTGCTGCAGATTCAGGCACATCTGACCAAGCAGGATGTGATTGCTGGCTAGTAAACTCTGGTGTATGGTCCCAATCTGAGGTGCTCGGGGGGATCTTGTTGTAAGAATGTTGAACAGATGAAGCAGATTGCTGCTTCGGAACACTCAACTAGAACGTTTGTAACAAACAATAGTGTTAGTCAACCAAAGTTAATTTAAACTTTCAACAAGAAACACCATTTATCAGTGTATGTAGGCAACAGCCGGAAACAGAGTTTGTAGGGGAGAATTCCTATCATACTTAATACCATTAGAAAACTCGGCGAAAGTACCCATAATTTTATTCTCACTCACATGCAAGGCTCTTTTCCTTGAGTAATTAATCCTTTATATGTTTAGGGATTTACATGCATAGACTTGCTTCAGTAACGTAGGGCCCATTGTTATGAATGCCAGTGGGATAGAGGTTTGTTGCATTAAGGATCAATAAATATAGGCCTGTATAAATAAAAGGATAGCTGATTGAAAAAGTGAATAGTAGGCAGTGAGGGAGAAACCTTCAATAAAAAGGGTCATGAACGCAAACTAAACAGAATGTTGCAGAAAAGGCAAGAGGAGCACTTACAATAGAAGCATAAGTTCTCCTTGGAGGCTCCTCAACAGGTTCATCCAAAGGTATAGTTAGGGGTTCTTGCACATTGTCCACCACACTGTGATGCAAACCAAGAGTTTCCTCTGCAGGATCTTCCCCCACTGTAACTTTATCTTCAACATCTTCTTGCTCTGGGAGACTATATTTGTCAACCGGAAAATCTTCTATGTGAACTGAGTTGACATACTCACTGACCTCTTCCTCCAAAGCATAGTCAGAAACTGCTAAATCCAACAAGTTAGAGGAAAAACTAAGAAATCAAGCTTCTACCATCGTAAATAGAAAATAATAAACACCAAAGATATGCTGGGTGGGGGGGACTTCTAAATTAGAAAGTTTCAAGTAAAAACTTAGCATGCTGAAATTAATTAACAAAAAAGAAAAGAAAAAAGTGTCTAAGGTTTCAATCCGTCAAATAATAAAGCTATAAGAAATCAACTTAAGGTCATAGGATTCAAATTTTGTATAACATATAAACTAGTCATTGAACCACCAAGTATAGTACATTGCCAGAGAAAATGCGATTGTTTAAGTTGAGGGGACACAGTCCAAGGGCCGAATCCTAGTCGTCTGCATTCAGATCAAAGTTTAGAAAAGCTACCTGGTGGCTCTGCAACAGGGCTTGATACATTTAACTTAGAATTAAGCTTGTCTTCTTGTAAAGTTGAAGCTGGATGTTGATAAACCATTCCATCGTCAACAAACTGAAAGATATCATTAAGAACAAAGTAACCCTTATCTTGGGGAGCCAGGAAAAAGGTTTGCACAAATTTCCTTCTGCCATTGAAATCCTTGATTTTAACAGAACCAGAGACCATCACCAGAACTCCTCCGTTCCAAGAATCAAGAGAATTAATTGTTTTGATCTCAATTGCAGTAAAGTTTAGTGACATGGCCAAAGTGTGAATTTGCTGCAGAGAAAGAGAATAATGAAAAAAGAACCCAATAAATTTCAAATTAACACTTGTGCAGAAAAATAAAAAACAATATAATTTTATCCAAATAAGAAAGAAATCTAAAAAATACTGAATTCAGAAGAATTTCTAAAAACAAAAATTTGCAAGAGAACTTGCATTAATCCATTCATGAGGTAATAACCACTCAAAGGGCTTTGTTTGTAACATCTAAATCGAAGATAATATAGAGAGCCGATCTCTTATAATGATAAGTTGGCTTTTTTGGAACAAAGTGCTATTTCTCCCCAACTTGGGCTATACTTGCTCAATAGGTAGTTGTTATAAAGGCATCAACTTGAAGGGAAATACAACCAAAGAAATAATACTTAGTACAAAATAATATGCCATTTGTAAAATAATAATGAAAAAAGAACCCAATAAATTTCAAATGAACAATTGTGCAGAAAAATAAAAAGACAATATAAGTTTATCCAAATAAGAAAGAAATCTAAAAGATATTAAATTCATAAGAATTTCCATAAACACAAATTTGCAAGAGAACTTGCATTAATCCATTCATTAGGTAATAATCACTCAAAGGGAATTGTTTGTAACATCTAAATCGAAGAAAATATAGAGAGCCATCTCTTAAAATGATAAGTTGGCTTTTTTGGAACAAAATGCTATTTCTCCCCAACTTGGGTTATACTTGCTCAATAGGTAGTTGTCATAAAGGCATCACCTTGAAGGTAGATACAACAAAGAAATAATACTTAGTACAAAATAACATGCCACTTATAAGATAATATAAGAGAAAATATAACAAACAAAATTTAGTAAATTGAAAAAGAAGACTGTATCAAGGTCAAGCAAATTCATTCCAAAATACAATAAACAATGAAAAAAATAAAGTACCAGCATTGAAGAAGCAGATTCAGAAGAATCTCCATCGACCAGAATCATGCTACTGGCATCCGAGTAAAACTGATGAACTAGATCAGGTTGTTGTCGTAGGACCTGATAGTATTGTCCCACAAAGTATGAACCAACCTGAAATTTAAAAATAACATCAGTAGATCAAACAAAAAGAATAAACCCAACAAATCTATGTATAAAAGCAAAACCTGAACGGGTCCTGGGTAGGAAGTAGCCATTATGATGAGTGAGATGAACTCAAACCAAAAAAAAAAACGCCACAAAGAAGATCTAATCTAATCCCAGCAAGGGAAAAAAAACGAATCGATAGCTATTGAAGAAGGGATCGATTTTAAGTGTCTGAAACCCTAGGTATTGGAAAGACAAGGTTTTTGACTTTCACTGCCGTAGGGAAAATGCCTACTGATGATTTTTTTCTGCTTAAATGGGAGTTGTTTGGATCATTGGATGTAAACAAAATGGAAATTAGGCTGAAGTGATAAAAGAGTCCACACTAATTTCCTTTTGGTTGAAGAATCTAATGAAAGAAATAGAGAGTGATGTTTGCTTAGATCTGACTTGGGGGCTGGGAATCACAGATGTCTCTTATCGGTGGGGTCTTGTTCGATCCAACGATTGAAAATATAACAGCGTGTCAATTTAGGCTCCAATGTCTTGTCCCCCACTACCTTTTATTTGTGGGTCGAATCGAATTTCCCGATCCAGATTTGATTTAATCAATAGGCTTAATATCAAATAATTTTTTTATGAATAGATATTTAAAGTATATTTTGATTCTTCTCTATATTTATCTTATAAATATTATCACTTTAGATTTTTAAAAAATTATATTTGTTAAAGGTGTTAACTTTTTCCATTAACACATGTCAAGTAATTTTAAAAAATTATATAAAATTAAAAAAAATATTTGTTTAAAGAAAACACAAATTTTAAAATAATTTTAAAATTTTGAAAACTTTCATGTCAATTCTTAAACTCACATCAGCCGTCGACCTTTGCTGTAGACGAAGCTCTACCCGCATCACCTTCTCCGATGACCAAAATCCTACGAAATCGTGATCGATCGAGATTTTATACCCTTCGAACCATAGGATGAAAATAGCAATCATATGTAATTTCGATGGTCAATCGGAGACAACTACGAAGACGTATGACTAGGAGGATGATAGAGAATACGTTGACGGTGGTAGTCGTGGAAAGAAAAGGTGACGATGTCTAGTTAAAGTTAAAATTTGAAATTTTTAGAGATTTTGAGACGTTTTATAATTTAAAAAAAATTAGGGTTTTTTATAAATATTTTTTTATTTTTTTTTAAAATCAAAATCACCAGATTATACACATGTCACTTAACGAAGAGATTAACGTCGTTGACGGCCTGACATTCCGAGCACCTAAAATGGTAACGTTTGTAACGTTAAGTAATATGATCAATAAAAAAATACTTTAGGTATCTATTCGTGAAAAACGTTATAGTTTGGGCACTTATTTTGATATTAAGCCTAATAATTTTTTAGTTAATACTATATATATGGATTAATAGACAATTCGGCTCCTAAAGTACAATTTAGTTCTCATTTTAGTCTTTAAATTTTTTCTACCAGATTGGCGTTGAAGTTCTATTTTATCTGATGTCATTGAAAAACATCGGCCTAATAATCATTGGCATATCAAGGGTTAAATTAAAAATAAATTATTTTAAAAGTTAAATTGAAAGTAAATTTTTATATATAAGAAATTAGATTCCATCGACCTCCAACCATCGTACTTCACCATGTTCCAATTTATTACCTCACTTTTTGTTCATAATTTCTTACAATCCTAAATTATTATTAGGTTTTTTATTTCAATTTTATAAAATCAAGATTTAATTTGGAGATATTCATAATTCAATCTATCAAGAACTACCATATCATCAACTTCACAAACCATATTAACGTAACCTTACTTCCAAGCAATCAACAAACATGTTCGAATATCGTATAATTCAGCAGCTGCACTTGAGCAAAAACCCAGGTGTTCTGGAAAGCCAATAAGTTAACCCAATTTCCGATCTCATTCCTCGGTAATCCCCCTGCCTCTGCAATTCCCGGGTTTCCTTGGCTGGCACCATCCGTATTCAACTTCAAGAACCCACTTCGAGGCGGCAACCAAGCTATCGAGACTTGCGGTTTCGGATTTCGGTCGTCATTGTTGTTTGCCCTTAAAACCTCCACCATGGATGCTTTGATCTTGATCCACAGTTCTCCCTCGTTATACACATAATCCTCAGGTTCCATTACACGTTTGCATCGTTATTTCCAAAGGTTCCAAATAATGTACGCAAAGAGAGTAACCACCATTTGAGAATTATTAGCACTATTGAGATTAACATGGACATAGCTTTGAAGGTCATGCGTGGAAGATAAATTCAGCCCCAATTCAGCAGACAGTTAATTACAAATATACTTGGCTACTGTACACTCACGCAGGATATGATTTAAATCTTCATAACAGCCACCATAGAAGCCACAGATTGCGGTCGTGGCTATGCCACAGGCTGCCCTACTAGCATTGGTAACGAGTCGGTTACGCCAAGCAAGCCAAATGAAATGCTGCCATTTAGATGGAACTTTTAGCTTCCAAATCCATGATAAATTTATCTCCACCTCAGTTTCTCGAGAGGTGAGTGCAATATAAGCTAAACGTGTTGTGAAGATTTCGTTCGCCATGTATCACCACATGTACATGTCCTGCATAGTCGAGAGTTGGGTAGTGGGTAACCCATCACCCTTAGTGCTGCTTCCATAGGTAAAAGAGCAAAAACCTTATTGAGATCCCATCGATGCTCCATCGTTATAAACTCGGTCACTTTAATATTTGCATCTTCCGGGCTGAGAATCAGATCCAAATCCTAAACGAGTGGTCTTCCTAGCTAGTTATCCGACCAAAACAAAGTGTCTTCGCCATTTCCAATCCACTTTAACATTCCACTCTCAAGACCTTGCAGTCCAAAAAACTATACTTTTCCATGTGTGCGACCATGAAGCAGATTTATTCATGGGGTTAGCAGCGAATTTCAGAGGATCTCCAAATACCCTATACAACGATTTCATCACTTTCACCCAAAGCTTATCAGGATGGTTTAAGAATCGCCAGGACATTTTCTGAAGCCAAAAGACATTATGCTTTGCCATTGATCAAAGCCCCAAACCACCAAGTCATTTTGGTTTACAGACTTCCTCCTAAGAGACTGGATGAGCACTTCAGTATTTTCACCCCATAAAAGAAATCTGTTAACTCTATCTGTTTCCTCTACAACACTAGCGGGAATGCGAGCTGTTAGCATAATGTAGGTTGGGATAGATGAGGTAACAGAACTTATAAGAGTTGCTCTTCTCATGCCTGTAAGCAGTTTGGATTTCCAACTGCTCAACTTCATTTTTACTTTGTCAACAATGTTACTATAGGTTGTCTTAGTAACCCAACCATGAAGTAGGGAGACTCTGAGATATTTACCCAAGTCCGAGGAGGTCATCATGTTCATAACTTGCCCAAATCTTCTGTCAATGCCCAAAGTTACCGCTGGAGATATATAGTACTTCGATTTTGTTAGATTTGTCTAGAAATTAAGTTGACAAGTTGGAAATTTCATCTTGGTTGGTGGCCAACTTATTGGAAATTTCATCTTGGTTGGTGGCCAAACTTTGAACATGTTAATTTCATATTTGGTGGCTAACCTGTACACATTGGAAAATTATTTGGTAGGTGGCCAAACTTTGAACATATTGTTCTTGAAACTCAACTATAAATAGGCCTAAGTATTTCCATTAGAAATCATCCCAAAACAAGTTCTCTATTCCTCTTGTATTCTTCATTCTCCCACTTTGGGAATTCTAAAGAATTACATTTTTTGTAATATTGGCGATATAGTGAAGTTATCATCCGGTGTGGTGCCCGAGGAGTAGACGATATTCTCGTCGAACCTCGTATATTTGGTGTGTTCTCTCCTTTATTGTTTTTTATTCGGTTCTTTTCCATTGTGTTTCAATATTCAATAGTTTGACAGGTTTATCCGCTGTGCAACCTTTGGTGGTTTTAATCTTGACATTTTAGGTCAGTTTTAAAACTACGTTCGTGTGGGAAATAATCCGTTTTCCCCAACAATTGGTATCAGAGCTTCGGTTGAGGTTATCCTGGTGGTTCCGTTGCTGAAAAGATACAGTTCGTGATATTGAATATTGTTCGTTAGAATTAAAATGCTAAAATACGGATCAGTTGAGACATCAAGCTCTTTATCTAGACCGGTGAGGAGGGTGATGTCAAATACAAATTTCTTGGTGGAGTTGTTCGATGGATCCGGTCATTTTGATATGTGTCAAGACGAGGTGTTAGACGCTTTATTCCAACAAGGTCTAGACATCGCCATTGAGGAAGAAAAGCCCGAATATATGGAGGAGAAAGAATGGGGAACAATCAATCGTTTGGCGTGCAAGACGATTCGATGTTGTCTTTCCAGGGAGCAGAAGTAAGATGTGGAAAGCTTTGGAGGAAAAATTCCTGAAGAAAAGCTCTCAGAATCGTCTCCACATGAAGAAAAGATTGTTCAGATTTGATTATCAACCAGGCACCAGTATGAATGAACACATCACTGCGTTCAATGAGCTAGTGGAAGACTTATTGGGCATGGATGAAACCTTCAAAGATGAAGATTTGGCTTTGATGTTGTTGTCATCTCTTCCAGATGAATTTGAGCACCTTGAGACAACGTTACTTCATGGTAAGGATAATGTTACCCTTAAAGATGTAATTGCTGCTTTGTATAGTTATGAACTCAGGAAGAAAACCAAGAAGGAGAGCAAGTACGAAGCAGCAGAGGCTATGGTGGCAAGAGGTCGCTCGAAAAGTCAAAAGCCAAAGTGGAGAGGGAGATCAAAGTCGAAGTCCAGACTGGAAAAAGATGAATGTGCCTTTTGTCATGAGAAATGCCATTGGAAGAAAGATTGTCCGAAGCTAAAGAAGAAAGGAAAAGCTGCTCCAGATGCATATATTGCAGAGCATGATGCACATGACTCTGACATATCATTGGTTGCTTCATCAACAACATTCCATTCCGATGAGTGGATATTAGTTTCGGGTTGCACCTATCATATGTCCCCTAATCGGGAGTGGTTCTCCGATTTAGTGGAACTAAATGCAGGAGTTGTTTATATGGGCAATGACAATGCCTGTAAAACTATTGGGATAGGTTTAATTCGATTGAAGAATCAAGATGGATCAACCAGAGTTCTGACGGATGTCCGATACGTGCCCAGTTTGAAGAAAAATCTCATCTCGTTGGGATCCTTAGAATCCAAAGGCTCAGTAGTCACTATGAGAGATGGAGTTTTAAAAGTCACATATGGCGCACTTGTAATGATGAAGGGCATCAGGAAAAATAATTTGTATTACTACCAAGGTAGTACAATTATTGAAGCTGTTGCAGCAGCTTCCGGAGGTGATGATTTGGACGCAACCCAGTTGTGGCATATGCGGTTGGTACATGCTGGAGAGAAATCCTTGCAAATTCTGGCAAAGAAATGATTGTTGAAAGGTGCAAAGGCTTGCAAATTGAACTTTTGCGAGCATTGTGTTCTGGGAAAGCAGAAGAGAGTGAAGTTTGGCACCACTATACATAATACAAAAGGTATTGTAGATTATATTCACTCAGATGTATGGGGTCCTTCAAAGACATCGTCTTTGGGAGGAAACCATTATTTTGTAACTTTTGTAGATGACTTTTCCAGAAGAGTTTGGGTGTATCCGATGAAGTCTAAAGATGAAGTGCTTCAAATTTTCCTGAAATGGAAAAATATGATCGAGAACTAGACTGGTAGAAAGATCAAACGTCTTAGGACGGACAATGGAGGGGAATATAAAAGTGACTCATTCTTTGACTTTTTCCATGAGTATGATATTGTTTGACACTTCACTGTTAGATATACACCACAACAGAATGGGGTGGCAGAGCGTATGAATCGAACACTATTGGAGAAAGTTCGATGTATGTTGTCTAATGCTGGGTTAGGCAAGGCATTTTGGGCTGAGGCTGTGACATATGCTGACCATCTCATCAATCGTCTGCCATCATCAACGATAGGAGGAAAAACACCATTGGAGGTATGGTTTGGAAAACCTGCTACTGATTATGATTCCTTCCATGTATTTGGATCCGCTGCTTATTATCATGTGAAGGAATCCAAGCTTGATCCGAGAGCAAAGAAGGCTCTCTTTATGGGAATTACCCATGGAGTGAGGGGATTCCGCCTTTGGTGTTTATACACCAAGAAGATAATTTGTAGCAGAGATGTTACCTTTGATGAATCTGCCCTAGTAAAGAAGGTAACAAGTGAAGCTGTCCAGACAAGTAGTATTCCGCAGCAGGTGGAGCATACTCCAAAACAGGTGGAGTTTCAGCAGATGATGATCCAGAAGTTGATGCAGCTGATTCTTCAACTCTAATAGAAGAATCAGAAGATGAAGAGGTTCAAACCCAAGAACCATTGGAGACACCAGAAACACTTGCAGTTACAAGGCCAATGAGAGAAATTCGTAGACCTGCTCGATTTATTGATATGGTGGCCTATGCTCTTCCAGTTGTTGATGATGATATCCCTATCACTTACCAATAAGCAATACAAATCTTGGAAAGTGATAAGTGGAAAAGTGTCATGGATGAAGAATGCAATCTCTCCAAAAGAACGATACTTGGAAACTGGCACAATTACCGAAAGGTAAAAGAGCCATTGGATGCAAGTGGGTATTTTTAAAGAAAGATGGATCTCATAACAAGAAAGATGTTCGCTACAAGGCACGATTGGTAGCTAAAGGCTACGCTCAAAAGGAGGGAATCGACTACAATGAAGTATTTTCCCCTGTTGTGAAGCATTCCTCCATTAGAATATTGTTGGCCTTGGTAGCACAGTTGAATTTGGATATGTAGATTCTGATTATGCTGGTGATTTGGATAAGCGTCGATCAACTACTGGGTATTTGTTTACTCTTGCTAAAGCCCCAGTAAGTTGGAAGTCTACATTGCAATCTACGGTGGCCTTGTCTATTACAGAGGTAGAATACATGGCAGTTTCAGAGGCTGTAAAGGAATCAATTTGGCTTAACAGGTTGATGGAAGACTTGGGAGTTGTTCAAAGTCACATTAATCTCTATTGTGACAGTCAGAGCGCTATTCACTTAGCGAAAAATCAAGTCTACCATTCAAGGACTAAGCATATCGACGTGAGATATCACTTTGTACGAGAGATCTTTGAAGAATGAAAGATTCTACTTCAGAAAATTGCGACATTAGAAAATCTTGTAGATATGATAACCAAGGTGGTAACATTAATCAAGTTCAATCATTGTTTGAACTTGATTAACATCCTGAAAGTATGAACACCTTCGGGTGTGTGTCGCTTGTGAGCGCAATTAGAGGCACTACAAATTTGGAGAGTTGAAGAAGTTGAGTAGGCTTGGTAATTTCAAGCCAAGGTGGAGATTTGTTAGATTTGTCTAGAAATTAAGTTGACAAGTTGAAAATTTCATCTTGGTTGGTGGCCAACTTATTGAAAATTTCATCTTGGTTGGTGGCCAAACTTTGAACATGTGAATTTCATATTTGGTGGCTAACTTGTACACATTGGAAAATTCTTTGGTAGGTAGCCAAACTTTGAACATATTGTTCTTGAAACTCAACTATAAATAGGCCTAAGTATTTCTATTAGAAATCATCCCAAAAACAAGTTATCTCTTCCTCTTGTATTCTTCATTCTCCCACTTTGGGAATTCTAAAGAATTTCATTTGTTGTAATATTGGCGATATAGTGAAGTTATCATCCGGTGTAGTGCCCGAGGAGTAGACGATATTCTTGTCGAACCTCGTATATTTGGTGTGTTATCTCCTTTATTGTTTTTTATTCGGTTCTTTTTTATTGTGTTTCAATATTCAATAGTTTGACAGGTTTATCCGCTGTGCAACTTTTGGTGGTTTTAATCTTGACATTTTAAGTCAGTTTTAAAACTACGTTCGTGTGGTAAATAACATGTTTTCCGCAACAGATTTATCATAGCTAACCTTCGCTCCTGAAGCAAGACAAAATTGGTCAAGAATACTTTTAAAAGTATTTGCTTGCTGGATATTCGCTCTACCGAACAAGAATAGGTCGTCTGCAAAGAACAAATGGGATACATGAGGCGCCCATCTCTTCCAATCTTGATAGGTTTCCAGCGATTCTCATTAATAACATGTTGAATTAAGTGACCAAGTCTATCTGTGCAGAGTACAAATAAATAAAAGAAGATCGGATCGCCTTGCCGCAAACCTCTGGAGGGACTGAAAAGAATCAGTTTTTCCCCATTCTACAGGACTGATAATTTCGAGCTTTGAACACATAAGAGGATTAGAGTAATCCAGATATGTGGGAATCCAAAATGGCGTAGAGTGTCCTCAAGAAAATCCCATCGGACTCTGTCATAGGCTTTCTCTAAATCAATTTTTATAGTCACAAGGCCATGTTTTCCTTTAAATCATCTCACTTTATGAACAACCTCCTGAACAGGAGGAATGTTTAACAGAGGCAACCTGAGATCCATCTTTTTGCTGAACGATTCAAGGAGCAGAATGGGGATATAGCAGGTGCTTGAGCTGCGTCTCAACTTGTTCACAATGAAATTTCACCTGGTTTTCTTGAAGCCATTATTATGCATGCAAATATGGAGCACCGTCAGGTAAGGTTATGCTAGCATGCCGATGTGAATTTATTTTTGTTTAATGTTGTTACTTGTTTCAAATGGGTTGTTTGTCTTGATTCTATAGGGGAAACTCGAAGATGCCTTCTCCTTATATGAGCTAGCCATTGCCATTGAAAAAACAGGAGCATTCTCAAACTCTACCGATACTATATGCACAGTACTCTAGATTTTTATATTTGGTAGGTGGCCCTGCTTTTGATGCCTAATTTCATTATCCTGGTATGTTTTGTGTGAAATGCCAAAGTATCTTTTTTCAAAAGGGACTTGATGTCAATAATATTGATCATTTTTTTAAAAAAATGACTGAAATTTTATATATATTTGTATACTTCTCCTAGGTTTAAATATTTACTTCATGATATTACACTATTTGCCTGTCGGTTTCTAGTTTCAAATACCTTTAATTTCAACCTAATAAGCAATATGTTATTGGCTCTAAAGATTGTCTGTTTATGGTTTTGTTTGATTCTCATTAGTTCCAAATGTTTATTTTCATTGCCACTTCACTCATGACCAAATATCTTTCTTATTCCCTTTGGTTTTCTTTGTAGGTTTCTGGGAATGCAGAGAAGGCTAGGGAAATTCTATTTGGAGCACTTGACCAAGTCCAACCGTCTAAACCATTCCATGAGGGTCTCTCTCTCTCTCTCACTCTCTCTCTCTCACACACACACCTCATTCCATAATTTCCGAACATTGTCCTATCTGATTTCTGATTTTGCCTTTTTTACATGTAGGCCTTGATATATTTTGAAACAATTTTGCCACCATCAAAGCAGATTGATTATTCAGAATCATTGGTTGACAAGTTATTAGGCTTTAAACGATTCTTAATGCTTTGTCTCTTGGGCTAGTTTTATTTGTTCATAATTTTATTAAAAAACAAAATGTTCACTAAATTAGGTTATTGAACCTGGTTAATAATGATTTATTATATTGTTTAATATTTATGTTTTATTTATTTGATGTTCAACAATTTAGGGTATTAGATTGTAAATGGTGTCTGAAAATTTCTATTCAATGTTTTGATTGTTTAAATCAGTGGTCACATGCTAAATATTGTAGAATACTTTTACTGGTTGCTGACCCTTAGAAAATAATTGTGCAGTTCTTGAGTCTCTTTGGAGATGCACAATCAATTAAAAAGGCAGAAGATCGACATGCTAAGCTCTTTTCACCTAATAGACCAATGTCAAATATAAGGAAGCGTCTTGCCGAGGATTTCATGTCTTCGGATAAGACAAAACTGGCAAGGTCTTACTCTGGTGATCCTTCACCTGGCCAGCCTTTGACGAGTGCCTATCCAAATGCACAAAACCAGTGGCCAACTGGTTATGGTGCACAAACTCAAACTTGGCCTCCCTCTACACAGGCACAAGCATGTACGCCTGGCTACGGCGAATAGGTATATTGCCGTTTTTGATACATCTTTTAATTGTATGCCAGGACATACTTCTCTTATTTTCTTGACTTATTCTAGCATATGATTATGGTTCCCTGGTTAGCATCATTATTTTATATAGTTATTAGTTTGGGTTATACTGCTATTTTGTGAGGGGAAAACTAGCTGAAATGTTGGCATGCAATTTATGGCCGCCGATAATTCCCTGTTGAGTATCAATGATTTGATGTGGTTTCATATTATGCTTCTCTGACAGTTTTATGAAATCTATATCTGTAGGCTACATATGGTAGTTTTGGTAGCAATTATGCTACTTCACAAGTGCCCACGACAACTCCACAGAGTGCCTCTTATGGTGCTTATCCGACTTTATATCCTGTTCAGGTATACAGTTTTCCATCTACAATCACGTCCGATTCGTTTTATAGCTCCACAATTTTAATAGACTAGTACCATCCTAATGTACCAAACTTATGCCACTCCTCACTTTCGAAACCCGAACCTCACTTTCTTCAACATTAAACAGTTGAACTTGGAAACATGAATATGCAAGCTTCTCCTGTCAATAATTCCAAACATTTGAAAGTTTCTGCAGGGTATGCTTTAAATTTTGAAGCAATATTTTTGGAATGAATTTCATGTACTTCAAGTTTGGGATCTCTGTAATTTTTTGCAGGCCTTTCCTCAACAAAGTTACGGTCAACCAAATGGCATTTCTTTGCCGTCTCTAATGTACGCTTCACCTCTAATTTGAGACTGCTTAGTAGTTAGCCAAGGTGGACATTTTTGAGGTTCAAGAAGGGCGTGGTTGATGTTTATTATTTGACGTCTGTTTTAGTTTACAGTGGTAAGTTGTGCTTTAGGTATTGTGGTGTCTTAATGATATTATGGAACTTACACGTGATTCCTGTAGTTATGATTTTTTAAATTGACAAACAAAAAAAAAGTATATTATAAATTTCATCGCTCAATTTTATCCCGCAGTCAAAATTAAAAAAAAATTAAATTAATCAATGAAATTTTAAATTGTTTTTGTTTTGATCATTTTGTTATGATATAATAATGACTTTATTTTGAGAAAAAAAAAGTCAATTTGGTGTTAACCGAATATCTTAAACTTCATAAATAGTGTTACTACTCGGTGAACGTATTGGTTTTGATATCGGTTTGTTGCGATATATTATCTTGGTTAATATTTTAATCATATATTATGTATGAATAAAAGTACGAATTAAATGACCTTAGTGGTAAATGAATTATTGTTATTCATTGAGGATTCGAATTCGAACACTATAGATGCCTGAGATGTGAGCGAAGGTTGAGAATTATCTCTTAGGTGTGAGCGTTTAATATTAAAAGGTTAAGAGTCAACTTTGAATATATATTGTCTTGTACTTACCCAAGTTAATAAGAAAAGTACCAGAATAGAATTCAAAAAATTTAATTAAGTAATTTAATTAGATGATTATATTTTATTCTTTATAACTATAATTATGTAAAAGCCATTCTCAGCGTTAACTTGAGGACTTTATCAATGTAGAAGAAATGTAGTTTTATGCATATCTGAGAATTACGTCCAATATTCACTCCACTATTTTCTTAAACATAGAAGTTTCAAACGAATTTTCTAATGTAGAAGTGCCCAACTTTCTCAATGTGAAAGACAAAACCAACGTTGGGTCTAATGTAATGAAAGTATTGCTGATCCAGTACCCAATTTTTTCAGTTATCCTAACTCTGCATGATCAGAGGAGGAGATTTCTAAATTTGAACCATTCTGCCAAAACCATCTATAACCTCTATCTGGAGTAATATAAAGAAATGTTGTTTCAAAATGAAACGTGTTGAAGAATAATTGAAAGCAGGAGAAACAATCCCAAATTCTCAGATTTCTGGGAAATAGACCTGATGCACTCGGTAAAAGAAAGATGATGAAGAAAACTGGGGAAAAAATTTAAGAGGAAAAAGAAGAAGAGAAATTGTGAAGGGAATTACTCACCCTTTCATCATCCAATGCGCTCAACACATTAGTTCAGGAGCCCATTTAATTGTTTAGGTCCACAACACAAACAAAGCCTTAGTGTTTGGTAGCTTTATATTTAAAATCTAGAAGAAACCTCCTCCTTCCAGAAACCAGGCAAGCGGAGCAGCAGAGAAGGGTGGATCACAATGTCGAAGCGAGGTAAAATTTTTCCTCACTTTCCATCTCATATAACAAAATCCCAATCGATCTCATCCATTCTCTTTTCTTCTAATTTGCAATAGGAAGGGGAGGTAGCGCCGGGAACTAGTTTAGAATGTCGCTGGGTTTACCGGTGGCGGCTACCGTCAACTGCGCTGACAACACCGGAGCTAAGAACCTCTACATCATTTCAGTCAAAGGAATCAAAGGGCGTCTCAACAGACTCCCATCGGCTTGCGTCGGTGACATGGTCATGGCCACCGTCAAAAAGGGAAAGCCCGATTTGAGGAAGAAAGTGCTACCGGCCGTCATCGTCCGACAACGCAAGCCTTGGCGTAGAAAGGACGGCGTCTACATGTACTTCGAAGGTCCAAAATCCAAACAATTCCTTCGGTTCCCCGTCTTTTTTTATTAAAATTTGTTGCTTCTTTTAATAACGGAGTAGCTGGTTTTGATCTTTCTGGTTACTCTTAATGGGAAGCATAGGGTGATGTGAAATAGCCAGTTTTAAACAGCATGATGCTTTTGTTTATCTTTTGCATCGTGGTACCTGTCTGCTGGTATATTTTGTTTTGTTATTACTATGTAAAAATGTTGGCCGTGTCTTCTGTTTTTAACCTTGGTTTGGGGTTTTATCTAACTGTTTGCAGATAACGCTGGTGTTATGTCAACCCCAAAGGTGAAATGAAAGGTAAATCAACCCATTTTCATTCAATTTTGAAACATCCCGTTAATATTGCTTGTTTAATTGTGGGGTTTATCTAAATTTTGGGATGGAGAACATGCCTTTGTGACGAGGGATATATATTATAGGTACTATTGGAATTTATAAAATTTTAGGCGAAAAAACATATTATTAAAAGAAAATACAAAGAAAATAACTAAATTATATGAGAATTTGAAGTTTTCAAATGGGAAGACTGCCACTGATGTAGTAAAAATGTAATATCTATGCTTCCAAGTTAAAGCTTGAGAAATCTGGGTTATCTTTTTTCTAGATCTCTGTTTTGCGATGACCGGAAAGTTTATGTTTTTGTGAGATTGGTTCTATCAATGCCTTTTCCTATAGTCTTGCGCTTCAGTTGAAGAAAGTTCGATTTTTATCTTGTTGGATTGATTTGATTTATGAAAACTCATTTTGGGTTCCATTTATTTGGTGTTTCAGGATCTGCAATCACCGGTCCCATAGGAAAGGAGTGTGCGGACCTGTGGCCTAGAATTGCAAGTGCTGCCAATGCTATTGTCTGAAAGATTTTCATGGTTTTGTTTGCAATTGTAGCTTTGATGTCATCTTTCAATTACTTTCCTTATTTAAGAGGTTTTGATCAGACAATGGTACATCTGGTTGTCTAGAACTTATTTATAGTTTCGTTTTATGGATGATTTACAACAGTTTTAGCATGCTTCCTTTGCTCTTTTTAAGCTCAAGTAGAGCTAAACAATTACCTAGTGAGGGAAATGACACATCACATTTTGGCCCAGAAGTTTTATTTTAATATAAAAGGTCCCGTAACATTTTATTAAATAGTCATTGTGGTTCTTATTCTTTTATTTCAGAGTATTTTAGTCCCTCAACATCTCATTTTAAGAAAAAAAATCATTACTTCGAGTGTTAACAATTTGTTGACGGAAAGGAACTTTTTGCCTTAAAAAGGAAATGTTAGAGGCATTTTTTGGCCTTTAAAAAACGACCTTTTAGATTACATTTCACATTAATAACAATCTAATTCTAATTTTCGTTTATCATACATACCTTGTCAATCTGTTTATCAGATAAAACTATTTCCAGGATCTTTGTGAGCCTTGCACTAGAGCAAATGATAAAAAAGCGTTAGACAAATGAGGCACTCCTTTTCCTCTCCTTTCGGCACTAGAAAAGCAGACTTAGGTAGGCAAGGCATTAACTTTTCAATCACCTATCTCTTCCTTGTTACTTTAATTATAGATGCTTCCTAGAAAGTTCACCACCCGTAAACCCCAAAACCAAAACAAAAGTGTTGCTAACATGCATCACCATCCCCTTTTCTCCAAGTTCAGATAATGGATGACATCGGAATGACTGCAAATCAAAGTGGAAAGAACACTGGTTGATCCCTTTTCTTGTAGGAATCGAATAGATGCATGAAAAAGTTGAGCATTCCATGCTTTTATCGAAACTATATATATACACATACATATATCTTATTGCCCCCATTGCTTTACCTTGCAAGTTTGAGTGATACCACCATATTCAAAAAATTCTGAAATAATGCAAATCTTGAAGAGAATTCTCAAGTGGGAAATGAAAGTAGCAAACCATGAGAATGGATATTTCAGTCTACAGAGGAAGCCAAGTTGTGTGTTGAAACAGTTTGTTTGGAAGGTGAAGTCACAGTGGAGGCAAAGGCAAATAAGCAGCAGCACCATGCGGTTCAGTTATGACTTGCACAGCTATTCTCTCAACTTCGATGATGGGTTTTTCCCCCCTGATGAACTGAATCCGACGCCATGAACGCTTTGGCTTTCCTCTCCAAATAACTCATCTGTAATCTTATTGGTTTTGGGTGGTAATTTGATGTGAAAAAGGAAGTAGGTTTTTGCCATTTTGCGTGGTGATTTGATTTTCTGTTGTCTGATATCATCAAAATCTTAGATGGTAGCACCTTCATATTATCATATACAAGTATATATCCTATACATATATTTTCCTTTGATCTGTAAAACTTAAACAGAAGCTCTCGTTCTGAAAAAGAAGAAGAAGAAGCTCTCTTTGGCCTTATTATTTCAGCAGGTTGTATATCATTGGGTTCAAAATGAGTGTGTTTTAAAAGGTTTGTATCCATGTCATAAAATTTTAATTTTGTAATTAAATTTAATCATTAAAAAATATCTTATTTATTAATTAAGTAAATTATGATATATTATAATTTAATTATATAAAATTTATATTTTAAAAGAGAAAAAGTTATACGTTAAATATTTTATACAGTATACAAAATACTGGAAAAATAGTATATTTAATATATAAACTATTGAAATTTATAGCATATTTAATATATAAACTATCAAAATTTATATAAATTAAATTATTATTATTACATGAACATCTTATTATATTAATTTAAAAGTTTATTATCCTTGTTTTTAAAGACTATAATGAAAAATTATTATCATTGTTTATTTTGAAAGGAATTTTGTAGGGCTTTACAATTTTTTTGAGGATACACGATGATTTTAGATTAGTTTTGTGAAGTTTAAGATAATAAAAAAAATATTAAATTTGTATTTAAGAGGTTAAAAAAAATGATTTTTTTTGGTTCAGCCGTCATTGATTACGGTGATAAGGAACAGTTCTGACATAGGCCTCGACTAGATTCAAGAATATTTTATTTAAAGTTCAAGTGTTAAAATTAATAATTTATCTAAGCTTTTGGGTCAAAACAATATTTTATTTAAAATTCATACTCTTCCATTTACAAGTGTAACCCATGATATTTTATAGTGTCCCAAATTTAAGGGCATACATTTGGGTAGTTTTGTTATACGATAATTTTAATATATGATTAATGAAAGGTCTTACTAGAAATGTTAATATTTTTTAACATTTTCGATAAAATGATATCTAAAACATTATTATTTTTACCAGAAATATTAATTTCGCTATCTAATTTTCGGTATAACCCAATATCAACATTTTCGATAGAAAAAAAATAATGTTTTAGATAGCGTTTTACCGTAAATTTAAAAAAATATATTAACATTTCTCGTAGTGTCTTTCCTTAACCATATATTAAGGCTTCCGTACCCGAGAACATCCCCTACATTTTGAAAAAAATCACAAATTTACTTATAAGGGCTTTTGGAGGACACTTTTTAAATAAACTGTTACGGATATATATTTATTTTGTGATATTTTCTTAATTTTATATATTAAGTTTTTTTATTTTGTAAGAAATAATAGTAACATAATAAATTTTGATATTTTATAATTTTATCTTATTTAAATATTTTAAGGATCATATTTTAAAAAGTAAACTAAGACCTATACATCTTTTGAGAAGAATTTCTAAAATTTAAACATTTAATTAAAAGTTAATCATTTTTATTAATATATTTTTAAATTAATAAATTATTCATTTGATGATCAAAATATAATGAGTAATAATATATATAAATTAAATATTATTTTTTAAAGTTAATGATTTAAATAAATTAGATTAAAAATAAAAGATAATAAATCCCATGAAATTATAGAATATCTAATTCTTGGTGATATTCTACTGTTTTGTCTTGAATAGCTACTTCAGTTCAATGAATTAAATAGCCACTACCCTTTTGACACGTATCAACTAAATTCTCATGAACCGTTGTTTTGTTTAAGTTACACACCCAATAATCTCTCCCAATTTATTTTTAAAAGGGTTAACTTTACGTTTGTGTTTTTCTATTTTTTATCATTAATTTGAAAAAAAATAAGATATATATTTTTTTATTTATTTAATTAAGATATATTTACTTTTATTTTTAATTAATTAAAATTTAATTTCATCATAAGTTAACTGGTGTTAATAATTAACAGAATATGTGATGTGATAATTGGTGATACTTTTAAATAAATTTTAACATAAAATAAATATTTTTAAATGAAAATAAAAATAAAATATTTTTAAATTAAGTTAATAATAAAATATATTTAATAAGTTAATATAAATGTTTTTAAGATAATATATATAAAATATTATGAATTTAAGTATTTATACGCTAAAATATAAATATATATATCATATTGTCTACTTTAAATCAAGTAATAATCTTCGCTTAATGTTTGGATACATGTTTAACTTCCTAAGTGACAAAAGTTTGAATTTTTTGAATAAAGTTAGTTTTCTATCCAAATGATGATACTGACATGACACGTGGTATTATTTAATGGAAGATTAAATTTATTAAAAAATAAGACTTAAATTAAGAGAATATATAAATAAGAGAAAATAACTTCAGTGACCGAAAATGCCTTGTAATATACGATTTTGACCAACTTTTTTTGGATTTGCCAAAATGACCAAGTAAATCGCAATGCGATCGATAATTCGCAACGCGATCTCCGATATTGCAAATCAGTTTCCAGATTCGCAACGCGACAGGCGAAGTTCGCGTTGCGATTCATTCCAAGTTCGTTGCGATAGTCCATGTTGAGTTAATCGATCGACGGAATTAGCCAAGAGGGGGGTGAATTGGCAATTAAAAATTCGGTGGAAGCTTTTGCAGAAAATTGAAAAGATTTGCACAGCGATTTAGAGTGGTTCGACTTTCTCAATCAAAGTCTACGTCCACTACCTTAGCTATCCACACTAAGGATTTTCCAACAAATTCACTAATTTGTTCTTTCTTTTGAGGCCAAAGAGATAACCTTACAATACCATCAAGAATATACCCCAATTCTTGAGAACACTCTTTTCCCAAAGAGAAGATTACAAATTTGCAAACTTACAAGGAAAACCTCACAAGGTAAGATGTTTGCACAATTCTAGAACAAGAAAAGAACACTCAAAGATAATTACAAATGAGCACAAATGGTGTTCTTGAAAGCAAAATGAATATTGAAAGGAAAATTGGCTTGATTTGCACAAACTTGGTGTTTGATGCTTTCTCTCTTGTTTCTCTATGATTTCTTATTGATCAAGGGCTTCAGAACTTGTTTAAATACACCTTGAATCACTTCTGAACGTTGGGGATAATTAATGAAGATAATATAGCCGTTTTTAGTGTGAAAACAATTAATAAAATAGCTTGGAGCGTGGGGGGAATCGGTTCCCTAAGTGTAAAATTCAAATATTTCGACCGTTGAACAGGGGGAATCGGTACCCCCTATAGGGGAATCGGTTCCCTCCGAGCATTCTGAAAATCTCGGAGCCAAACCATTCAGGGGGAATCGGTACCCCCTTGGGGGGAATCGGTTCCCTCTGAGCAATCTGGAATTTTTGGCTTTGAAATGGTTCGAAATACTTTGAAAGATTATTTTGAAATTGTTTTAAGATTAAAACTTAATTTTACACTTAAGTAAGGATTAAAAATGATTTTTGAAATATTTTGAGTAATGTTTTGATATTCGAATAATTATATCGAATATACTTAGAAAATCATTTTGGAAAATCTTAAAATTCATTTAACTTAATTTGTTATATCGAAATATCAAAAATGTTTTCAACAAACTCCCCCTTTTTGATATAACAAAACATTTTAGTAATTTTAAGATTTTGAAATCAAGTTTTGAAATTACTCCCCCTTACTTTAACACTTCTCCCATTTATCATTTTAAAACACATTTATCATTTTAAAACACACTTAAAACACACACTTCTCCCCCTTTTTGTTAAATCAAAAAGATTCAAAGAAACATGAAAAACATTTAGCCAATTGATTAGGTATATGTATGCATAAGCTGTTAAGATCACAATTAAGAGAAACGTTAGCCATTAGTTCCGTAATCAATATTCATAAATAATGTGATATGGCAAAATTGGTCATATTGCTAATAATAATGTAAATGATGCAATAATAAATAAATCACACCAAACATATAAGTTCAAACCATCCATAAATCCAAACAAATTCACAATCCACAAATTCAAATATTTCAAAATATTCAAAATGTTAAAACAATAAGTTTGGAAAGTAAAACATTTAATCACATATCCGGATCAGGAGGAGGAAAACGAGGTCGTATAGCGGCCATTTCATTAGTGAGGTCATTAATACGTGCGTTGGTTGCTTCATTATTTGCACGCATTTCCCGAAGAATTTCTAATTGTTGAGCTCCCATTGTGGATAAATGAGACTCTATAGAATTAAAGCGTGAATCTATGGTCGCATTTCGGTAATAAAATATCTCCATAAAAGATTGAAAATATGGAGGCATTTGAGTCGATTGTTGTGCTTGCTCTTCGGGCTGCTCAGGTTCATCTTCAGCTTCATCGATGTCTCGCATTAATTGCTCAAGCTCGAGATCTTCGTCAGCTTCGGGTGGAGCTTGTGAAGAACTAGCTCCCGGAGTAGTTGCAGAAGATCGAACCCATTCCCCGGTTTCCTTATCCTTAATCCATCCCGCTCTCGTTAAGAAAAGAAGGTTAATTTGTTTCTTAAGAGGAAAAACGGCATCTAGACCGACTCTAAGCCCAGCTTTGGAAAACAAATTACTCAAAATACAACCGTAAACAAGAGATGAACAAAGTTTTTTATTAGGAACAAGATTTACGGTTTCAACAATTTCAGCAAAAATAATCTGAGGTAGGTTGATTTCAATATTGTTTTCGAAACAATGTAACCACCAAAGATCTAAGGCTCTAAGAGTAGAATAACGACCTCCAGATGGTCGAAACCACCAAGAAATCATTAGATGAAGAAAACGTTCATGAAGGTCTAGGACACTTGCACTATCCCTTCTTTTATAACGAGATCCTAAAACCTATTTTTCATTTGAAATCCCTTCATTATCTAATCCGAATGTATTGGCTATGTAAGCCGAGTCAATATATAAGAATTGTCCTAGAAGGTAGGAACGAATTCATATGGTTTCGGTTTCAGTTTGGTCTTTAACACAAACGGCATTAGAATAGAAAATATGAACAAGTTGATGGTAAACGATGGGTTCAAGGTCAAAGAGTTTATCAAATTTCCACTCTTGTAAAAGAGGAAGATATTTAAAATTGATAGCTAACATAGCTTGACGAGAAGGAATACGTTCTTCCCGGATTTTGTAAGAGTCGAAATATTATAATACCAAAAACGATGATTTCTAGGACCAGGATGATTGAAACACGAATTTTGAATAGTCAAATTAGGATCAATAGGATTAGGATTAGAAATTGGAATAGGTGGATGATTTGGAGGCGGATTTGGTTGACGGTGTGAACGACTAGATGAAGACCTAGCACGTTTAGGATTAGACATGGTGAAGGAAATCAGAATAGATTGGATAACCTGCAATTTTAAAAACAAATGTATGCAATTTAATTAATCCCAAAACTCAATTGAGTCCTCAATATTTCAAGGTTCTCTAAATCAATCCTAATGGGCAAAGTTTTTGAAAAACTTTTGAAAAATATGGTTTTGAGAAACAATATATGTATAGTTTTCATAACAACAACATAATTTAATCAAAACACAATGATTTGAAAAACAAAATTTTTTTTTATTTCGAAAATTTAAAATTTTTGGAAAATTTTTGTGTTTTTGATGAAATTAGTTGTAACATCTAGTTTCTAATTACTAAACAATCAATGCCCGATCACTATTTCAACCTAGAACTAATTAAAACTAATCCTATGTTCAAAATCAATGAAATAGAGAGTTTAGAAAAATTTACCTTGAAAGATGAAGATTGAGGGGATTTAGATGTTGTTTGCACGATTTTAATGATGATTGCAAGTTTAGGAGATGATATTTGAAGTGATTTCCGATAAAAATCAATGATTTGAGGCAAGAATGGAGATTTAAGTGTTTAAGGGTGAGAAACGGCGGAATAGGTTTTGGGGTTTTGGGTGTTCTTGCCCGATTTTAACAGAACCCCAGGGGGTATCGATTCCCTTGTGGGGGGAATCGGTTCCCCTTCAAAGGGGGAATCGGTTCCCTCATGGGGGGGTCGATTCCCTCTGCACCAAAAAGCTAAAATCCGATTTTAAACACTCAAAATACTAAATTAATTTCCTCTAGTGGTATTGGCAACTCATATATTGAAAATTAATCATGTTCAAATAATTAAACTAATCTTTAAACGATATTTGAACATAAAATTAATTTTTCATTAAGAATCATAAACTCCCCCTAACTAATAGCAATGAATGCAATCAAAAATTACTATTATAAGCATTTTTCATTTATTATTAAAAGTGCTAAAATTATTTTAAACACTAAGTGAAGATAGGTTGGTCAAACCTAATTCTCTCCTAAGTGTCCAAAATCTTTCCTTGTCTAAGGGTTTTGTAAAGATATCCGATAATTGGTGCAAAGTATCAACAAATTCTAGAACTACATCTTCCTTAGTGACATGGTCTCTAATGAAGTGATGTCTAATTTCAATGTGTTTAGTTCTAGAGTGTTGGATGGGATTTTTAGTGAGACAAATAGCACTAGTATTGTCACACTTGATAGGAATAGTACCTACTTCAATTCCATAATCAAAAAGTTGTTGTTTCATCCATAAAACTTGTGCACAACAACTACCGGCTGAAATGTATTCCGCTTCAGTGGTAGATAATACAACACAATTTTGCTTCTTTGAAAACCAAGAAATCAGCATATTTCCAAGGAATTGACAAGTACCGGAGGTGCTTTTCCTATCTAATTTGCATCCTCCATAATCCGTATCAGAAAAGGCATGCAAGCTAAAGCTAGAGTCTCTAGGATACCAAAGTCCTAAACTAGGAGTGTCCTTAAGGTATCTAAAGATTCTCTTAACAGCTAGTAAATGTGATTCCTTAGGACATGATTGAAATCTAGCACATAAGCAAACACTAAACATAATGTCCGGTCTACTTGCAGTTAGATAAAGCAAAGAGCCAATCATTGACCTATATAATTTAACATCTACACATTTACCTCCTTCATCTAAGTCAAGCTTTGTTGAAGAGCTCATTGGAGTGTCATGAGATTTCCCATTTTCCAGTCCAAACTTCTTGAGCATATCTTTGACGTACTTAGCTTGATTAATGAAGATGTCATCTTTTCTTTGCTTGATTTGGAGTCCCAAGAAAAATGAGAGCTCCCCCATCATGCTCATCTCAAACTCACTTTGCATTAGCTTAGAAAATTCTTGGCAAAGAACATCATTAGTAGAACCAAATATTATATCATCAACATAAATTTGAACCACTAATAAATCTTTACTTTTATGCTTTAAAAACAATGTAGTGTCAACCTTTCCTTTTGAAAAACCTTTTTCAATTAAAAAATTTGACAATCTTTCATACCAAGCTCTAGGAGCTTGTTTTAAACCATAAAGAGCTTTTGTCAATTTAAGAACATGATCTGGAAATTTTGAATCTTCAAAACCTGGAGGTTGGTCCACATACACTTATTCTTTTATAAAACCATTTAAAAAATGCACTTTTAACATCCATTTGATATAATTTAAATTCGTGAAAACATACAAATGCTAATAACATTCTAATTGCTTCCATCCTAGCTACGGGAGCGTATGTTTCATCATAGTCTATGCCCTCTTCTTGAGTATACCCTTGAGCAACAAGTCTAGCCATGTTTCTCACTATATTACCACTCTCATCAAGCTTATTCCTAAATACCCATCTAGTACCTACAGTAGATTTATTACTAGGCCTTTCAACTAATGTCCATACTTTACTTCTCTCAAATTGATTTAACTCTTCTTGCATAGCCATAATCCAATGTTCATCATTTAATGCTTCTTTAATATTCTTAGGCTCTATGCATGAGATAAATGCAACATAATTACAAATATTTCTAAGAGAAGATCGAGTTGTTACCCCTTTTGATGGATCACCTATAATTTCACCATCCTTGACATAGTTGTACTCTCTTGGATAAGATACTTCCCTTTCTTCAATGGTTGGATTCTCAAGAGGATCATGAGTTTCCTCATTTTTCATTTTTTCCTTTGATGATGGTTCTCCAACTTCATGTCTAACGTCATTTGTATTTATAACACCTACATCATCATTCACACAAGAATCCTTCCTCGGAAGGGGATTATCATCGAAAACAACATGTATAGACTCTTCTACAACTAAAGTTCTTTTATTAAATACACGATAGGCTTTAGAATTTAAGGAATAACCCAGAAAAATTCCTTCATCACTTTTAGCATCAAATTTGCCAAGGTTTTCTTTACCGTTGTTTAAAACAAAACATTTACATCCAAAAGGATGAAAATAACTAATGTTAGGCTTTTTATTTTTGAAAATTTCATTTGGAGTTTTCTTTAAAATTGGCCTAATCATTACTCGATTTACAACATAACAAGCGGTATTTGTGGCTTCCGCCCAAAAATATTTTGGCAAATTATTTTCACAAAGCATGGTTCTAGCCATTTCTTCTAAAGTTCGATTTTTCCTCTCAACAACTCCATTTTGTTGAGGGGTTCTAGGTGCTGAAAAATTATGACTAATACCATTAGAATTACAAAATTCAATAAATCCAAGATTTTCAAATTCAGTGCCATGATCACTCCTAACACTAGTTATAGAGTAACCCTTTTCATTTTGGATAATTTTTTGAAAATGTGATGAACTATTCTAATGCTTCATCTTTAGTACTTAAAAATAGAACCCAAGTATATCTAGAATAGTCATCTACCAAGAAAAATGCATATTGTTTTCCACCCAAGCTAGTAGTCCTAGTTGGCCCAAAAAGATCTACATGGATCAATTGTAATACTCTACTAGTTGATACGTCATTAATGGATTTAAAAGAAACACGCTTTTGTTTTCCTTTAGCACAAGCATCACAAATTTTATCATTATCAAATTTAAGCTTAGGCAACCCTCGAACTAAATCACCTTGAATTAGCCGTTGCAAAACACTCATACTAGCATGTCCTAGTCTCCTATGCCATAACCAACTATCATGTTCATTAGCAACTAGGCATAAATTAGTCATATCAAAAGAATCTAAATGCACCATGTAAATGTTCCCTATTCTATGACCAACAAGCATAATCCGATTAGATGCAATGTCAATGACTTTACAACCATTAATTTCAAATAAGACATTGAATCCTTTATCGCATAATTGACTAATACTCAATAGATTATGCTTTAATCCATTCACATATAAAACATTCTTAATTTGTATGGAAGAGGTATTACCTATTGTACCAATACCTTCAATGTGACCTTTTGAATTGTCTCCAAAAGTCACTTCTCCTCCATTTTTGGCGTTAAGCTCAATGAACCGGCTTTTGTCTCCGGTCATATGTCTTGAGCATCCACTATCAAGGTACCATGAATTTGAATTTGTTTCCCGTGCCTTGTAGCAATGCTCCTTTCCCTACAAACATAGATTAACTTTTGATTTTTGGTACCCAAATTCTTTTGGGTCCATATTCATTAGTTTCCAAAATCCTAGTCCCCTTAGGTATCCATTTGTGTAGGATATTTTTATTTTTAGTAGTAATGAGTTCTTTAGGAACCCACATACTTCTAACGATTTTTCCATTAGAGGTTCTTTGGGGACCTCTATGATTGTAGTTTCTAAAACTTTTTCTAACAAAGTTGGATTTTGAATTTCCACCTTTTTCAAAAAGTTTTGTTCCAACTTTATCAAAAGAAGTTTTAAGATCATCAATTTTCTTTTGATGATCATCATTGATCTTTGAAAGTAAATTTTGCAAATCTAAATTTTTCTTTTCAAACTCTTATAGTTTGATTTGCAAGTCTTTGATTTTACTTTCAAGATCGTTGTTGGTTTTGGATATGAGTTTGTTTTCATTTTTCAATTTTGAAACATCATTTTTATATTTTAAAAATAATTTCTCATAATCCGAAGCCAACCCATTATATTCCTCTAATAACTCATCATAGGATAAATCATCAAAATCGGATGAGTTAGAGGTTACCATAGAATCTTCCTCAAATGCCATCAAGCACAAGTTAGCTACTTCTTGTTCCTCTTCATCGGAACTTTCTTCATCGCTCCATGTAGCCACATGAGCCTTGTGCTTATTCTTTGATTGACCCTTTTTCTTCAATTGTGGGCAATCATATTTAACATGCCCTGGCTTTTTGCATTCGCAGCAAATGATTGGGTCCTTCTCTTTCGGTTCATTTTTGAGACCTTCATTTCGTTTGAATTTTCTTCCTCGATAAGGTCTCATCATTTTTCTGAACCGTTTGGCAAACAATGTCATTTCCTCGTCATCGTCATCGTTATTCGAATCACTCTCATCTTTTGTGGATTTGAGAGCAACTCCAATGTTTTTCTTCTTCTCCTTCTCCTTTGGTGTCTCGTCAATTTTGTCGAGGTCCACCTCATCTTCGAGCATCATTTCATGAGTGAGGAGTGACCCAATTAGCTCTTCAAGAGTTAAGGACGTTAAGTCCTTAGACTCGATGATTGCCGTCTTCTTTGATTGCCACGATTTTGGGAGGGAGTAGACTAACTTCCTCACAAGCTTTTCATTTGAAATGATCTCTCCATATGATTTGAGACCATTGACAATCGTTGAAAATCTATCCGTCATAGCTTTGATATCTTCATTTGGTTTCATCCTGAAATTTTCATAGCTATGCGTTAGAATACTAATTTTAGATTTCTTTACCTCATCGGTACTTTCATAAGTGACTTGAAGTTTGTCCCATATTTCTTTGGCGGTTGTACACGATGAAACTCTTCCGTATTCATCTGGTCCAAGAGCACAAAAAATGATATGGATGGCTTTGGAGTTGAGCTGGAACATTCTTGTCTCTCCTTCACTCCACAGCCTTGGATGAGTGAGAGGTTTGATGTATCCTTCTTCTACTGCATTCCATGCTCCCATGTCACTTTCTTGAATGAAGTACATCATTCTATTCTTCCAATAGGCATAGTTAGCTCCATTGAAGAAAGGAGGCTTGTTGACAGGCATCGAATCGAGACCGGAGTCGAAGTTTGAAGCGGAGGCTATTGATGACTTTGATAATCGATATAACTCTTCCCGAATCGACTCAAGAGGCGATTAAACCTTCAAATGAGTTAGGCTCTGATACCAATTGTTGAGTTAATCGATCGACGAAATTAGCCAAGAGGGGGTGAATTGGCAATTAAAAATTCGGTGGAAGCTTTTGCAGAAAATTGAAAAGATTTGCACAGCGATTTAGAGTGGTTCGACTTTCTCAATCAAAGTCTACGTCCACTACCTTAGCTATCCACACTAAGGATTTTCCAACAAATTCACTAATTTGTTCTTTCTTTTGAGGCCAAAGAGATAACCTTACAATACCCTCAAGAATATACCCCAATTCTTGAGAACACTCTTTTCCCAAAGAGAAGATTACAAATTTGCAAACTTACAAGGAAAACATCACAAGGTAAGATGTTTGCACAATTCTAGAACAAGAAAAGAATACTCAAAGATAATTATAAATGAGCACAAATGGTGTTCTTGAAAGCAAAATGAATATTGAAAGGAAAATTGGCTTGATTTGCACAAACTTGGTGTTTGATGCTTTCTCTCTTGTTTCTCTATGATTTCTTATTGATCAAGGGCTTCAGAACTTGTTTAAATACACCTTGAATCACTTCTGAACGTTGGGGATAATTAATGAAGATAATATAGCCGTTTTAGTATGAAAACAATTAATAAAACAGCTTAGAGCGTGGGGAAAATCGGTTCCCCCTCATAGGGAATCGGTTCCCTAAGTGTAAAATTCAAATATTTCGACCGTTGAACAGGGGGAATCGGTACCCCCTATGGGGAAATCGATTCCCTCCGAGCATTCTGGAAATCTCAGAGCCAAACCATTCAGGGGGGAATCGATACCCCCTTGGGGGGGAATCGGTTCCCTCTGAGCAATCTGGAATTTTTGGCTTTGAAATGGTTTGAAATACTTTGAAAGATTATTTTGAAATTGTTTTAAGATTAAAACTTAATTTTACACTTAAGTAAGGATTAAAAATGATTTTTGAAATATTTTGAGTAATGTTTTGATATTCGAATAATTATATCGAATATACTTAAAAAATCATTTTAAAAAATCTTAAAATTCATTTAACTTAATTTGTTATATCGAAATATCAAAATGTTTTCAACAGTCCAAATATTGCATTTGTTTCTTAAGAATTTTCTCTAAAAAGATAGAATTCGCGCGGACGTGTCGAAGACACGTATTACCACGACCACGACCACGACCCGACCCGACCCGACACGACCCGGGACGGGACGGGACGACGGCGGCGGCGCGCGAGAGTCCCCCTTGTTCTCTATCACTCAACAAGGAAGTGGGAAAGCCAAGCCTTAAATACCATTCCCAATAGTGTTTTCAAGACTATGTGGGATTGAGCATTACAAACACTTGTTTCCAATACCATTACCTTCATTGTTGTAAGAGTTTAATTTTGAAACTAAAAAAATATTTATTCGAATAAATAACTTACCCTTTGAGGACTTTATCATAAATGAAGTAATTGCTAAAACTAACTCTGATTCGGGTTCTTATAGTGTTCAAATGACTTACTTGTAAAGAGTAGATGATGACCAAACAACTCGATATGTTTCCTTTGTGTCATTATCAACTAGTTTTCGTAAAATCCTCAGTTGAAAACTTCCATCATTGTCTCCTTTGCATTTGTTTGGTTAATATTTTTCTTCCATCAAAGTCCTCAAAGGGTAAGTTATTTATTCGAATAAATATTTTTTTAGTTTCAAAATTAAACTCTTACAGACAATGAAGGTAATGGTATTTGAAACAACTGTTGGTAATGCTCAATCCCACATAGTATTGGAAACACTATTGGGAATGGTATTTAAGACTTGGTTTTCCCACTTCCTTGTTGAGTGATAGAGAACAAGGGAGACTCTTGCGCGCCGCTGCCGCCGTCGTCCCGTCCTGTCTCGGGTCGTGGTCGTGGTCGTGGTTGTGGTCGTGGTAATACGTGTCTTCGACACGTCCGCGCGAATTCTATATTTTTAGAGAAAATTCTTAAGAAACAAATGCAATATTTGGACTATCGCAACGAATTTGGAATGAATCGCAACGCGAACTTCGCCTATCGCAACGAATTTGGAATAAATCGCAATGCGAACTTCGACTATCGCGTTGCGAATCTGGAAATTGATTTGCGATACCGGAGATCGCGTTGCGAATTATCGATCGCATTACGATTTACTTGGTCATTTTGACAAATCTAAAAAAAGTTGGTCAAAATCGTATATTACAAGACATTTTCACTCACTGAGGTTATTTTCT
Source organism: Hibiscus syriacus (assembly GCF_006381635.1). Classification (NCBI taxonomy): domain Eukaryota; kingdom Viridiplantae; phylum Streptophyta; class Magnoliopsida; order Malvales; family Malvaceae; genus Hibiscus; species Hibiscus syriacus. The sequence goes on along the minus strand of NW_024062788.1, from coordinate 834,856 downwards.
CTATAAATAATATAAATCGAATGTGTGATTATATCAAAATATTTAACTGTTGTTAGTGATAATTAACTCAATATGACACTTCTTAATTAAATAAAAACGAAACTGTTGTTAGTGATAATTAACTTAAGATGACACTTCTTAATTAAATAAAAACAAAAATGATTTTATATTATGTTTTTGAAATTTATGATCAAAATTAAATAAAATACATATATAAATAATCATTCGTGGTTAATCCCCTCTAAAATACTAATAAAAAAGAAACGGATTTTTTAAAATAACATTTAAAATGAATTTTTGTCTTATTTAAAATTTAATTTAAAACAAAAAGAGAGAGAAAGAAAATGCGGAGGGCCTCACATTTCTGCCACTGAGAACGACCACTTTCCTAATCATAAGAAAAATATTAACGCCGACGTGCCATCTTTCCATCGCAGCAAATTCCGCGGCTTATTCAGTGAAGTTGCATTGCACGCGCCACGAAACGCTCGTGAGCCTTTACTGTTCTATTTCTTATTAGCTACAGAGGCAGAAAGGGCCAATAGAGGATGCAAAATCGCACTTCGTCACCGTTCTTGCCCACGCTGGTGACGCTACTTTGGAAAAACCCCCGCTTTTTGATTCCTGAATAATTTCCCCCACAATCCATCTTTCTTGCTGTGACCCAAATTTCGGATTCGATTCTGTTTGGTGGGTTTCGATCCCGTGAGGTTTCTATTGAGGTTTTGGGTAAGAATCGATTTACCCGTTTGCTTGTTTTCGTTCAATTTGGCACTTTTTGAGGTAAAGTTCTTATTTTTATGTTTAATGAAGTTTTTGTTAATTCGGGTGGTTGTTGGAGATGTTTAAGGTTGTAATTGAACTGGGTTGTCCCTGTTTTTTTTGGCATATTGATGCTTTGCATGTTGGGATTTATGTATAATATTTTTGGGTGAAATTTGCATTTTTCAATTTTTTTGTTTTTTAATGTTTTATTTTTCTCGCTTATCATTTTTTTTTGTATTTGGAATTTCGTATATGATGATTATATGCAAAAAATCCAGGTTTTTGTGTGTGAAAAAAAATCTAGTATTTTGACATAAATTGAATGGTTCATAAATTATGAATTTGCTGGCTTGGTTTATTGGATGCTTTCTATAGCTCCTTGATTTGATTGAAACAGTGCGAACTCTGCCAATTAAGCTAAATATTCATTGACCAAACAATCGACACCATCTTTTTTAATTTAAGCACAGCTATGGAGGCACGACCTGCTTTATCCATTCAGAGATCAGGTGCAAGTCAGCTTACTAGCCATGGGGTATCTGGAGGTCTGTCATCATCTTTACCCGCCCTTTCAACACATCTGGAAGAGTCATATCTAAATTTCCCCCAACAGGCACATGCAGAAAGGGAACTGATTATTAGGCCTTTGGCCCATGCAACTCGTCTTCCCACCAATAATGGGATGGTTGGTCACATATTTTCATCATCGCCTGGATTTTCAAGTGATATTCATTACTCATCTGCATTACCAACTGAAAAGCATTCAAGAAATTCTCCTTTCATTTCTCAGTCGCCAACTAATACTGCAGTATTGCCATTAGCACAATCGTCAAATTCACTGTTGCCTCAATCTACAATACCAAGTCACTGCAACAAAGAAAATAGTGGTTCTTGGTGTTCAGATCCTGATTTTCTTGATTTTCCTGTAAGCATCTCTTTCCTGACCAGTCAATTTGAAAACAGAAGCTGTAGTGGTATTATGAGATCTGATGACTTTGGAAAACAAAATTATTGGCAGGAATGGGCAGACCAGCTTATCACTGGTGATGATGCATTGGCCTCCAATTGGAATGAGCTTCTTGTTGACAATGTTACGAATCTGGAACCAAAGGTGTGGATGCTTTCATGCCATGGAAGATAACCAGATGAACTTGAGACCTTTGGCATTTATTATCTTTGATTTATACTTCCTTCTTGTTGCTTCAGACGGCATATCAGGGGGAAAAACCATGCGCAACCGTACCTGTACAGAATCAACAACTTCCTTCTCCATCTGTAGAAAGTCAAAGTGTTGTAAACCCCTATTCATCAGCAAATAACGCCCCAGCAAAATCACGAATGCGGTGGACACCAGAACTTCATGAAGCCTTTGCTGAAGCTGTCAACCAATTGGGAGGCTGTGAAAGTGGGTTATTTTCATTTCTCATGAAACTTTTTCCAAAATATGTTATGTTTTAATTTGTTTGGTATTTTCAACTTACAGGAGCTACTCCAAAGGGCGTGTTGAAGCTTATGAAAGTTGAAGGCTTGACAATTTATCATGTTAAAAGTCACTTGCAGGTGCATAGACCTTTCTATTAATTATTAATTATATATATATATATATATATATATATATTAATTTTGTGCACAAAGGCTTGGATTTGATTACCCTTTAACCGATCTCTTCACTGCAGAAATACAGAACAGCTAGATACAGACCAGAGCCATCCGAAGGTATATGTTAATCTCCCTTTAAGTTTGTTCCTTTTCCTTAGCTGTGTTACTTCTCTGCAAGCATGCATCTATTGCCTTTGTTTCTTTATTGGAACATATATATTTTTTAAAAGGGTGTTCATTCCTTGATATTTGTTCAATGTTTTCTCTTTGCGACTTATATTGGGGTTGAGATGGATAGTTTGGAGCTACATAGTCCAACTTGGCCTCATCAATGAAGTGGATATCAGTTTTAAAAGATAGTTAATTGGTTCCAGAATCTTTAGCTGTTCAGTGAAGATTTATGATGCATGTCTAGCTTGCACTCGATAATCTCACATCCCATACTGATATAATGAAAGTTATCGCAGTCTATGTGAATGTATGGACGAATTGGTTCGTGAGACTTGATAGATGTATATCCCATCTTTTCCTCATTAATGAAGAGGAGACAGAAATTTTCTCCATTTGGTTATGCCAGTTCCAGGATCTCATCTGTCTGCTGATATATGTTTTCTTCATTCGCACTCTCTTTGCCCCTCGATATTGTTAGTTTTATCCAAATGATAAAACTTGTTAAGCATATGTTTTCTTTATTTGGTTAAGTACGCGTCCGTACCAAATCTATTACTTATTTCTCAAAAGGTGCTTTGTCATTTCAGTTACTTTGGTGATTGGATTATAATAGATTTGACTCATATTATTAATATTGGATCCTCAAAAATTCTCAGTGTGTGATTGGGGGGTGGTGCTGTAAAGCTGAAATAATGACTTGCTTGCAGGATCCTCAGAGAAAAAGTTGACATCGATGGAAGAAATCTCATCTCTGGACCTGAAAACGTAAGTAATTTCTAATGTGTTGCCAATGATTGCTATTAACATTGTTTGAGCATCTGCTTTTATACTTTGCGTGCTTTAATAAAGTATGAGTAAGCATACTTGGTAAATTTTTGGACCTTTATTGTTACGAATGAGTTGGATGCTTCCATTCCTAGCTGGGAAATATCACCTTTTAACGACATGGTTAGTGACACAAGACAAGGGTCTTCTAAAATTTACATGAACTATGCTATGTTGGAACCATTTGTTAAACTCAACATATTGAAAATGCTGATCTGGAACTGTGAAAGGTTGGTTGGTGCATCTCGTTAGTTCATACTTTAGTTCCCTTAAATTGATGTCGACTTGTGTATTCAAATCTTAGGTCATGTTCAAGTTCTCACACAAGGAAGTTTGTAATATGCTTCAAAAACAAAAATGTATTCCATGAATTTTCTTTAGTAATTCTATTTGATAGAGAGATGAAGCTGCAATTTAACATTTCTTTTCCCATTTTATTTCATTTTGCAAAGATTTGATTAGAGAAAACTCCAAATGGAATCCTCAAGAAGCATATCAGATAATAAAGGTCTAATGAAGTGTCAGTTTATTTGTTTAGTACTTTAGTTTACCATTCATCATATTAAATGCATTTCACATTCTGAACTTGAACAGGGGAATGGGGATCACTGAAGCTTTGCGGTTACAGATGGAAGTCCAAAAGCGGTTGCATGAACAGCTGGAGGTATGAATTTGTGTCGGGAAGGATTTGGGGACGTAAAAGCAACATACTTTCTAATTAAAGAAAACTGAATTAAATAAATCCACCTTTAAATTTGCCTTAGAGGAAGTAGAGAATGGAAAATCTTTCGTTCTCCATTTTAGACTAGTAGAATTATGTTTCTGGTGTGCTCTCATTCAGATTCATGGCTTTGGATTTTGAACCTGGAAAAAGTGATATTATTTCCATGAGATTTTCAGGGAAGTTGGGGGGTGATCTGCTGGGTATTTGGACATGGAGGGGATATGATTGTATATTCCTATTGGATTAAGGGCATAAAGAAACTGTTTTCTTTGTAATTCTTTCCGTTGGATATCATGTGTTACCTATCAGTTATGGGTATTTTGGACGGGGGTCTTGCTATTGCTTCCTAGTTATCATATCATATGTGATGTGGTTTTTGCATTTGGTATGGCTGTCTAGAACATAGTTAGTTGGGTACTGGCTTTTGCTGTTTTAATGTTAAAGAGACATTGGCTTAAATGGTGGACTGATTTATTATATAATCCATCGTTCCTTGTAGAGGTGTACACCATTATAGCCAAAGTTCTGAATGAACCCTTCACTGATTGATGTTTCAAATTTTTCTAAGGGGTCTATTGGTATAGTGGTCATATCTTTTGTTTCTCCTTTTCTATACAGATTCAAAGAAATTTGCAGTTGCGAATTGAAGAACAAGGGAGGAACCTCCAAATGATGTTTGAGAAGCAAAAGTCAGGTTTAGACATACTGAAGGTATCATCTTCTAATCCGGAGAATCCACCAGCTCCTTCAGATGCGACCAATGAGTCTCCTACGAAAAGTGAACTGGAATCCTCCCAGAGGGATCACGTAAATTCCGGAACAGGCACTGTTAATGCCAAGTCCATGTTGGAGAGAAGTCCACAAGAAGTTTGTGGAGAGCATAAGGCACCAGAAACTGGTGATCTAGAGAAAGCTGAAACCCTTGTTTCTGAGTCGAATTCGCAACCCTTGAAGCGCCCACGAATTGAAGAATAAGTTATAACAGCTTTGAACTGAGTACCGTAATTAGTTCATGGATGAATTCAGCAGTAGGATAGGCCAAGTTGAGATAAGGTTAGAGCATAGAGCTTTTGAAGTTTAAGTGTCCTCTTCCCTCTTGTTATTGTGAACCTGTCTTTAGTTGAACCCAAAAAAAAAGAAGAAAAAAGAAGCTTATAAACTAGTTTGATTTTCCGGTCTCCAACCTCCTCAAGTGAAAATGCAGGTGATTTATAAACACAGGTTGCACAGATTGCATTAGTTGGAGCCCAATTTTTTAGGGAATGTAGTTTTCATGAACTTTGTCGAAAGATATGAATAAAATTCCCATTCCGAGATTTGTACATGGCTTCAATGTACTATAGTCCATATGTATTGTGGTTTTAGTATCTCCTTACGAGTAAAGGAAAAAATGACCATTGCCCTGTGTAAGTGTGCGTGTATATAAAGCTATGAATAAAATTGCATGTCCCACTGATCTGATCTTCTAATATATAGAGGCATATGTATTGGTTAGAATAATTCTTCAGGTAAACAATAATAATATTTCAATCAAACTTTGAAAAGCATACCCCAATCCTTACTTCCCATATTACAACCGTTAAATTAGGGTTAGCTTGTGAATGTAACTTACGTTACACTCAAACAGTAAGCACTATGGCTTTTACTTCAAATATGGGATTATTTTCTAATAATAATAATCTTAACTGTGTTTTTAGACGACACGAATTTTTTTTTTTACAATATATATTATTAATCCTAATTGTGTTTTCAAAAACTAAAATTATATTTTAAAAATATATAAATATAGGGTAAATTATCACAATGATCATTTTTATTTCATAATTGTTCACTTTTACTTATTAAATTTTAAAAGTAATATTTTGATCATTTACGATATTTTTTTATAAGCTGACCTCATGGGAGTGTAGACACCGTTTTTGTCCGGATTTTTTTATTTTTTATTTATATTATTTTATTTTTTTATATTGTTTTGTTTAAATAATTTACTTTTGCTATTTATTTTACCTTAGCAATAAAGCTACCGTGACCTTTAATATCTATCCCGGTTGTTGGTGGGTCCGGCATTTTATTTTTTGGTATTTATTAAAAAAGTTATTAAACATGTTTCAACATTATGTTTTATTATAGAGGTATAATATAAGACAATCTGATTAACTTAATTTATTCCAATCACAATCGTCAGTATTTAAATTTTTAATATTGTTTAAAAGATTTAATATTTTATCTTATTGAATTATCTTATTATTGAATATCAAATAGTAATATCTTTTGGGACGAGTCTGCCACGCTTCACGAGCAACACTAACGTGGAACATTGTTGAGCACCGTTAATTTAATTATAAAAAATTTAAATTCTAAATTACTTAATGTATAAGTATAAATTAATTAAAAATTTAAATATAAATTATTTAAAATAAAATATTAATTATATTATTTTCATAATCTTTTTTTAATAATAATTAGACCAAATACCAACCTCTAAATTAAAAAAAAAACCCTAAATATTTTTTGTTTAAATAATTTACTTTTATATTTTAATTAATTTATAATTATACGTTGAGTCCTTTAGAATTTTAATTTTTATAAATTAAATTAATGGTGCTTATCGTTAGCGGTACTCATCTATCGTATTAATTTTCGTATCTTTGATTGCTTGCTTTTATTGTGCTACAAATTCAATTGACTAAATAACTTTTGTTTGTTATTTATTTAACTTTCATAATAATTTACAAAATGAAGTTAAAATATGGTTAAATGTTTATTTTAATTGAGATTATGTCTTAGGTTCAATCCTTTATATTTTCTTCTAAAATTTATTAATTGATTGAGTGATCAAGAGTATTTTCGTTATCTTATCTTATTTTATATAGATTCGAATCTAACTATTTATCTTAGATATATAATATCTCTCTACTTAGTGAAAAAAAAATTAGTACATGAAATTTCCCCCGTAATCATCTTGATTTCCTTAATTTTATGTTAAAAATAAATATAAGTCTTTTAAATGTTATCATGAATGAATTAATCAGATTCATTTCATAATTAATAAAAAAAATTCATAGAAAAAGAAATTAGTTTATCCTCAAAAATAAAAGATTGGTTTGAGAAGCTATCATTGCTATAGAGTCGAGGGGTCTTCACTTGGTTGGTAGTGTTGATCGTGAGGACAGATCGTGGAAATGGACATCTCCTCCTTCACAGTGGGTAAAGCTAAACACGAACGATGCTAGACATGAAATTTCGGGGCCGGCCGTGTGTGGCGGTACGCTTCGGTCTTGCCTGGAGAGTGGATATCGGGTTTTTCCAAAGCAATCGGAAAATTCTCTACCCTTAATGCTGAATTGTGGGGCATCTATGAGGGCCTCAACCTTGCTTGGACAAAGAATTTCCAGAAATTATTGCTGAAACCGGTAGTAAAGAAGCTCTCTTGGCGATGAATCGAGCTTCAAACGGCCAAGGCTCCTCCTCGATTACAATCCGTGTATTGACTCATTATTGTCTCGTAACTGGAAAGTTCGGATCCGTTATATGTTGCGGAATACGACTATCTGATAGAGAAAATCGTAACGGATAATTTAAGAAAATAAAAATGAAGATAAAGAAGATACAAATTTTATGTGGAAAACTCCTAAATAATACAAGGTAAAAACTACGGGCAAAGGTAGAAGAATTTCACTATGAGAAAATAGGAATTACAACTTCTCTCGATCTAACAAGGAGAAAACAATGACAATTCTCTCTTGATAAAAAAGGAGAAAACAACTCTCAAGAAACTCTCTAAATTATCTAGTATTGAGAGAAAGTTAGAATGATTTAGGATGGTTTTGAAGCTATATGAGTTAGAGTATTTATAGTTGAATCTTAAGGATTAATATTGTAAATAACCTAAAGTACATGGACTAATTTACCAATTTTATCATACCGTGAATTTCAACAATTTCAGCTGCTTTTTGACTACACCATTCGGTGAACCAATTGTTGACAAATTAATTTTTTTCCCAACAATTTATGCCAACTTGCTTGGCAACTTTCGGTGCTTGCATGGCAACTTTCAACAATCTCTCACTTGAAGATTTGATTGGAACAATCATATCTTCACACCATTCTTTCTATCTTGTACCATTTATGTTGTTTATGTCTCTGACAGGCCACAAGATGATCGACACCAAGTAAATTTATCAGCAATGATTGCCTTCGTCATGAAATCTGCTATGTTGTCTTTGGTATGGATTTTCTGCATATCTACCGTCCCTTCTTCCACCTTTTCACGAATGAAATGGTATTGAACTCGTATGTGCTTTGTCCTTGAATGAAATACTGGATTCTTTGCTAGATACAAGGCGCTTTGACTGTCACAAAACAGAGAGACATACTCTTGATTGTGCCCAAGCTCCTCCAATAGCATCTTCAACCATATTGCTTATTTACTGGCTTGTGTAGCTGCTACATATTCTGCTTCTATTGTGGATGTAGCCACAACTGACTGCAATTTTGAAACCCAGCTTACAGCTCCACCAGCAACTTTGAACACATATCATGTAGTAGATTTTCTTTTATCCAAATCCCCTTCATAGTCAGAATCGACATACCCATTGATTAGTAAGTTTGATCCTCCATAACATAATGCAACATTTGAGGTCCATTTGATGTATCTCAGGATCCTCTTTACTATATTCCAATGCTCTTTGCCTGGATTCGCCATATACTGACTAACCACTCCCACTGCTTGTGCAATGTCTGGTCTTGTGGATATCATAGCGAACATTAAACTTCCCACTGCCGATGCATACGACACTCGAGACATCTTCATCCTATCTTCTTGACTGCTAGGACTCATACTGGAGGATAATTTGAAGTTAATAGGAAGAGGGGTAGAAATTGGCTTACAATCTTGCATGTTGAATCTTGACAAGATCTTCTTCAAGTAATTCTTTTGTGAAAGCCAAATCTTCATATTACTTATGTCTTGGTGCATTTGCATCCCTAGGATCTTGTTTGCTGATCCCAAGTCCTTCATTTCAAATTCCCTAGCCAGTTGTGCCTTCAATTCTTCAATATGATCTTTGTTGGGTCCTGCAACCAATATGTCATCCACATACAACAACAATATAACAAAAATCGTTATCACCAAACCTCTTGAAATAAGCACAAGGGTTTGCGTTAAGTTTGTTGTATCCAAAGCACATAATGAAGGAATCAAATCTCTTATACCAACACCTCAGCACCTGCTTTAGACCGTACAAAGATTTGTTCAACTTGCAAACCAAGTTATTCTTTTCTTTTTCTTCAAAACCTTCAGGCTTGAGCATATAAATCTCTTCTTCAAGATTTCCATAAAGAAAAGTTGTTTTAACATCTAGCTACTGTAGATGTAAATTCAATGTAGCACACATTGCCAAGACTACTCAAATTGTTGTTAGTCGAACCACAGGAGAAAAATTTTCATTAAAATCAATACCTTCTTTTTGAGCATATCCTTTGACCACCAGTCTTGCACGATACCTCTCAACTTGATCGTTACCATTTCGCTTGATTTTGAAAACCAATTTGTTACCAATTGGCTTCCTTCCTTGTAGTAGTGGCACAAGGTCCCATGTATTATTTTTATGAAAGGCTTCAATTTTTTTTGCATCGCCATCATCCACAGTGAAGCATCTGAGTTGTTTATTGTCTCCTGGTATGTTGATGGCTCACCGTCCTCTGTTAAAAGACAATATGAAATATTTCATTCTATAACATAATTTGAGTGCCAATTGGGACGTCTTTTCACACGATCTGATTAACTAGTTATTGGAGCTTCAGAACTCTATGGTTTTTGTTCATCATGTGCTGGTTTTGCTTCAGAAGAATCTCCTTGTTCAAACTCTTTTTCCACATGTATCTGTGTAGTCTTTGACTTTTCAGCGCTACCATCTTCTTATTTTCTTTGTAGTTTATCTTCTACAAAGATAACATCCCTGCTGATGATCACTTTGCGGGCAGTGGGATCCCTCAAGCGATACCCCTTTACTCCATCAGTATACAATTTGGTGAGATGATCCCATATCATTCTAGTTGTCTTCTTCTCCTCGAAGCTTGACAATACTTTATCTGTTAATGCTAGATGAAAGTTTGTCATAATATTCATGTTCATTTCGATCCATTTGTTGTCATCTTTGAAAACTACCGGCCTTTCACTGATAGCTGCTAGACAAACGTCTTTCCTTAGGATGATCTTCATCTTTAATTTCCACAATGAGAAATTTCTCCCATTGAACTTTTCAATATCAAATTTTGTTGCCATATCTTCTATTACGGATAGCTCCCATTATTTCACTATCGTGAATAGTTCTCTGGAACCTTCAAAGATGGGTAATACATTCTTACTTTCTTATGTGGGAGGACCAACCTTTTGGTGGCAACCACAAAGACAATAAGTAGATATTACACACTCAAATCTGGCTCTTGATACCAATTGTTGCGGAATACGACTATCGGATATAGCAAAATTGCAACTGATAATTTGAGAAAATAAAAATGAAGATAAAAAAGACACAAATTTTATATGGAAAACCCCTAAATAATATAGGGTAAAAACTACTGGTAAATGTAGAAGAATTTCACTATGAGAAAATATGAATTATTACTTCTCTCGATCTAACAAGGAGAAAACAATGACAATTCTCTTTTGATAAAAAAGAAGAAAACAACTCTCAAGAAACTCTCTAAATTCTCTAGTATTGGGAGAAAATTAGAATGATTTGGAATGATTTTGAAATTAAATGGGTTAGAGTATTTATAGTTGCAGCTTAAGGACTAATCTTGTAAATTCCCTAAAGTACAAGGACTAATTCAATAATTTTATCATTCCATGAATTTCAACAATTTCAACTGCTTTTTGAATACACGGCACCCCAATTGTTGACAAATTAATTTTTTTTCAACAAATTATGCCAACTTGCTTGACAACTTTCGGTGCTTGCATGTAGGGGTGCACAAAAAAAAATATCCGAAACCGGATTTGGGAAAAACCGTTTTTTTAACCGGATCGAATTTTTTTAAACCGGTTATTTTAATCGGTTTGGAGAAAAAAACCTAGACCGGTTTTTTTACCGGATAAAAAACTGGTTTTTATCCGAAAAAAAACCCGGTATGGGTTTAAAAAACTAGCCGTTAATATAGCCGTTGGGGGGGGGGTTTGTGACCGTTTTTGACCTTTTTTCCTTTAAAAAATTACCATTTTACCACCCTAAACATGTATAAATAGGTTGGAGATGTATTTGGTTGATTACAACTTTCTCAAATCTTATTACACAACACCTAAACATCTCTCAAATCTTATTTTTGTAATTTTTTGTTCATCATGAGTAACACGGCTGAATCTTCCGTCGGGGGAAACCTTGAAGTCGTGAGAGTGATCGAACACACTCGAAACAAAGATATTTGGGATCACTACGATTTATGTGAGATGTCAAATGGCTCGAGGAGGGCGCGTTGTAAACTTTGTCTAAAGTTTCTTGCATCGGAAGGAAACACAACGTTGAAGAACCATTTGACAAAATCATGCAAGGCACTTCGCTCAAGATTTGATCATAGTCAATCGAATCTTACACCGCAAGGTGGTGTTTTTGTTTACGACAACGAAAAATTACGAGAAGCGTTTACAAAGTTCGTGATTACAAAAGCATTACCGTTCGACCACTTTGATGATGAAGATTTCACGACAACAATTCAACAACTAATGCAACCACGTTATACTCAAGTAAGTCGTACTACCCTTAGAAGAGATGCTATAAAAATATGGCGTACGGCGAGGGAAAAAATGATTTTAGGATTCTAAGAACACCGTTATGGTGTGTCGTTTACATGTGACGTTTGGAGTTCCCCTCATAATACCGGAAATTATTTTTTAGCCGTTACGTCACATTGGTTAGATCAAGATAATTGGCAAATGATGAAAAGAACAATCGCGTTTGAATTATTCGGTGAGCCGTATACCGGTGCTAATTTATTTACACTTTTAAAAAGGGTAATTTGTCTTTATAAATTAGAAAATAAAGTTTTTTCTATATCCTTTGATAATGCATCGAATAATACAAACGCGGTTCCAAGATTGAAAATATTACTTTCACCGATTTTAGACGGTGTGTTTTTTCATACCCGTTGCGTTGCACACATAATTAATTTATCCGTGCAAGCCGGTTTGGAGGTTATTGAGCCGATTAGATTAGAATTTAAAACAATGATAAAATCGGTTCTTTGTAACAACAACAAAAGACTAAATGATTATAAACGATTTTGTAAGTCCGTTAATAAAAAATCTTTGGGTCCTAATTTGGATTGTCCAACTCGTTGGAACTCAACTTGGATGATGATGCATACTACCTTAAGGCAAAGGGAAACATTGCAAACATTTCACGATCGGCTTTTCGAGAGGGGTCATGTCCCAAACATTTATCCAGATTCGAGTTGGAAAACTATAGCCAAAATAACCGATTTGCTTGGGGTTTTTAAAAATGCAACAACTTTTTTATCCGGTGTTTATTACCCTACTAGCCCGTTGGTTCTTAATCAAATATTTTTGTTGGCTACCCGACTAAATGACTTTGAATTTGAAACCGAAGTTTTTCAAGAAATTGGCTTTGCAATGAAGGAAAAACTTTTAAAATATTTTAAGGAAATTCCCCTCATTTTTACTTGTGCCGCCGCTTTAAACCCAACGTTAAATGTTGGCGGGGTTGAAACACTAATTGAACAAATTGCGTTTGTTTTTTAATCTAACTAATGATGAACCCAACTTTGTCCAAAACCAAATAAATTATTTTAACAAATGTTTTCGAGACATGTTTGCAATTTATTTAACTAAATACGGATCAAGTAGTGTAATACACGATCAAATGAGAATGAATGCGGAATCATCTAGTAGACGTCCAAGTAACATAAATTTGAATCTTTTTAACACTCTTGTAAATTCCCAATCCAAACGATCACGTACTACCACCCCAAGTAGCGAGTTGGGAAATTACATGTCATGCGATTTTCTATCAAAAATGACATTTGAAGAGTTTGAAAGTTTGGATATTTTGGCTTGGTGGAAAAAAAAGGAAGCACAATTTCCGATTCTAGCCGCCATGGCCCATGATTTACTAACCGTCCAAGCTTCTACGGTAGCTTCGGAATCCGCTTTTTCTGTTAGTGGCAGGGTTATATCGCAACGGAGATCAAGACTAAGTCCCGAGTCGGTGGAAGTATGCATTTGTTTAAAGGATTATTTGGATGGAGCGGCTCGTAAGCAAACATATCACCACCCTAGAAGATGCAATTGATGCCGATTTGGAAGCAAACTTACACATTGAAGAAGTCGAACTTGGAATATCCCCTCCAAACGAAGAAGGCGAAGATGATGAAGAAGAGATGGCAATGTAGTTTATTTTTAAACTTTATTTCAATTATCGTAAACTTTGTTTCAATTATCGAACTTGAAGTTTTTAAGTATTTGAATTTATCGAACTTGGAAGTTTTTAAGTATTTGAATTTATCAAACTTGGAAGTATTTAAGTATTTCAATTATGTTGAGTTAATCGATCGACAGAATCGGCCAAGGGGGGGTGAATTGGCAATTAAAATTTCGGTGGAAGCTTTTGCAGAAAATTGAAAAGATTTGCACAGCGATTTAGAGTGGTTCGACTTTCTCAATCAAAGTCTACGTCCACTACCTTAGCTATCCACACTAAGGATTTTCACAAATTCACTAATTTGTCTTTCTTTTGAGGACAAAGAGTAACCTTACAAACCCTCAAGAATTATACCCCAAATTCTTGAGAAAACTCTCTCCCAAAGAGAACAATACAAATTTACAAACTTACAAGGAAATCCTCACAAGGTAGATTGTTTGCACAATTCTAGAACAAAGAAAAGAACACTCAAAGATGAATACAATTGAGCACAATATGTGTTCTTGAAAGCAAAATGAATATTGAATGAAAATAGGCTTGAAATGCTCAAACTTGAGGTTTGATGCTTTCTCTTTGATTCTCTCTTGATTCTAGTTGCTTGATGTTTCTTGTCTTTGATCAATGGCTTCTAAGCTTGCTTAAATACACCTTGAATCACTTCTGAACGTTAGGGATAATTAATGAAGATAATATAGCCGTTTAAGTGTGAAAACATTTAATAAAAATGCTTGGAGCGTGGGAGGAATCGATTCCCTAAGTGTAAAATTCAAATATTTCGACCGTTGAATAGGGGGAATCGGTACCCCCTATGGGGGAATCGGTTCCTTCCGAGCATTCTGGAAATATCGGAGCCAAACCATTCAGGGGGAATCGGTACTCCCTTGGGGGGGAATCGGTTCCCTCTGAGCAATCTGGAATTTTTGGCTTTGAAATGGTTCAAAATACTTTGAAAGATTATTTTGAAATTGTTTTAAGATTAAAACTTAATTTTACACTTAAGTAAGGATTAAAAATGATTTTTGAAATATTTGGAGTAATGTTTTGATATTCGAATAATTATATCGAATATACTTAGAAAATCATTTGGAAAATCTTAAAATTCATTTAACTTAATTTGTTATATCGAAATATCAAAATATTTTCAACAAATTATCGTAAACTTTGTTGCAATTGATGACGATGTAATTTTAATAATATTAAAATCGGTTTTTTTATAACCGGTTTTTTAAAAAAACCGGTTTTTTTAAAACCGAAACCGGTTACACCGGTTAGGATATTCAGCCCTCCAAACCGGTTAGAAACCGAACCGGTTATTTTATAAACCGATTTTTTTTCTATAAAAAAAACCGAATCGGATAAAAACCGATACGGATCGGATTGAAATACGACTTCTGTTCAACCCTACTTGCATGGCAACTTTCAACATTATACTCGATAGTGTAAACGTGTGACAGATGATCTGGCTAATCTCGTTTGGAGTTCACCTTTTGGCTTTCGAATATGTTCAGGTTGCCCATCTGCTGTCGAATTTTTTCTGCTCGAGGAAGCTCTCACTACTATGCCATAACCTGTAATGGCTTTCTTTCTTCTTCTTTTTTTTAAAAGAAAAAGAAAAATTAAAAACTCCGATTATTTATAAAAATATTTTACTTTTGATTTGTGCTTCTTTTCAGAAATGAAATGACGAAAAAGACAAAAAAACTGGGGTGAGAGAGGCTCGAACTCTCGACCTCAGGATAACTCAATAAGCTATGAGACCTACGCGCTAGCCAACTGCGCCACCACCCCATTGATGACATGAATTTCTATTAAAAGATATAATTATATATGTTATAACCAGCATTTGCTTACAAATGGTATCTGGCATTTTTGTATGCGTCTTAGAAAGTTATATATGTCGTAACCGGTTTTCGTCCGGGTACAAAATATTTATTTGGCGGGAAAAGTGATGTGAATAAATGTTTTTTTTAAATAATTTGGGAGTCGCCATCGGCCTTTTGGGTCAGGTAGGTCGAATACCTAAAAAATTATCTTTTAAAAGAGTTTTTAAGAAAACATTAGTTAAAAGATAAACTGATCTGCGTTTTAACCAAAAATTCGTTCTTTTTAATAATAAAAAGGGATTCGTGGTCGGTTACGTTTAGGGAAGGATTAGCACCCCTACAACGCCCAAAATTGGTACTTTTTAATTATAAATTGTCTCTATTATTAGAAATTTAAAAATTCAAAATATATTTAATTTATAATCCTATTATTATTACTATAATTTTTAAGAAAATATATTAATATATACATTTATTTTTATAAATAAGATATTTATTTACTTAGAATATCATAAAAGGGCTTCTAGGTATTTTAAGACAGCTCTTTTCTTAGATATTAAAAAATAAATACATATCAAAATATGTTTATTTTTCTTAAAAGTAATTTATAAAATTAAATTTATATATAGGATTTTTATTTAATAAACAAAAAGAATAAATAAATATTATATAAATATATTTATATAACTTAATATTAATAATAATAAAATAATCATGAAGATAATAATCTAAACATATATTAAACGTAATATTAAAATAAAATAATAATAATTAAAATGAAAGAAATTAAAAGTAATAATATTAAAAACTAATGGATCATATTCATAAATATATGAACTTAAAAATGTAAAAATAATAAAACTTATGGTTAAAATTAAGATTATATAAAATTTAATGATCAAATTATAAAATATAAATATTTAAGAGACATGGTTAGAATTATCATAAAATATAAATACTAGTAGTGTAATTAACCATTATTTATTTAATCGGTGATTAAAATAGAAATATTAAAATTATTAGGGACTAAATGTGATATTTATCCTAAATATATTATTTAATACTGGTTAGGACTAAATTATAAACTAAATAAAATCGAAAGACCGAATTAAAAGGTTCAAGATTTGATATCAGTTACCAAAATGAAAAATTACAAAACTGTGGTGGCAGCGGGTATAGTTTACCCCTGTGAGAAATTACAGATATACCCCTCCCCAAAACGACGTCGTTTGGGGAAGGGCTTAAAAATCTCAAAAGGTCGGCCCTTAAGGGCCAGCTTCTCATTTTCATCTTTCCTCTTCTCTCTCTATCTGAGAGAGAAGAGAAACTCTCTCGCCTCTCTCTTCAATCCTCCAAACGGAGGTTGGCCGGCCACCGGCTGATAGCCATACTCCGGCACCGACACCACCGCCGGCCACCACCCACGGTGGCCGGAATATGCAAAAAATACCCTAATCTTAAAGATCTACTTGCCACGAACCCGAATCTAGCCTCATTTTATCCTAAAAACCCTTAGATTTTCTTAAATCTAAGAAAATACCTTCGGTATTTTCGGTTCTCCGGTAAGATGAGAAGGCTCTGATGATCGAGTGTCTCTATTGGTAAGCTTCTCTCCTTTTTCTTTCCTTCTGTTTTATGGATTTTGATGGTTATTGTGTTATTTTCCTCTGACTTCTTGGTTGATGTTCGTATATCTCTCTTTTTTTTTCTTGCTCTCTGTGGCTGTGTGTGGTTACTGCTTTGCTTGCCCTCTCTTCGTTTCTGTCATTTTTTCTTCTTTTGCAGGATCCGATGGCTTTTATAGCCACCACCGAGCCATGCTCGGACCGGTCTAGAGGGGGAAGTTCGGTGAGTCACCGAACTATGTGGTGACTCACCCCTAGAGCAGCAACGTGGGTGGCCATCTGGCCTTCTGGAGACTTCGGCGATGGTGGTGTCGTGGCAGCAAGGCGTCATCGGCTGCTGGTTGGGTCACCTGGCATTGAAGGTGTCGGTTGGTAGATAAACGACAGCCATGTGGCCTTCTGGAATCTTGGAGGCGGCTGGGGGCTAGGGTTTAGAAACCCTAGCTGAAACCCCAAATGTTTAGGGTTTCTGGTTGGTCTGGGCTGGTTCTGTTTTGTTTGTAACTGGGCCGATCCAGTTTGGTTTGTAACTGTTTGTAAATAATAATATAATAATAAAAATAATAATAAAAACAAAATTAAAAAAATTAGTGTTTACAGCTGCCCCTCTTTGCTTATTCTTGTGTTAACAAGAATAGAGCAAAGACGGAAAAACAATAATTTTTTCATTTTTTTTTTGAGTAAGACTGAAATGTTGAAAACATCATTCCAGATGTCTTAAAAACATCATGCACTGCAGGACTTACAGATGACCCTAAGGCTTTGAAAACATCAAAAAGCTCCCGAAGGTTTTTTTTGGAAACATCATGCACTGCAGGACTTACAGATGACCCGACGGTTTTGAAAACATCAAAAAGCTCCCGAAGGCTTTTTGGAAACAGCATGCACTGAAGGACTTACAGATGACCCGAAGGCTTTGAAAACATCAAAAAGCTCCCGAAGGCTTTTTGGAAACATCATGCACTGAAGGACTTACAGATGACCCGAAGGCTTTGAAAATATCAAAAAGCTCCCGAAGGCTTTTTGGAAACATCATGCACTGAAGGGCTTACAGATGACCCGAAGGCTTTGAAAACATCAAAAAGTTCCCGAAGGCTTTTTGGAAACATCATGCACTGAAGGGCTTACAGATGACCCGAAGGCTTTGAAAACATCAAAAAGCTCCCGAAGGCTTTTTGGAAACATCATGCACTGAATGGCTTACAGATGACCCGAAGGCTTTGAAAACATCAAAAAGCTCCCGAAGGCTTTTTGGAAACATCATGCACTGAAGGGCTTACAGATGACCCGAAGGTTTTGAAAACATCAAAAAGCTCCCGAAGGCTTTTTGGAAACATCATGCACTGAAGGACTTACAGATGACCCGAAGGTTTTGAAAACATCAAAAAGCTCCAGAAGGCTTTTTGGAAACATCATGCACTGAAGGACTTACAGATGACCCGAAGGCTTTGAAAACATCAAAAAGCTCCCGAAGGCTTTTTGGAAACATCATGCACTGAAGGACTTACAGATGTGGGAAATAGTTTACTAAGTAAAAAAACTAAGGAAATCGTTTTCTTACTTTTCATCAATTTCATTTTTAGAAAAGATTGAATGAGAAACTATGGAAATCGTTTTCTCATTTTTTTTTCTTCAAAATAACATGTTGATTGGGTAACATGCCCCAATCTCAAGATAATGCTCATTTTTGTGGATTGTGTCCATCTCTTCTTCAGATGTTTGCATGATTCTTGTATTTGTGGTTTTGAATACCTTCTTCGTGTAAGGTATTTTTTACCCTGAATCTTCTTGTTCTTCAGAAGATCTGTAAAACTTCATGTTTGAATGCACTCAGATGTATCAATGTAATGCATTGTCTATTGTGTAAATGATATTCTTATGAATGCATGAATGTTGATGCAATCTTCATTTGACTTCAAAGTGGTGAACTCGATCTTCCTTCAGTTCATCATTTATTACCAGGGTTACCTCTGGATATCAGTATCGCAACTTATGCTATCAAGCTTGCATTCATACAGAATCATCTGATCATCTTGTATCTTTGCTGTCTTCTTTGCTTCATGAAAGTCTCAGAAGAATTGTTTCATTTGTGGAACTCTTGTCGTAGTCAGAACTATGACCTTGATGCCCCATTTTGTCTTGGATAAAACCAACTTTATTTGTTTGGACTTGTGTAGAAATCCCATAAAGTTTTCATCTTTGAAAAGAGAATCTGTCATCTTTAAAAAGAGAATCTATCATCTTTGAAGAGTGTAGATGTAGATATGCCTGACTAAGCAGGGATTAATTAGGAGAGTAGAGTCTGATCTGATTTGACTCTTGAAACATATCACAAGGAGGATTTATTCCAATTCCTTTCATGTCTCCACATCTAATTGGATCTCGAACAAAGCAACTCAAACCATATCATGTAAAGATGTTTAACAACAACCTATTGTTTGATCTTAGTTGGCTCCACTAGTTTCTTGTTGTCAAAATTTTCAGCTCTCCTTCTGTGGAAAGAAATCTTCATTATATCTCACTTTTAATCTTGAAGTTGAAGAAGACAGACTTCATCTTGGATCAATAAATGGAAACCATATGATCGCAACATTGGTTTAGCATCAGAATAACAGGTTCGTAAAACATTTGACAGTGCATTCATCTTTTCCTGTGGCTTCTGCTCAGATGTTCGTAAAACATTTGACAACACATTCATCCTCAGATGTTCTCAATCATTGAAGCTCTTTGCCTAGTGTCCAAAGCTTTTGAATGATGTCACAAGACCATTTGAGAACAAAAACTCAGTGGGGATTCAAGTGTAATGTTGGTTTGACCAAAAAGTTGGTCAAATTCACAAGATATGCTAGTGCTGAATTGAATAAGAGACACCAACTGATCTTGATCGGGCAAAGGCAAAGTGTGATACAGATCATGTTTTCTTCCGTAATGAGCATGGTAGAAAATAGAAACACTTCAGCTATAGGATCCATGTACAGAACGATATCCGTAGAATTCTTGATGCTGGGGATGAAACGCACATGATAAACCAAATAGATGAAAACTCGGTTTAGTCTAGCTGGCAATGATAACCCCAGTAACAATCGGGAAAGAGCAATATACATGAGTTTCTCTCTTCAATGTCATCAATTAAACAAAACTGATGTGAAAAATAGCTTCGTAACCTCAATAGTATGGTTGAAACTAACTGACAGGAATCTCAAAGAAATGTTTTCAATTATCACCGACACACAAAAGGCCAAATTCAGATTTCGAGGTCTCGAGGAACTGATCCTTGGATTGAATGGTCTACAAAGGGACCATCTTTATTCATGCAACCATGATGTAGCTTAACAAAGAACACACTGTCAGGTGACACATGGTTTAAAAAGATTGGGTATTTAAAATCATACTTGCTGAATAAATATTTGTTCAACAACAGGACCCTAATGCAACTGCCTGATGAACGAAGCAATTATGTGTAGTCAGATTGACTGTTATTGTTTCACCATTTTCATTCTTCATATCTTTATATCTCATTAGAAATATTTGTTCGAGTCAATGATCTTGACATAGGATAATATGGGCTTTCAACATGCCTCAATATTGGCTAATACAAAAAATACCTCAACATTCTTTATTCTGATTGAAAGGGTTTTCAGCATGCCCCAACATTTTACTGATATAAATGTTCAGAATACATCAATATTTCTGATTCTAATTGAAATGAGCTTTCAGTCTGCCCCAATATCTGCTTCTGATTCAACTCTCAATGTATGTTTAACTGAAATGTCATGATCCCCACGAGGTCCAATTTTGACAATGAACTATTGTAGGTACTTGTGGCTTTATTCGTGCCCCAAATCTGTTTATCTTGAATACTCTCATTCTGGTGTCACTAAACAGTAATATTATCAAGTAACTTGAGAAATTCTCTTGATATTGTCACAAACTTAAGAAGTACTCAATCATTCTGACAGAAACGTCTGAGATATGTGTCTTCTGAATGAGGTGACCATTTTCTGTAGCTGGAGGGATTTAGTCGGACAGAGCAATATAAATAGCTTGGTAATCTGTTCCAGGCTGACACAGTGGCTTATCATCTTTCAGTGAAGGTCATCTCTGAAATATACTTTTATGTGGGAGAGAAACTAATTTATGCAAACAGTAATCTGATGCAATGGCAAGACTACATATACAATGGTACAAGCTCATCAAAAATCCGCACCCATGCAATATGTTAATTCTGATAACAACTCATCTGATTATGAAGCGATCTTTCAGGATGATTTCACAGATATTGATAGTTCTTCTGATATCGAGGAAATCCTGAATTCTGATTCTGATGAAGAATAAACTGTTACACTTGACAAAAATGGGATTCTTAGAGGCTGAAGCTTCAATAACCATAGAGAGATGTGGTTCAGATTCATCAATTACAGAATTGACAGATTTTATATGTGCTGATCAAATGGCTAAGGCTACTGACGCACTTCTTATGGTAGAAGATAGGAAGCCATTATGCAATGATCCCAATTACAAGCAAATGCGAAACTTGGGCTATGATTTTTGAAAAGGAAGAAGCAGAGGAAGCTTTAAAATAAGCTTCTTAATGAAGACCATCATGCAGCTCATCTTTTAATTCCAATGATTGGTTCTGTGGTTCCTACCGAACCAGATCAGATAACTCAAAGAATACTTCCAGAAGATGCTATTGGGCCTCCTTATTTCTACCATGAGCAAATTCATCTTTCAAATCCAATGATTGGTTTTGGGGTTCATACCAAACCAGATCAGATAACTTAAAGAACACTTCCAGAAGATGCTATTGGGTCTCCTTATTTCTACTACGAGAACGTGGCACTTGCTCCAGTTTAATGTTTGGACTGGAATATCACAGTACTTATTCGATGTAGAGCCAGAATTTGTAGATTCGAAGCATTTTCATGATGCTACAGTGAAAAGGGGCTATATTCATAATCTGCCAATTGAGAACAGATTTCCTCTTATTTTGTTTTCTCCACGCACTATACATGATATTTTTCCATTAACAAAGAAATGATGGCCTTCCTAGGATCCAAGAACAAAGTTGAACTGTTTATAAACATGTACAGGAAGTGCCAAATTGACAGAAAGGATCTGTAAGGCTCTTGAAGCTTATGACAATGAGCCAACTTCGAGTGTCCAGAAGTATATTCTTGATGAGTGCTGAAAATGGAATCTGGTATGGGTTGGAAGGAATAAAATTGTTCCACTTGAATCTGATGAGGTGGAAATTCTTCTAGGTTTCCCTAAAAACCATACACGAGGATCTGTATAGAGACATGTTCCATGGTGGTATCAATATCCTGTCTCTTTTCTCTGGAATTAGTAATGCTGATATTGCCTTCTATTGTCTTGGCATACCTTTGAAAACAGATGTACAAGAACTGAATGATGATCGGTTGAAGCAATTGATGAGTAGATTTGTCAATTTCGACCTTGTTGTCGATGACATCCAGTGTAACAACCTTACTGGAAGAAATAAACATCATCAGGATGAAATAGAAGATTTTTGCTGGTGCATTTTCTTGCAATGACTACCACAGTGACTGTCTCTTCTGCTGCTCCAAAATACACACTGTCATATCCCACTCTTCCCTAACCATGGAAAGGTTTAGTTGATGGTAAAATTGGTTATCTCAACTTTTGGAATCCTGTACGGCATACAAATGTAGAATTTGTTCCAATGTCTTATTCTGTGCCATAAGTCCTCAAATTAGAATTCAGCAATCTTCTGAAGGACATAATGAATATCATCTTGAAAAAAAAATGATCGGCCTAGAAGAAGTAGCAATGATGTATCAAGACTTGAGCCAGCATCACGGTATAACCAGAGTGCATGTAGTGATTTGTTCATTCCCATAATACATCTTACTGGGACTTATATCTCTGTGATGTAATCTGCCATAAACATGGATTGATGGCTGGGGAAAATAATTTGTTTGGTGATGCTTATCGACCTCAGCATGAAATAAGCGATAATCTTTCTTGATGGATTGCTAATAATGTCATAGGAGAGTGTTACAAGTTCCATTCTCCAGACTTTTCCGGCTTCTTGGACCATTTGCTTTCAAAAATGTGAAGTGTTTCATCATTCTAGCCTCATTCATTCTTTTTCTACAACAGAGGTAGAATAAGCAACAATTGCTTCAAGGACCTTCCTCATTTGAGACTGTCCTATTTGAAAATGTTTTTTTTCTCCTTTCTTTTTGAAGAATGAAAGAATTTTGTAAAGTATTATCCCTTTCAGGTTCACATATAATCGAATCAAACCTTGAGTTTAATGAATATCAAATAAATCAACTACACTTTTAAATCATTCAAAAATCATAGTCCTATAGCAAGTGTCAAAATTATTGACTGATTTGAGGTGTAGGTTAGTTCTGGTAAAGTAGGTTTTTTCAAGTTGGTTCAGTATGTCTCTTCGGGCTTCCACTAACTTGAAGAAATGGTTGTTATGCTCATCTTGTAAAGATGCTTCTCGTTTCCAGACTCTCATGAACGTCTTTGGGATGTGCGGTGTTTTATTAAGATCGTCTCTTATGTCATTGTTGCACCATTCATTATTCGAGCCGCCTTTTTTAGGTTTTCAACTCGAATCCTCCTTTGGTTTCAAGATGTTATTTAAAAATTTACATCTTGAACCCCCCCTTTATCATTTTTCATATCATGCATTAAAGATTTTAAAAACCAATTTTTGCAAATAAAAATCAATCTTGGAAGGCGGAATGAATTCTAAAGATATCATCTTTTACTTAGAAATCCATGTATGATTAGAATGGACTTTTTAGGTACGTAACGTAGGCCATGGCTTATGGTTACGAAAGAAAGGGATAAAAAGGCCCAAATAAGTGTTTAAGGGTAATCAAACCAATGATCAATTCATTCTGATGCCATCAATCTTGCCTTGCTTAACTTGGATTTGCTTTGTTGGGGATTTTTCCATCATTTGGATCCCTCTAGACTGCCAAATTTTGGATTCATTTCCAATTTCTCATATCTTCAGCATTTCTTGCTCTTCTTGTTCGTACTTGATCAACCTTGTAACTTGAGGCTCAATAAATCACCCATCTTGATTCAATTTTCCTTTTTCTTCTTCTTTTTTGTTTTTTTTTTCTTCTTCTTTCTTTGCTGGATGAGTATAATACTTCAATTGCTTTGAACACCTCCTTTTCCTTTTGCATTTTGGAGATTTTCCATTATTCTTGATTGGATTGATCTTCAAGCACTCTGCATTTGACATAACTTGTAATTCAAAACTTTCTTGACTTCATGGAAACTTGTCTTCGTAATAAAAATGTATTGACAATCTTCATTCTTGTGAGCAAATATCCTTCACCTTGCCCCCTAATGTGGAGGGTGATCCTTGGTTAGGGTTGAATCAGAAGAAAAAATATTCAGGCTCAAATGGGGACAACAAAGGATATATTTATATATATATAAAAGGATAAATGAAACAATGTCGTTCATCATCTCATACACATAAACCTTTGTAAAAAGAGGTATCCACAGGGGGATTAATATTCAAGATTAACTTTATTTACATGAAAAAATATAATTAATGCATAATATATTTATTTCAATCAATCACTTTTCCCTTCTTCTTTGAGTATGCCCTAATCACTCGAAATTATCATCAATGAGTTGGTCCCTGATGCCTCATCTCGTCTCTTCTAAAATTCACGGATAATTGAAAGTTTGGTTCTTTTGAGGTCTTTTGGTTTATGATGGTTTTGTGTTTGGAAGGATAAATGTGTGACTCTTAAAGTCATGTATATGGTGGAAGGTAATAGCATCAATCAACTCTATCCGATAAGGTAAACATCTAGAGTTGATGTCTCAAAAACAAGTAGAGATATTTCTTCAGAATCTCAGATAAATGTAGTGTTAGGATTTGGTTTTGGTAATTGGCATTGGAAGGGATATTGAAGATATAATTTTACCACTTGCCAATAGATCTATAACTCTTGAAAAATTAAAAGAACATTTAATCTACTTGATACTCAATAATCTCAAGATTAAAATTTGACTCCTTGCTCATAACCATAAAAGAAACACATATTTATTTATTGCCAAAAGGAAAGGAACAAAAATATATTCAAACAAGATGCTGAAAATAGAAAGTACTACAGTGGTAGATAACACTTCCACTTGTTTATACATCATGCCTCCTCTAATGTTGGATGTATATTTGGACCAGGGTCATTGTCCTTATTTGCCCCCCATTTTTTTGATCATTTCTTGTGTCAGGACTCTTTTGTCAACAAGCATCTCTATTTCTTTCAACAGTGGCCTACAATTGCCTGTAGAATGCCCCTTTACCCTCAAGTGGAAATTACAAACACTATCTTGATCATAGCTATGAGCAGAAGGGTTTGATGTCACTTTAGTTAGTCTTGGTGTGATGTATTGACCTTTAACCAAATGAGGATACAAGTCTGAAATGGAAGTTTGGAACACTTCCAAAGTTTTTCTTGATCGCATGACTTTCTTTGGTCGATCCGAACAACTATTTGCTCCTTTTCTTTTGCAATTGCGGGGACTTTGGATGTGATACTCATTCACATTACCAACTTTAGCTCTCTGATCAATCGGGCTATTGGATGTGACTTTTGAGTTTCCTTCACTGATTACATTCTCAATTAAATCTCCACTTGTCATAAGATTCTTGAATTTCTTCGTCGGATTTGCCTGCATTAACTCGCAGAAAGGAGCAGGAATGGAATCCCGAAACATATGTGATATCTCTTCTTCTAACATGGGAGGTTGAACTTGTGATGCCACTCCTCTCCATCTTAAGGCATATTCTTGAAATCTTTCATTGGTTTTCTTCTTTACTCTTCGAAGATCCATACGTGTTGAAGCTAAGCCTTTAACATACCGATATTGTCCCAAAAATGCTTCAGCTAGATCTACCAATCTCTTGATCTGTTCTTGGGTCAACTGATTGTACCAGGCTACTGTTGGGCCAACAAGACTATCATGGAAAGAGTGAATTAATAGATTATCAAAACTCAAAGGGACAACTGGTGCCATCATATTTCTCAAAATCAGGCATTTTGAATTAATGGGGAATAATCAAATCTGGAATCAAGCTGAGCTCTCTTGCTTCTAATTCTTTGTGGTGGGCACTAACATCTTTCATGTTTCTGATTGCTTTTTCTGTCCTCTTGACTCTCTCTTCATATTGTGAATAATGAATAGGGCTATTCTTTGGGTTCAATTGGGATGCCCCAGAGTATGTTATCTTTCTCGACTCTTCAATCTGATAGCATGGTTGCTCTTTATCAATTATCTCTTCTTTATCAGATGCCATACATTTAATAATTTGATTTGATCCATCTGGTACTGAATCTGATGTTTCTTTCCTTATATCATGAGGTAACCCTGTCAATTGTTCTAGCCACTGATCTTGTAGTCCCTCATAAGATTGCTCCATTGTTTTCATGATGATGGTATAGTAAAATGAATGAATGACCTTGGTTTTACTGTTACAAAACCTTTCATTAATTATTAACATGTTTTTATAATTAATGTATATAACAATACTAAAAAAATGTAATATAAATGTGAAAATGCATAAATGCGAAAATAAGAATGCAAACTATGTAATGCAAAGATGTAAAAAGTAAGAATACAAAACGGAAATGCAGAGATACAAAATGTAAATGTATGTATGAAAAGATGTTACTCAAGAGTGATCATCTTAGAACAGATTTCATTGAACACAAAAGCTTCAGTACATCAAACACAACTTTTACATGTAGAGGACAACTTTCAGTCCTAACTTCAACAAAATTTTACATATAGGGAATAACTTTCCCATTTTCTTCTCTAAAACCAAGTTAGTTTATCAGCTTATGGGCCATATTGCTTGTCTGGACTGCAGCTTCTTCCATGACATTCTGGTGTTCTTTCATCTCTTATGTCAATTCTCGGAGTTGATCATTTTCCCTTGTGAGAGAACATTTGTGTTCAAAAAGTTTTTGGACAAGATCTTCATGTATGTTGCAACTTTTTTTCAGTTTGGTGACCCCTGCTATCCACTCTTCTGGGGTGTTTCCTATACCAGCATTTTGAAAGGCTTGACTGACCTTCTGGAAATCTTCATGTATGGTTTCCATTTTGGTGCTTAATTTATCGTTTTCAATCTTCAAATGACGTATTTGAGCTTCAAACCTCAGCAAATCTTCTTCTCTCTAGGCGCCCCTACTGATATTCTTACCTTTGAAGACTTTTGGTATTAATCTATCAGGACCCTTTGTTACCAAACTAGGTCGATCATTTACCATGAATTGTAAGGTTCCATGATCCAAAAGACTTTGGACTCGGCGTTTGAAGGCAAGACAATTCTCGATGATATGTCCTTGAGCTCCGGCATGATATTCACAATGAACGTTGATGTCATACCAATTTGGATACGGAGGTTGGAACGGTTTTATATAATATGGATCCACTTCTCGTGCTTCAAGTAACTTTTCATACAACTCTTTATATGATATAGGTATAGCATCTACATGAGAATCACCTTTTGTCTTGAATTGAACCTGAGTTTTAGATATCGGGAGCATACTAAACTTCGATGATTTCAGGTTACATGATTTCTTCTCTTCTCTGGAAGCTTTTACAATTGTCATCATTTCTTTGGTATCTCCAGATGACTTGTGAATACGGATGATGATTGTCTGTAACTTCTCCAATTGATTAGGATCAGAAGTCCCTTGCATATTTGTGATTGCAGGATTATGTTCATGAAGCTTTCTCTCTTTCTGTGCAGGAATCTCTTCTCTTTTGGCCAAAACAGATATTATATCCATCATCTTGGACATTTGCTCTCTTATTTCTCGTATCTCCTCTTGCTCCTTAATGGACACATGATCTCTAGGTACATAGCTCTCTTCTATCCTCGGAGTTCCCTCGGGATGTCTTTTCTTAGCCGCATCATATTTTGTTTGATCATAAAACTTTTTGTCCATTTACGATTTCTTTCCAATACGATGAACAGTCTTTCTAGTAAACACCTTTTTGGTTATGCTATGCTCATGCAATGCAAACAAAATAAATGAGAAAAAATAAAATAGTTAGTACCAACTAATAAAAAATCTATCTATCAAGGTATAAATCTTAACCTCATGCTTTCTAGTTCCATGTTTTGTTAGGAAAAATTAACCTAACCGCATGATTTTTAATTCGCATGCATTTATTCAGAAAAAAATAATAAATTAAAAACTAAAACTTATTTCTCCTTTATGTATACCTATGGAAATGGTTTCAGTATTGTCTTAGATTAGGAGAATTTCTAGGGTTTATTATATGCAGGTTTTTAGTTCTAGGAATAAAGGTACTCAAACTGTCCCTGTTGATGCCCCCTTGGGCTGTTAACCCTCAATCCTAGTCCATCACAGACTAAAGTGGATCGAGTTCAATTCGAGGGGATACATTTCTCTATGCCTTACACGGAGAATAAATTCTCACGAAGACATAGAGCATATGAACCCCGAAAGTTACTTGCTAGGTCCAACACGGAGAATAAATTCTCACGAAGACGTCGCTTTCACTTCCACTTAAAAGGGACAAACTCAATTATAGAGCTTTATGTTATGCAAGTGTTGTGTGTGAGGATAAATGTTCAAACCTCTGACAGAAAAATAAATAATAAAATACTTGCAAATAATGAAATATTAATAAGAAAATATATAAATATTATGAAAATAATAAGTATATAAAAAATTTGAAAAGAAAGAATTATAAATCAAATATATGAATTTTTTAATTTATAATTAATAGAGACAATTTATAATTGATTTTAAAAGTTTGACGGTCCCCAGCAGAGTCGCCAAGCTGTCGTAACCGGTTTTCGTCCGGGTACGAAATATTTATTTGGCGGGAAAAGTGATGTGAATAAATGTTTTTTTTAAATAATTTGGGAGTCGCCATCGGCCTTTTGGGTCAGGTAGGTCGAATACCTAAAAAAATATCTTTTAAAAGAGTTTTTAAGAAAACATCAGTTAAAAGATAAATTGATCCGCGTTTAACCAAAAATTCGTTCTTTTTAATAATAAAAAGGGATTCGTGGTCGGTTACGTTTAGGGAAGGATTAGCACCCTTACAACGCCCAAAATTGGTACTTTTTAATTATAAATTGTCTCTATTATTAGAAATTTAAAAATTCAAAATATATGTAATTTATAATCCTATTATTATTACTATAATTTTTAAGAAAATATATTAATATATACCTTTATTTTTATAAATAAGATATTTATTTACTTAGAATATCATAAAAGGGCTTCTAGGTATTTTAAGACAGCTCTTTTCTTAGATATTAAAAAATAAATACATATCAAAATATGTTTATTTTTCTTAAAAGTAATTTATAAAATTAAATTTATAAATAGGATTTTTATTTAATAAACAAAAAGAATAAATAAATATTATATAAATATATTTATATAACTTAATAATAATAATAATAAAATAATCATGAAGATAATAATCTAAACATATATTAAACGTAATAATAAAATAAAATAATAATAATTAAAATGAAAGAAATTAAAAGTAATAATATTAAAAACTAATGGATCATATTCATAAATATATGAACTTAAAAATGTAAAAATAATAAAACTTATGGTTAAAATTAAGATTATATAAAATTTAATGATCAAATTATAAAATATAAATTTAAGAGACATGGTTAGAATTATCATAAAATATAAATACTAGTAGTGTAATTAACCATTATTTATTTAATCGGTGATTAAAATAGAAATATTAAAATTATTAGGGACTAAATGTGATATTTATCCTAAATATATTATTTAATACTGGTTAGGACTAAATTATAAACTAAATAAAATCGAAAGACCGAATTAAAAGGTTCAAGATTTGATATCAGTTACCAAAATGAAAAATTACAAAACTGTGGTGGCAGCGGGTATAGTTTACCCCTGTGAGAAATTACAGATATACCCCTCCCCAAAACGACGTCGTTTGGGGAAGGGCTTAAAAATCTCAAAACGCCGGCCCTTAAGGGCCAGCTTCTCATTTTCATCTTTCCTCTTCTCTCTCTATCTGAGAGAGAAGAGAAACTCTCTCGCCTCTCTCTTCAATCCTCCAAACGGAGGTTGGCCGGCCACCGGCTGATAGCCATACTCCGGCACCGACACCACCGCCGGTCACCACCCACGGTGGCCGGAATATGCAAAAAATACCCTAATCTTAAAGATCTACTTGCCACAAACCCGAATCTAGCCTCATTTTATCCTAAAAACCCTTAGATTTTCTTAAATCTAAGAAAATACCTTCGGTATTTTCGGTTCTCCGGTAAGATGAGAAGGCTCTGATGATCGAGTGTCTCTATTGGTAAGCTTCTCTCCTTTTTCTTTCCTTCTGTTTTATGGATTTTGATGGTTATTGTGTTATTTTCCTCTGACTTCTTGGTTGATGTTCGTATCTCTCTCTTTTTTTTCTTGCTCTCTGTGGCTGTGTGTGGTTACTGCTTTGCTTGCCCTCTCTTCGTTTCTGTCCTTTTTTCTTCTTTTACAGGATCCGGTGGCTTTTATAGCCACCACCGAGCCATGCTCGGACCGGTCTAGAGGGGGAAGTTCGGTGAGTCACCGAACTATGTGGTGACTCACCCCTAGAGCAGCAACGTGGGTGGCCATCTGGCCTTCTGGAGACTTCGATTGCTGGTTGGGTCACCTGGCATTGAAGGTGTCGGTTGGCAGATAAACGGCGGCCATGTGGCCTTCTAGAATCTTGGAGGCGGCTGGGGGTTAGGGTTTAGAAACCCTAGCTGAAACCCCAAATGTTTAGGGTTTCTGGTTGGTCTGGGCCGGTTCTGTTTTGTTTGTAACTGGGCCGGTCCAGTTTGGTTTGTAACTGTTTGTAAATAATATAATAATAATATTTAATAATAATAATAATAATAATAATAATAACAAAAATAAAAATAAAAAATTAGTGTTTACAGCTGCCCCTCTTTGCTTATTCTTGTGTTAACAAGAATAGAGCAAAGACGGAAAAACAATAATTTTTTCATTTTTTTTTGAGTAAGACTGAAATGTTGAAAACATCATTCCAGATGTCTTAAAAACATCATGCACTGCAGGACTTACAGATGACCCTAAGGCTTTGAAAACATCAAAAAGCTCCCGAAGGTTTTTTTTTTGAAACATCATGCACTGCAGGACTTACAGATGACCCGACGGTTTTGAAAACATCAAAAAGCTCCCGAAGGCTTTTTGGAAACATCATGCACTGAAGGACTTATAGATGACCCGAAGGCTTTGAAAACATCAAAAAGCTCCCGAAGGCTTTTTGGAAACATCATGCACTGAAGGACTTACAGATGACCCGAAGGCTTTGAAAACATCAAAAAGCTCCTGAGGGCTTTTTGGAAACATCATGCACTGAAGGGCTTACAGATGACCCGAAGGCTTTGAAAACATCAAAAAGCTCCCGAAGGCTTTTTGGAAACATCATGCACTGAAGGGCTTACAGATGACCCGAAGGCTTTGAAAACATCAAAAAGCTCCCGAAGGCTTTTTGGAAACATCATGCACTGAAGGGCTTACAGATGACCCGAAGGTTTTGAAAACATCAAAAAGCTCCCGAAGGCTTTTTGGAAACATCATGCACTGAAGGACTTACAGATGACCCGAAGGTTTTGAAAACATCAAAAAGCTCCCGAAGGCTTTTTGGAAACATCATGCACTGAAGGACTTACAGATGACCCGAAGGCTTTGAAAACATCAAAAAGCTCTCGAAGGCTTTTTGGAAACATCATGCACTGAAGGACTTACAGATATGGGAAATAGTTTACTAAGTAAAAAAACTAAGGAAATCGTTTTCTTACTTTTCTTCAATTTCATTTTTAGAAAAGATTGAATGAGAAACTATGGAAATCGTTTTCTCATTTTTTTTTCTTCAAAATAACATGTTGATTGGGTAACATGCCCCAATCTCAAGATAATGCTCATTTTTGTGGATTGTGTCCATCTCTTCTTCAGATGTTTGCATGATTCTTGTATTTGTGGTTTTGAATACCTTCTTCGTGTAAGGTATTTTTTTACCCTGAATCTTCTTGTTCTTCAGAAGATCTGTAAAACTTCATGTTTGAATGCACTCAGATGTATCAATGTAATGCATTGTCTATTGTGTAAATGATATTCTTATGAATGCATGAATGTTGATGCAATCTTCATTTGACTTCAAAGTGGTGAACTCGATCTTCCTTCAGTTCATCATTTATTGCCAGGGTTACCTCTGGATATCAGTATCGCAACTTATGCTAACAAGCTTGCATTCATGCAGAATCATCTGATCAACTTGTATCTTTGCTGTCTTCTTTGCTTCATGAAAGTCTCAGAAGAATTGTTTCATTTGTGGAACTCTTGTCGTAGTCAGAACTATGACCTTGATGCCCCATTTTGTCTTGGATAAAACCAACTTTATTTGTTTGGACTTGTGTAGAAATCCCATAAAGTTTTCATCTTTGAAAAGAGAATCTGTCATCTTTAAAAAGAGAATCTATCATCTTTGAAGAGTGTAGATGTAGATATGCCTGACTAAGCAGGGATTAATTAGGAGAGTAGAGTCTGATCTGATTTGACTCTTGAAACATATCACAAGGAGGATTTATTCCAATTCCTTTCATGTCTCCACATCTAATTGGATCTCGAACAAAGCAACTCAAACCATATCATGTAAAGATGTTTAACAACAACCTATTGTTTGATCTTAGTTGGCTCCACTAGTTTCTTGTTGTCAAAATTTTCAGCTCTCCTTCTGTGGAAAGAAATCTTCATTATATCTCACTTTTAATCTTGAAGTTGAAGAAGACAGACTTCATCTTGGATCAATAAATGGAAACCATATGATCGCAACATTGGTTTAGCATCAGAATAACAGGTTCGTAAAACATTTGACAGTGCATTCATCTTTTCCTGTGGCTTATGCTCAGATGTTCGTAAAACATTTGACAACACATTCATCCTTTTTTGTGGCTTCTGCTCAGATGTTCTCAATCATTGAAGCTCTTTGCCTAGTGTCTAAAGCTTTTGAATGATGTCACAAGACCATTTGAGAACAAAAACTCAGTGGGGATTCAAGTGTAATGTTGGTATGACCAAAAAGTTGGTCAAATTCACAAGATATGCTAGTGCTGAATTGAATAAGAGACACCAACTGATCTTGATCGGGCAAAGGCAAAGTGTGATACAGATCATGTTTTCTTCCGTAATGAGCATGGTAGAAAATAGAAACACTTCAGCTATAGGATCCATGTACAGAACGATATCCGTAGAATTCTTGATGCTGGGGATGAAACGTACATGATAAACCAAATAGATGAAAACTCGGTTTAGTCTAGCTGGCAATGATAACCCCAGTAACAATCGGGAAAGAGCAATATACATGAGCTTCTCTCTTCAATGTCATCAATTAAACAAAACTGATGTGAAAAACAGCTTCGTAACCTCAATAGTATGGTTGAAACTAACAGACAGGAATCTCAAAGAAATGTTTTCAATTATCACCGACACACAAAAGGCTAAATTCAGATTTTGAGGTCTTGAGGAACTGATCCTTGGATTGAATGGTCTACAAAAGGACCATCTTTATTCATGCAACCATGATGTAGCTTAACAAAGAACACACTGTCAGGTGACACATGGTTTAAAAAGATTGGGTATTTAAAATCATACTTGCTGAATAAATATTTGTTCAACAACAGGACCCTAATGCAACTGCCTGATGAACGAAGCAATTATGTGTAGTCAGATTGACTGTTATTGTTTCACCATTTTCATTCTTCATATCTTTATATCTCATTAGAAATATTTGTTCGAGTCAATGATCTTGACATAGGATAATATGGGCTTTCAACATGCCTCAATATTGGCTAATACAAAAAATACCTCAACATTCTTTATTCTGATTGAAAGGGTTTTCAGCATGCCCCAACATTTTGCTGATATAAATGTTCAGAATACATCAATATTTCTGATTCTAATTGAAATGAGCTTTCAGTCTGCCCCAATATCTGCTTCTGATTCAACTCTCAATGTATGTTTAACTGAAATGTCATGATCCCCACGAGGTCCAATTTTGACAATGAACTATTGTAGGTACTTGTGGCTTTATTCGTGCCCCAAATCTGTTTATCTTGAATACTCTCATTCTGGTGTCACTAAACAGTAATATTATCAAGTAACTTGAGAAATTCTCTTGATATTGTCACAAACTTAAGAAGTACTCAATCATTCTGACAGAAATGTCTGAGATATGTGTCTTCTGAATGAGGTGACCATTTTCTGTATCTGGAGGGATTTAGTCGGACAGAGCAATATAAATAGCTTGGTAATCTGTTCCAGGCTGACACAGTGGCTTATCATCTTTCAGTGAAGGTCATCTCTGAAATATACTTTTATGTGGGAGAGAAACCAATTTATGCAAACAGTAATCTGATGCAATGGCAAGACTACATATACAATGGTACAAGCTCATCAAAAATCCGCACCCATGCAATATGTTAATTCTGATAACAACTCATCTGATTATGAAGCGATCTTTCAGGATGATTTCACAGATATTGATAGTTCTTCTGATATCGAGGAAATCCTGAATTCTGATTCTGATGAAGAATAAACTGTTACACTTGACAAAAATGGGATTCTTAGAGGCTGAAGCTTCAATAACCATAGAGAGATGTGGTTCAGATTCATCAATTACAGAATTGACAGATTTTATATGTGTTGATCAAATGTCTAAGGCTACTGACGCACTTCTTATGGTAGAAGATAGGAAGCCATTATGCAATGATCCCAATTACAAGCAAATGCGAAACTTGGGCTATGATTTTTGAAAAGGAAGAAGCAGAGGAAGCTTTAAAATAAGCTTCTTAATGAAGACCATCATGCAGCTCATCTTTTAATTCCAATGATTGGTTCTGTGGTTCCTACCGAACTAGATCAGATAACTCAAAGAATACTTCCAGAAGATGCTATTGGGCCTCCTTATTTCTACCATGAGCAAATTCATCTTTCAAATCCAATGATTGGTTTTGGGGTTCATACCAAACCAGATCAGATAACTTAAAGAACACTTCCAGAAGATGCTATTGGGTCTCCTTATTTCTACTACGAGAACGTGGCACTTGCTCCAGTTTAATGTTTGGACTGGAATATCACAGTACTTATTCGATGTAGAGCCAGAATTTGTAGATTCGAAGCATTTTCATGATGCTACAGTGAAAAGGGGCTATATTCATAATCTGCCAATTGAGAACAGATTTCCTCTTATTTTGTTTTCTCCACGCACTATACATGATATTTTTCCATTGACAAAGAAATGATGGCCTTCCTAGGATCCAAGAACAAAGTTGAACTGTTTATAAACATGTACAGGAAGTGCCAAATTGACAGAAAGGATCTGTAAGGCTCTTGAAGCTTATGACAATGAGCCAACTTCGAGTGTCCAGAAGTATATTCTTGATGAGTGCTGAAAATGGAATCTGGTATGGGTTGGAAGGAATAAAATTGTTCCACTTGAATCTGATGAGGTGGAAATTCTTCTAGGTTTCCCTAAAAACCATACACGAGGATCTGTATAGAGACATGTTCCATGGTGGTATCAATATCCTGTCTCTTTTCTCTGGAATTAGTAATGCTGATATTGCCTTCTATTGTCTTGGCATACATTTGAAAACAGATGTACAAGAACTGAATGATGATCGGTTGAAGCAATTGATGAGTAGATTTGTCAATTTCGACCTTGTTGTCGATGACATCCAGTGTAACAACCTTACTGGAAGAAATAAACATCATCAGGATGAAATAGAAGATTTTGCTGGTGCATTTTCTTGCAATGACTACCACAGTGACTGTCTCTTCTGCTGCTCCAAAATACACACTGTCATATCCCACTCTTCCC
The DNA here is from genome assembly GCF_006381635.1 of Hibiscus syriacus. Taxonomy (NCBI): domain Eukaryota; kingdom Viridiplantae; phylum Streptophyta; class Magnoliopsida; order Malvales; family Malvaceae; genus Hibiscus; species Hibiscus syriacus. The sequence goes on along the minus strand of NW_024062788.1, from coordinate 798,927 downwards.
TAACCATGGAAAGGTTTAGTTGATGGTAAAATTGGTTATCTCAACTTTTGGAATCCTGTACGGCATACAAATGTAGAATTTGTTCCAATGTCTTATTCTGTGCCATAAGTCCTCAAATTAGAATTCAACAATCTTCTGAAGGACATAATGAATATCATCTTGAAAAAAAAATGATCGGCCTAGAAGAAGTAGCAATGATGTATCAAGACTTGAGCCAGCATCACGGTATAACCAGAGTGCATGTAGTGATTTGTTCATTCCCATAATACATCTTATTGGGACTTATATCTCTGTGATGTAATCTGCCATAAACATGGATTGATGGCTGGGGAAAATAATTTGTTTGGTGATGCTTATCGACCTCAACATGAAATAAGCGATAATCTTTCTTGATGGATTGCTAATAATGTCATAGGAGAGTGTTACAAGTTCCATTCTCCAGACTTTTCCGGCTTCTTGGACCATTTGCTTTCAAAAATGTGAAGTGTTTCATCATTCTAGCCTCATTCATTCTTTTTCTACAACAGAGGTAGAATAAGCAACAATTGCTTCAAGGACCTTCCTCATTTGAGACTGTCCTATTTGAAAATGTTTTTTTTCTCCTTTCTTTATTGAAGAATGAAAGAATTTTGTAAAGTATTATCCCTTTCAGGTTCACAATATAATCGAATCATAAACCTTGAGTTTAATGAATATCAAATAAATCAACTACACTTTTAAATCATTCAAAAATCATAGTCCTATAGCAAGTGTCAAAATTATTGACTGATTTGAGGTGTAGGTTAGTTCTGGTAAAGTAGGTTTTTTCAAGTTGGTTTAGTATGTCTCTTCGGGCTTCCACTAACTTGAAGAAATGGTTGTTATGCTCATCTTGTAAAGATGCTTCTCGTTTCCAGACTCTCATGAACGTCTTTGGGATGTGCGGTGTTTTATTAAGATCGTCTCTTATGTCATTGTTGCACCATTCATTATTCGAGCCGCCTTTTTTAGGTTTTCAACTCGAATCCTCCTTTGGTTTCAAGATGTTATTTAAAAATTTACATCTTGAACCCCCCCTTTATCATTTTTCATATCATGCATTAAAGATTTTAAAAACCAATTTTTGCAAATAAAAATCAATCTTGGAAGGCGGAATGAATTCTAAAGATATCATCTTTTACTTAGAAATCCATGTATGATTAGAATGGACTTTTCAGGTACGTAACGTAGGCCATGGCTTATGGTTACGAAAGAAAGGGATAAAAAGGCCCAAATAAGTGTTTAAGGGTAATCAAACCAATGATCAATTCATTCTGATGCCATCAATCTTGCCTTGCTTAACTTGGATTTGCTTTGTTGGGGATTTTTTCATCATTTGGATCCCTCTAGACTGCCAAATTTGGATTCATTTCCAATTTCTCATATCTTCAGCATTTCTTGCTCTTCTTGTTCGTACTTGATCAACCTTGTAACTTGAGGCTCAATAAATCACCCATCTTGATTCAATTTTCCTTTTTCTTCTTCTTTTTTGTTTTTTTTTCTTCTTCTTTCTTTGCTGGATGAGTATAATACTTCAATTGCTTTGAACACCTCCTTTTCCTTTTGCATTTTGGAGATTTTCCATTATTCTTGATTGGATTGATCTTCAAGCACTCTGCATTTGACATACCTTGTAATTCAAAACTTTCTTGACTTCATGGAAACTTGTCTTCGTAATAAAAATGTATTGACAATCTTCATTCTTGTGAGCAAATATCCTTCACCTTGCCCCCTAATGTGGAGGGTGATCCTTGGTTAGGGTTGAATCAGAAGAAAAATTATTCAGGCTCAAATGGGGACAACAAAGGATATATTTATATATATATAAAAGGATAAATGAAACAATGTCGTTCATCATCTCATACACATAAACCTTTGTAAAAAGAGGTATCCACAGGGGGATTAATATTCAAGATTAACTTTATTTACATGAAAAAATGTAATTAATGCATAATATATTTATTTCAATCAATCACTTTTCCCTTCTTCTTTGAGTATGCCCTAATCACTCGAAATTATCATCAATGAGTTGGTCCCTGATGCCTCATCTCGTCTCTTCTAAAATTCACGGATAATTGAAAGTTTGGTTCTTTTGAGGTCTTTTGGTTTATGATGGTTTTGTGTTTGGAAGGATAAATGTGTGACTCTTAAAGTCATGTATATGGTGGAAGGTAATAGCATCAATCAACTCTATCCGATAAGGTAAACATCTAGAGTTGATGTCTCAAAAACAAGTAGAGATATTTCTTCAGAATCTCAGATAAATGTAGTGTTAGGATTTGGTTTTGGTAATTGGCATTGGAAGGGATATTGAAGATATAATTTTACCACTTGCCAATAGATCTATAACTCTTGAAAAATTAAAAGAACATTTAATCTACTTGATACTCAATAATCTCAAGATTAAAATTTGACTCCTTGCTCATAACCATAAAAGAAACACATATTTATTTATTGCCAAAAGGAAAGGAACAAAAATATATTCAAACAAGATGTTGAAAATAGAAAGTACTACAGTGGTAGATAACACTTCCACTTGTTTATACATCATGCCTCCTCTAATGTTGGATGTATATTTGGACCAGGGTCATTGTCCTTATTTGCCCCCCATTTTTTTGATCATTTCTTGTGTCAGGACTCTTTTGTCAACAAGCATCTCTATTTCTTTCAACAGTGGCCTACAATTGCCTGTAGAATGCCCCTTTACCCTCAAGTGGAAATTACAAACACTATCTTGATCATAGCTATGAGCAGAAGGGTTTGATGTCACTTTAGTTAGTCTTGGTGTGATGTATTGACCTTTAACCAAATGAGGATACAAGTCTGAAATGGAAGTTTGGAACACTTCCAAAGTTTTTCTTGATCGCATGACTTTCTTTGGTCGATCCGAACAACTATTTGCTCCTTTTCTTTTGCAATTGCGGGGACTTTGGATGTGATACTCATTCACATTACCAACTTTAGCTCTCTGATCAATCGGGCTATTGGATGTGACTTTTGAGTTTCCTTCACTGATTATATTCTCAATTAAATCTCCACTTGTCATAAGATTCTTGAATTTCTTCGTCGGATTTGCCTGCATTAACTCGCAGAAAGGAGCAGGAATGGAATCCCGAAACATATGTGATATCTCTTCTTCTAACATGGGAGGTTGAACTTGTGATGCCACTCCTCTCCATCTTAAGGCATATTCTTGAAATCTTTCATTGGTTTTCTTCTTTACTCTTCGAAGATCCATACGTGTTGAAGCTAAGCCTTTAACATACCGATATTGTCCCAAAAATGCTTCAGCTAGATCTACCAATCTCTTGATCTGTTCTTGGGTCAACTGATTGTACCAGGCTACTGTTGGGCCAACAAGACTATCATGGAAAGAGTGAATTAATAGATCATCAAAACTCAAATATCCTTCCATTTTTCTGCAAAACATTCTCAAATGGATTAAGGGACAACTGGTGCCATCATATTTCTCAAAATCAGGCATTTTGAATTAATGGGGAATAATCAAATCTGGAATCAAGCTGAGCTCTCTTGCTTCTAATTCTTTGTGGTGGGCACTAACATCTTTCATGTTTCTGATTGCTTTTTCTGTCCTCTTGACTCTCTCTTCATATTGTGAATAATGAATAGGGCTATTCTTTGGGTTCAATTGGGATGCCCCAGAGTATGTTATCTTTCTCGACTCTTCAATCTGATAGCATGGTTGCTCTTTATCAATTATCTCTTCTTTATCAGATGCCATACATTGAATAATTTGATTTGATCCATCTGGTACTGAATCTGATGTTTCTTTCCTTATATCATGAGGTAACCCTGTCAATTGTTCTAGCCACTGATCTTGTAGTCCCTCATAAGATTGCTCCATTGTTTTCATGATGATGGTATAGTAAAATGAATGAATGACCTTGGTTTTACTGTTACAAAACCTTTCATTAATTATTAACATGTTTTTATAATTAATGTATATAACAATACTAAAAAAATGTAATATAAATGTGAAAATGCATAAATGCGAAAATAAGAATGCAAACTATGTAATGCAAAGATGTAAAAAGTAAGAATACAAAACGGAAATGCACAGATACAAAATGTAAATGTATGTATGAAAAGATGTTACTCAAGAGTGATCATCTTAGAACAGATTTCATTGAACACAAAAGCTTCAGTACATCAAACACAACTTTTACATGTAGAGGACAACTTTCAGTCCTAACTTCAACAAAATTTTACATATAGGGAATAACTTTCCCATTTTCTTCTCTAAAACCAAGTTAGTTTATCAGCTTATGGGCCATATTGCTTGTCTGGACTGCAGCTTCTTCCATGACATTCTGGTGTTCTTTCATCTCTTATGTCAATTCTCGGAGTTGCTCATTTTCCCTTGTGAGAGAACATTTGTGTTCAAAAAGTTTTTGGACAAGATCTTCATGTATGTTGCAACTTTTTTTCAGTTTGGTGACCCCTGCTATCCACTCTTCTGGGGTGTTTCCTATACCAGTATTTTGAAAGGCTTGACTGACCTTCTGGAAATCTTCATGTATGGTTTCCATTTTGGTGCTTAATTTATCGTTTTCAATCTTCAAATGACGTATTTGAGCTTCAAACCTCAGCAAATCTTCTTCTCTCTGGGCGCCCCTACTGATATTCTTACCTTTGAAGACTTTTGGTATTAATCTATCAGGACCCTTTGTTACCAAACTAGGTCGATCATTTACCATGAATTGTAAGGTTCCATGATCCAAAAGACTTTGGACTCGGCGTTTGAAGGCAAGACAATTCTCGATGATATGTCCTTGAGCTCCGGCATGATATTCACAATGAACGTTGATGTCATACCAATTTGGATACGGAGGTTGGAACGGTTTTATATAATATGGATCCACTTCTCGTGCTTCAAGTAACTTTTCATACAACTCTTTATATGATATAGGTATAGCATCTACATGAGAATCGCCTTTTGTCTTGAATTGAACCTGAGTTTTAGATATCGGGAGCATACTAAACTTCGATGATTTCAGGTTACATGATTTCTTCTCTTCTCTGGAAGCTTTTACAATTGTCATCATTTCTTTGGTATCTCCAGATGACTTGTGAATACGGATGATGATTGTCTGTAACTTCTCCAATTGATTAGGATCAGAAGTCCCTTGCATATTTGTGATTGCAGGATTATGTTCATGAAGCTTTCTCTCTTTCTGTGCAGGAATCTCTTCTCTTTTGGCCAAAACAGATATTATATCCATCATCTTGGACATCTGCTCTCTTATTTCTCGTATCTCCTCTTGCTCCTTAATGGACACATGATCTCTAGGTACATAGCTCTCTTCTATCCTCGGAGTTCCCTCGGGATGTCTTTTCTTAGCCGCATCATATTTTGTTTGATCATAAAACTTTTTGTCCATTTACGATTTCTTTCCAATACGATGAACAGTCTTTCTAGTAAACACCTTTTTGGTTATGCTATGCTCATGCAATGCAAACAAAAGAAATGAGAAAAAATAAAATAGTTAGTACCAACTAATAAAAAATCTATCTATCAAGGTATAAATCTTAACCTCATGCTTTCTAGTTCCATGTTTTGTTAGGAAAAATTAACCTAACCGCATGATTTTTAATTCGCAGGCATTTATTCAGAAAAAAATAATAAATTAAAAACTAAAACTTATTTCTCCTTTGTGTATACCTATGGAAATGGTTTCAGTATTGTCTTAGATTAGGAGAATTTCTAGGATTTATTATATGCAGGTTTTTAGTTCTAGGAGTAAAGGTACTCGAACTGTCCCTATTGATGCCCCTGGGCTGTTAACCCTCAATCATAGTCCATCACAGACTAAAGTGGATCGAGTTCAATTCGAGGGGATACATTTCTCTATGCCTGACACAGAGAATAAATTCTCACGAAGACATAGACCATATGAACCCCGAAAGTTACTTGCTAGGTCTAACACGAAGAATAAATTCTCACGAAGACGTCGCTTTCACTTCCACTTAAAAGGGACAAACTCAATTATAGAGCTTTATGTTATGCAAGTGTTGTGTGTGAGGAGAAATGTTCAAACCTCTGACAGAAAAATAAATAATAAAATACTTGCAAATAATGAAATATTAATAAGAAAATATATAAATATTATGAAAATAATAAGTATATAAAAAATTTGAAAAGAAAGAATTATAAATCAAATATATGAATTTTTTAATTTATAATTAATAGAGACAATTTATAATTGATTTTAAAAGTTTGACGGTCCCTAGCAGAGTCGCCAAGCTGTCGTAACCGGTTTTCGTCCGGGTACGAAATATTTATTTGGCGGGAAAAGTGATGTGAATAAATGTTTTTTTTTAAATAATTTGGGAGTCGCCATCGGCCTTTTGGGTCAGGTAGGTCGAATACCTAAAAAATTATCTTTTAAAAGAGTTTTTAAGAAAACATCAGTTAAAAGATAAATTGATCTGCGTTTTAACCAAAAATTCGTTCTTTTTAATAATAAAAAGGGATTCGTGGTCGGTTACGTTTAGGGAAGTATTAACACCCCTACAACGCCCAAAATTGGTACTTTTTAATTATAAATTGTCTCTATTATTAGAAATTTAAAAATTCAAAATATATTTAATTTATAATCCTATTATTATTACTATAATTTTTAAGAAAATATATTAATATATACCTTTATTTTAATAAATAAGATATTTATTTACTTAGAATATCATAAAAGGGCTTCTAGGTATTTTAAGACAGCTCTTTTCTTAGATATTAAAAAATAAATACATATCAAAATATGTTTATTTTTCTTAAAAGTAATTTATAAAATTAAATTTATAAATAGGATTTTTATTTAATAAACAAAAAGAATAAATAAATATTATATAAATATATTTATATAACTTAATAATAATAATAATAAAATAATCATGAAGATAATAATCTAAACATATATTAAACGTAATAATAAAATAAAATAATAATAATTAAAATGAAAGAAATTAAAAGTAATAATATTAAAAACTAATGGATCATATTCATAAATATATGAACTTAAAAATGTAAAAATAATAAAACTTATGGTTAAAATTAAGATTATATAAAATTTAATGATCAAATTATAAAATATAAATATTTAAGAGACATGGTTAGAATTATCATAAAATATAAATACTAGTAGTGTAATTAACCATTATTTATTTAATCGGTGATTAAAATAGAAATATTAAAATTATTAGGGACTAAATGTGATATTTATCCTAAATATATTATTTAATACTGGTTAGGACTAAATTATAAACTAAATAAAATCGAAAGACCGAATTAAAAGGTTCAAGATTTGATATCAGTGACCAAAATGAAAAATTACAAAACTGTGGTGGCAGCGGGTATAGTTTACCCCTGTGAGAAATTACAGATATACCCCTCCCCAAAACGACGTCGTTTGGGGAAGGGCTTAAAAATCTCAAAAGGTCGGCCCTTAAGGGCCAACTTCTCATTTTCATCTTTCCTCTTCTCTCTCTATCTGAGAGAGAAGAGAAACTCTCTCGCCTCTCTCTTCAATCCTCCAAACAGAGATTGGCCGGCCACCGGCTGATAGCCATACTCCGGCACCGACACCACTGCCGACCACCACCCACGGTGGCCGGCATATGCAAAAAATACCCTAATCTTAAAGATCTACTTGCCACGAACCCGAATATAGCCTCATTTTATCCTAAAAACCCTTAGATTTTCTTAAATCTAAGAAAATACCTTCGGTATTTTCGGTTCTCCGGCAAGATGAGAAGGCTCTGATGATCGAGTGTCTCTATTGGTAAGCTTCTCTCCTTTTTCTTTCCTTCTGTTTTATGGATTTTGATGGTTATTGTGTTATTTTCCTCTGACTTCTTGGTTGATGTTCGTATCTCTCTCTTTTTTTTCTTGCTCTCTGTGGATGTGTGTGGTTACTGCTTTGCTTGCCCTCTCTTCGTTTCTGTCCTTTTTTCTTCTTTTGCAGGATCCGGTGGCTTTTATAGCCACCACCGAGCCATGCTCGGACTGGTCTAGAGGGGGAAGTTCGGTGAGTCACCGAACTATGTGGTGACTCACCCCTAGAGAAGCAACGTGGGTGGCCATCTGGCCTTCTGGAGACTTCGGCGATGGTGGTGTCGTGGCAGCAAGGCGTCATCGGCTGCTGGTTGGGTCACCTGGCATTGAAGGTGTTGGTTGGCAGATAAACGGCGGCCATGTGGCCTTCTGGAATCTTGGAGGCGGCTGGGGGCTAGGGTTTAGAAACCCTAGCTGAAACCCCAAATGTTTAGGGTTTCTGGTTGGTCTGGGCCGGTTCTGTTTTGTTTGTAACTGGGCCGGTCCAGTTTGGTTTGTAACTGTTTGTAAATAATATAATAATAATAATAATTAATAATAATAATAATAATAATAAAAACAAAAATAAAAAAATTAGTGTTTACAATATCAAGCAAATTTAAAATGGAACATTATGATAACGAACTATTTGCTCATTTATAGATCACACAAATTGTAAATTTATGTTGGTTATGTCAGTTCGAGTTGACCAGAAAGAAAAGAGTGCGCGAAGTTTGATGAGAATGGAATTTAGCTTCCAGGCAAGAAAATCATATACATTTTTCTCAAAGGATAGAAAAAGTTCATGTAGAGAAAATAGTGAAGTAAATTGAACACTGTATAAATTCTTTTTTATGTTGAATTAAGTCTGCCCTTCAAAAATCTCCTCTTCAAGTAAATTCTTATGTTATTATGGGAAAACAAAAATGGGTTTTCTACTTTTCTTCCTGACGATAATGGTTTTTAAATATTTCATTTCTTCCTCATCAGATATCCCCAGGTTGTTTCTTTCAATGAAAAATTCCTGTCCATCATCAACTAGCCCATTAATGGCAGAATCAGTTGCATTAGCATCCTCCTTCCGAGGAACACTAAGCTTTAAAGTGGTCATTAACATTAGAATCAATGGCATTGGCCTCACTGCCGGTCTCCTCCTTTACCGGAACACTGATCTCTGAAGCATCTTCCACACCATATGAGGACGGATCCGGAAACTCAGTTTAATCCGGTAAATCAATTTCATCGCGTGCTTCGCCAATGCCATTCACAGTGGCCACATCTAATACAACCGCAGAAGAATTCTCAACATCCTCGGGACGGATTGTCTTCATTGCTGTTTGTGTTGTAATGGCAACTTCAATTGCATCCGTGGTTGGTGGATCCTCATCCAGCGCTAGAGAATCCTTCATAGTACTTCTTCTTCCAACCGGAACAAGTCCATTCGTCTCATTTTCACAAGGTTCCTCCTCCAAACCATCCACAGAATCATCTTTAGAAACCAGTTGCATCGTCATGATCTCAAGTAGCTTTTGCACTGCTTCATCTGCAGCATTTATAGCCCATCCATCGCCATCAAAATCTCTGAAGAAAATGTGTTTAAGGGATTACAACTTCATTCGGAGAATTCTAAGTGGCACATACAACTGGTGAAATAGCATCTAAATACCATATAAACATAGAAAAGCTTATCATTGTTACACAAAGAAAACCTGAAATCTAAATTTCTCAACCAAAAGAATTCTACAACGATTTGAAAATTGAAAAATCACCTCTTAGGATCAAGCCCAGAAGAAGTAAATGCTGTATCCACAAGACTTTTGAGAACCAAGGGTTTATTCAAGAAGTATCCTCCATACTTTTCCACCAGAAAACGCACGTCCAAGACAAACTGTTTAGCAACAAATTTGGCAGGTCAATCAGCTGAAAATGATGCATATAATTTAAATATAATGAAGCTGTCTACATGAAACCTATTCGAGGCTCTCCGATAAATTTTTCTTACGTCTAGATAGATGTGGTCCAAAGGCAGTTAAGAAACTAAAAACTGTAAAAAGGAGAATTTAAACCATGTTTTCCAGCTTGTGTTGTTACGACATTGACTGTTAATTTTAATTATTCATTTACTGACGAGACACATGTGCAAGTCTCGAACTCTCAATAAATATTTACTTATTCAGGATTCTACGACTGATCCATAACTTGAAAGTATAATTGGCTAAATATCTACACTTTACTCCATAATATCTATTGCAGTTGAGGGTGGGACATAAAACTATCTAGTGCATCTCCATATTACATGGAGTTGGATATGACTTCCGGATATGCGTATGTGTCTAACATGGGTAGTTTCAATGTTTTCGAAGTTTTTCCATGTATCTGGAGATAATATCACAATTCCCATACTCATATGCACTGAAAACAGGTGTTGGATACAGGTATTTCATGAAAATGGAAGATTTGGAGCCACATAGGTACGTGAGATAGAGTATTTGGTAAGAGTGCAATGCCTGAGGTTTCTAGAGGCAATAGGTCTTTATGTTCAATTGGCAGAAAAATATACCTTTTAATATATCCAACAAATTGGAGAAGGAAACATGAGCAATTTGAAGGTTAACCATTCTTTACGTACTGTAGATTGGTGAGATAAATTAACCAAATGTTTGTAGATATTACACGTGCTAGATTAAAAATTCTGTTCACTAGGAAAAGGTGCCAAAATGTTTCACATGTTTTAGATTGCAATAAAAGAACTCTAAAGATAAACAACAGGAACTGATGCAGATAGTTGTGTAACAAAGTTCATTTCAAGGAATTTTCTGGCATCAGAATGAAAATACCTGACTGATAATGTCAGAAAGCTGGACAGGTGAATTCTCTGAATTTCTCCAAATCTCCTTGTTTTTTACCATCCAAGAGAATATAGCCTCTATCAACTCCCTTGATAGCTCCATCAACCAATCCTCTTCAAAGACATGGTCTTTGTCAATTTTATCAACTTTTCTTAGTTCAAAAAATAGCACCTGCATTTTGCAAACCAAAATGAAAAACATAGGAAACAAACTAGAACTGAATCATAAATGGTCTCATTGGAGAAAAGTAACATGTAATGCATTCAAATCTTTGTTTTTACTTTTCTTTTTTTTTGCAAGGTTTTAAACATTGCTGCTATCTTTGGAAATGGATGATACAAAAAACAGACCGAATCCAACAAATCAAATATCTATATTATCATAATTAGAGACGGTACCGTCAGAAGTCTGGAACAAAGTTGGAACCTGCAACAAGTACCATGAAGGCAGAGTGTGATTATGCACATCTGCTTGTGATTATACTGTAATGTTTCTCCTCCTTTCTATTCTTTCCAATGTGAGCAGGACATTCATTCCAACATTTTGGCATGAGAGATGAAAAATAACTATTTGAAGCTCTCCAAGGGATTATACCAGCTTCACACAACATATAAATTCATGTTTGTCACATCCTATTCAGAAGAAGCACAGGTTACCTGAAAAGTAACAGAGGGCGTTGCACCTTGAAATGTGCTAGACTCTTGTGGGTTATCATTGCAAGTTTCTAGCATAATTTCAATTCTGGTTTCAGGGGACATCATTCTATTTATAAATTGCTGGCAGAAATGAGCTTTGAGCTTAGCAGCAGCCTCTTGAATGAACAGTGTAAAACCATCAAGTTCCTTTTGTAGAAAGTCAATTGAACTTTCCTTCCTTAGCTCAGAATTCAGGTAACCAGGACCCCTTAAGAAACTTCTAACAATCTTGAGAAGTTGTACTGTTGATAAATTAGCCAGCAAAGAGAGCTGTTGTGGCAATGGCTCTGCTAAAGTTTTTCTTGAACCTTTTTCAGAAACATGTGTTTCGAAGGTAATAGCTTTCTCAAGGATGGATATGTACTTTGTGAAGAGATTCATGAGTCCGTTAAGGATAGAACCTTCCATTTGAATGGCAAAAAATGGGGTGGCGTCTGCTATGATAGCCTGAAAATGGGAAAAGTGTGCATAAAATTCAGTCACACATACAGGTACATAAAAGAAAAAGACAAAGACAGGAAGATAGATTTATAGGTATCTATAGTCCTTTCAATGAAATTGATTGCAGTAAATTAAAATGTTAAAGAGGCTGTTTTAAAAATGAAGCCACGGTTGTTTTGGCCTTCGATAAGAGACAGAGGATGAACACAATTGCATGATTACTTGGCTGGTTTATATTATATTTTTGCAGACAAATCTAATTTACCTGTAAAGATACATACAATATAGAAAAGAGATAAAGCAAACCTGCAAGAGAGTTTCGAACTTCCAGCCACTGTTAGTGAACAGAGTACTCTGGATGTTGCCCAGCAACCACATAATTTAATAAAAAAATTGAGTTAATTTGATGGAAAAAAATAAGTAAAATCTTCAAATAAAATATTTATTTAATCAAAGATAAGTTGAACTTTTTTTTTCACTAATTAAGTAATTTATTTAAAAAAAATAGAAACCCTGTTGCAAGGGGTGGTTTTCACTCTAGTGAACAACAAGATTTTGTCGCCACTAATTGAGCTCCATTGCAAACCAATGGCTTCTTTACTTCAAGAACACCTTCGACAAATTATTTAGGAAATTAGCATTATATCTCAATTAATTATAAAATGACGCTGGCGTTTTACGTATTGTAACTTATTTAAAATGTTTTTATTATTTAAAATGTTTCAAAATTAGTTTTTTAAAATGTTTAAAAGTATATATTTTTTATTTTTCTCATTTTTTCTACATAAAGATTATTTAATAATAAAATTTAAATAATAACATGTTTAATTAATGATTCATAAAATATATCATTTTCCGCATTTAGAGTATTTCTTTGATTAAAATATTCAATTTTATTTTTGATCTAAATAGGTATTAAAATATTTTTAATTAAAATAGATATTTAAAGTATTCAATCTTTTTTATTTAAGTATATAAAATATTTTTTAATTAAGGTCACTTATTAACTTTATTATAATTTAGACATAAAACTAAATAATTTATGTTTTTTTTATCTAAAAATATCTTAATATCTGTTTTGATTTAAAAACATTATTTTATTAAAAATAATTTAAATATTTATTTTGACAAAAAATATTTGAGATACTTATATGAAAAAATATATATTTTTTAATTACTTTTTTTAAATATAAGTTAAAATAAAAGGTAAATTACATAGTTGGTCACTAATGTTTGAAGTAATTTTTAATTTTTTCTATTGATGTTTTAAAAGTTATAAATTAGTCACTAACGTAATCGTTTGATTATAAATTGGTCACTCAACGTTAACAAATGTTAACAAGCGTGACAGAAAATATACATAGCGCGCTTAGTGCTTACATGGACTAGGTTGACCACCACATACGTTGTAATATTACATATTTGTTTCTTCCTTTCCACCCAACCTCTCTACTGTCCCACTAGATGGAAACAAACCCCCCAACCACCTCCGGTCACCGACGAATCTTCAAAAGACACTCTTCTCCAAGCCGACACCGAGCCCATTAAGGAAACCGAGATCCCAAACGACATCAACGCTACCAAACTCAAAACCACCCAACTTGTAGTGTCTTCATCAGATTCCTTTCTGAAGAAGATCCTACCACCACCACAACGACTGCTTTTGACACCCAAAATTTGAATTTTAAGAGTTACATAAAGAACTAGTGAAACACTAGGAATGAGGGAAGAGTAGTAAAATTAGAAGAATTTGAACATGATGGGAAAGGTTTAACCGAATTTTAACAATTCAAAGTAACTGCTTTATTACCTAATCATCCATCTCCTCCTTGGACCTTTTAGAAATCAACAACACCATAACCAAGGACTGTCATGCAGAATAAAAGAAACTCTGGACAGTAACCACCAAATAAAACCTTTCAAATAAAGCACCTTTATAACAGCCTTATACCACAAGCATGTGTTGTCAGTACTTGGAGGCTTCAATGAAGCTTGTTTAGCAGTCTCCGATGAACAGGGTGTTGAAGAGCATGGGGAAGAGGGTGAAGTTCTGGTCGTATATCCCACACACAACATGTGGCCTTATATCCCACATCTTTAAGATAGAAGCAAGTGCTCCACAAGTGATCCTATAAATTAAAGCTCAAACTGAACACTTGAGCTTGAATCGAGCTCTTGATTTTTTTTTGAGTTTGAACCTTTTCGAGTTCGAGTCGAGTTTCAATATTATCTTTTGAGTTCGAGTCGAGCTTGAAAATTTTAAGCTCGCGAGTTTTCGAGTCGAGCTTACATTTAAAGTTTTCGAGTTAGAGTCGAGCTCGACTCGGCTCGTTTACACCCCTAGGTTTGGGGGCTGTTTATATCAAGGGGAAAAGTAGTGAGGTTGGGTGGAAAGGAAGAAACAAATATGTAATATAACAACATACCTAGTTTTTCAACGTGACGATCAACCTAGTTAATCAAGTCCATAAAACACTTAACATGTCAGGTATGTTTTCTGTCGTGTCTGTTAACGTCGGTTAAGAGTGACCGATTTATAACTTTTGAAACATCAATGGAAAAAAATTACATCAAATATTAGTGACTAACTATGTAGTTTACCCTAAAATAAAACACTAACTCAAAATCCCTTGTCCAACTCAAAGACTGGCTCGCTTTTTTCCCACTCCCCGGCAAAAATCTCTCTTTCTCATTGTATTCTCTAGGGTTTGCTGCAGATCTCCATTAGTCCTTTGTTTGATAGTTAATCTTTCCTCCAGAGGAAACGAATTACTACAATGAGAGAAGTAGTAAACAAACTCGTCTCCCGCTCTCTCTCCGTCGCCGGCCAATGGCAGCAACAACAGCTCCGCCGTCTCAACATCCACGAATATCAGGTTATTACTTATCACCTTTTTCATTTATGTATTTTATTCCTTGCGTTTATAATTTTTATTATATCTGAGAGAGTTTTAAGCGGTAACTGTGGTTTCCAGTAGATTAGTTATGATCTAAAGTTTACACTTATTTTCATACTTATGAAATGGATTTTATCTACTTGACAATTTTTTTGTAATAAATGGATTTCGAATTTACTGCCTTAATCGTTTTTATGGATCTGTGTGACGTTCTGGGAATATAAATGTCATGGAAGCGTCTTGGTGACAGACGTGATTTTGGTATCTGAAAATCAGGGGGCTGAGTTGATGAGCAAATACGGAATTAACGTGCCAAAAGGAGTTGATGTTTCTTCTCTTGGCGAAGTTAAAGAAGCTGTCAAGACATCATTCCCCAATCAAAATGAGGTAACTTATTCAATTTGTTCACCGAAGTTGTTTGTTCTTTAATATCCTGCTTGTTGATTTTGGTAAGAACAATGGAATTATTGGCTTGTGTTTTTCATTGGGAAATTTAATTTTGAGAAACTATTTTATGACATTTTGATATAAAATGACCGTATAGTACAAGTATTGGTAACTTGGATTATAATGCAGGTGTGGTTAAAAGTCAAATTTTGGCAGGTGGAAGAGGCTTGGGAACGTTCCAAAATGGTTTTAAGGGTGGAGTTCACATTGTCAAGACCGATCAGGTTGAAGATACAGCGGGTAATTTAATTTTTTTTATCTTTACAGTAAAGCATTCTATTACACAATAAATACACTTATTATTGTATTCTTCTCGAGTTTTTAATTTATCTTTGCTGAAGATTATATTTCAAGTCATACATGTTTGTTTTACTACTTGTTCATTTTTTTGTCAACATGTATCTTATTCATTGTGAAGCTTGCATGCTATTTAGCATTTGGTGATTTTGCTTTTACATATCCTCACCTAAGCAAAGGCATATCTTTAGTGTTTCTGTAATAAGTAATTATTTTTGTTGCATGCAGGGAAGATGCTTGGGCAGATACTTGTTACCAAACAAACTGGTCCCCAAGGCAAAGTTGTTAGCAAGGTTAGCCGCCTGTAATTCTCTTTTAATGTGAAACTTGCATTTTAATTAGTCCATGCAGTCAGTCTCAGTTATGCTGTGGGTATTGAATATGGTAATTGCTTGAATTGCCAATAACTTTATTTTCTATTTACAGGTTTACTTGTGTGAAAAGTTGTCACTTGTGAATGAGATGTACTTCGCTATCACTCTGGATCGTAATACTGCTGGTCCAGTATGTTCCCAAACTGAATCTGTCATCTCTGTACCTGCTGGAAGCAATATTCTTTGTTCCCCTATTAATTGATTTTGTGTGAATTGTCTAATGTGCTTATTTGCACTATTGTTTATTTTGTTTCTCAGCTTATAATTGCCTGTAGCAAGGGAGGAACCAGCATTGAAGACCTTGCAGAGAAATACCCTGACATGATTATTAAGGTTAATATAATTGTTTTATGATGTTTTGGCATAGCCAATAAGGTAATCTCTCCGTCCACAGTGATCATGGTTGTGCAACTGACTCGCCAGTTATTTCTGAAAGGTACCTATTGATGTTTCCAAAGGAATTACGGATGAAGATGCTGCCAAGGTTGTGGATGGTTTGGCTCCAAAGGTTGCTGATAGAAATGATTCTATTGAACAAGTGAAGAAACTATATAAGCTTTTCTGTGAATCTGATTGCACATTGTTGGAAGTGAGTATGGTTTTCTTTCTTTTTTTGGCTGCATTTTACTCTGACTATCACATTTGTTACCAGTCATCTTATATGGATTTCTGTTTATCTTACGTTCATCTTTGTATGAATTGTTTATTTTTGTCAACAGATCAATCCTCTCGCTGAGACTTCTAGCAATCAATTAGTAGCTGCTGATGCAAAGTTAAACTTTGATGATAATGCTGCATTTCGTCAGAAGCAGATATTTTCTCTTCGTGATCCATCACAGGAGGATCCCCGAGAAGTATGTAATAGTCTTCTTTTCTCTTTATCATGTTTATCAAATGGTTATTCTTGATTGTCTAAAAAAAACAGTATATAGATACATGATTATCCGATTTCTGTACTCGTGGCCCTGATTCTGCATTTTTGCTTATTACAGGTTGCAGCTGCCAAAGCTGATCTGAATTACATTGGCTTAGATGGAGAAATTGGTTGCATGGTGAATGGTGCAGGGTTAGCAATGGATATAATTAAGTTGCATGGGGGAACTCCTGCTAATTTTCTTGATGTAGGTGGAAATGCTTCTGAAGGCCGGTAATGATGTTCTTAACTTTTGAATAGTTTCACAGTTTATTTTTGTAGTATTTGGTTCTTGTCTGCTTACTTTCTGGGTCTGGTAGATTGATAGTTCATTAATCTTACCCTCATCCTACAAAGATCATACTTCTGGACATGACTTTATGTTGTTTCTGCTGATGCTACAATAACTGTAGAGTACTCATTCGTTAACTTCTCCAAAAATGTAGAATATGTTTTTGCTTTTAATTGTTAGATAATGTAGAGCAGGTGGTTGAGGCGTTTAAGATTTTGACTTCTGATGAGAAAGTTAAAGCAATTTTGGTGAACATATTTGGAGGAATAATGAAATGTGACGTGATTGCAAGTGGGATCGTCAATGCTGCCAAAAATGTGAGAGTTGCATAAAATTTGACATTTTCGATGTCTAAAACCTTTCTAGAAAGAACATTGACATTTTTTGGGCATGTGTAATAGGTTGCCTAAAAGTTCCTGTGGTGGTCCGTCTTGAAGGTACCAATGTTGAGCAAGGGAAGAGAATTTTGAAGGTAAATTGGAAATTAGATGTATTGAAATTTCTTACTATATCTTGATAATTATTAATGTCATTTTGATTTCCTTGTTGATTGTCGATGGTGCTGCAGGAAAGTGGAATGACACTTATAACGCAGAGGATTTGGATGCTGCTGCCGAAAAAGCGGTTAAAGCAGCGAGCAAATAAGAAACTTTAAGGTATGTGTTTCTTGCCCTTGTTTCGCATCGTCGCAGAGGATTTGAATCTTGTTAATGATAAATAACAGGGTTGAGGAATAATGCTAGCTCCAAAGAAATTTCTCGTGGTTCATATATTTGTGATATTTTTCTCATTGATAGTTATCAATTCGAAGTCTGAATTGAATGAAATTTTTTTCTTCTTGACCTTACGTCATCTACATCCACTCCTCGGTTATTGACCACCCTTGTCTTCGGTTTTAAGTTAATTGTGTTTGCAAAATTGATCGAAATTGAAATAACCCTATTGTAGGGCTCCGCAATGACGTTATGAAAAGATTAGAAAAGTTTACTAGTTTGTTGTAAGCCTTTGTATGTTCCGGTTAATGTATTTGAGAATTGAGACAATGTGTGGGAAATGATGTTTAAAACCAGACTGCAAGAGGTGGAAGATGTGTTATAATTCCAAACATGCCAGAATAACTGTAAAGTTTCATCTGCGCCTTCCATGACACCAGATGTTCCTGGTGAATCTCGACGATTATAATCGTCCGGATTGATATTGTAGTCTTTTTTGAGAAAATATAATGTGTTTGAAGTTCGCCTATATAATTGTAGTATGCATTGATTCAGTTTTGCCCAAAATCATGGGAAGTTTCTTTGTGAATTTGAGAGGTTTCAACCCAAATTTTTTTGAGAGAATGTTGGGTTTTTCATTCTGAAATAGTGAAGCTGATGATTTGGGAGAGATATTCATGGTTGAAAATTTTATAGATTAGTCAAATAAAATTTAGTATTTATTACTTGATATTTCTATTATATTAGTATTAAATTTTGGCTTTAAAATAAGTCTAACTACTGTGTGATAACTCGGTCAAAATCGTTACCAGTTGAATAAAATTTTATTTTTACAATTATTATTTTTTATCTATTTCGTTAGATTATATAATATATTATAAATTATTTCTTTTATCTTTTCTATTTTCTATTTTTTTTTATAAATATAGGTAAATATAAAGCAACATCTGTTTAAAAACCCTTAACTATTTAACAGGAAACACTCATACTTTTAATATAGATAATGCTCGACTTCAGAACCTCAAGGATTTCAACAAATTTCTTAACTATTAAAACTTGATTCATAATTCAATTTAATAATAAATTTTAAATAATGATTCATTTAATATATATATATATATATATATCAAAATTCACTTAGTTTTTCTTTTTTGTTAGAGAATCAATTTAAAATTTAACGAAAATTATGCGTTTAGTACTTAAATTATTAATTTTAACCCATTTTAATATCTAAATTTTTAATTTTTTTAAATCATACTTAACGCTTAGTTTTTATTTCATTTTAATACATTGCCGTTAAAAAAAGTTAACGGCACTATAGTTTTTGTGTGGGTTAAATACATCATTCATCATTCACTAACTTCTCACTCCTATTTTGATACTAAAGTTTAAAAAATTAACTACTCAATTTTCAAAATGCTCTTATTTTTATCACTCATTTATTTTATTAATAATTTTTATGACATGATATTTTATTATTATTTCATTAATATATAATTAAAAAAATTAAATTGGGAGTACTCTGAAAGTTAAGTAATTAAATTAAAAAAACTTTAGTAACCAAAATAAGAGTGAGAAGATGTTGAATGATGAATGATGCAATTTACCCATAAAAAGGTAACGTGTAAATCACCCGTTAAGTTTTTAATGACGAGATACTCAGATGAAACAAAACTAAACATTTGGTATTGTTTTGAGAAATTAAAACTTTAGGTATTAAAACAGACCAAAACTGATGGCCCTGATTGTCTTCAAAAAACAGTATATAAGATGCATTATTATCCAATGTTTGTACTCGTGGCCCTGATTCTGCATTTTTGTTTATTACAGGTTGCAGGTGCCAAAAGCTGATCTGAATTACATTGGCTTAGATGGAGAAATCGGTTGCATGGTGAATGGTGCAGGGTTAGCAATGGCTACAAGGGATATAATTAAGTTGCATGGGGGAACTCCATGTAGGTGGAAATGCTTCTGAAGGCCAGGTAATGATGTTCTTTTATTTTTGAATACTATCTGGGTCTGGTAGATTGACAGTTCATTAATCTTACTCATCCAACAAAGATCATACTTCTGGGCATGCATGTAGCATGTATGTTGTTTCTGTTGTTGTTCTTGCTTTTCTGGCATCACTGGTCTGCCATAGGGTCTTTAGCTTTATGGAAAATTTGGTTTCAGAAAGGTTATGCTACAACAACTGTAGGGTATTTGTTTGTTTACTTGTCCAAAAAAGTAGAATATGTGCTTGCTTTTAATTGTTAGATAATGTGGAATAGGTGGTTGAGGCGTTTAAGATTGACTTCTGATGAGAAAGTGAAAGCAATTTTAGTAAACATATTTGGAGGAATAATGAAATGTGATGTGATTGCAAGTGGGATCGTCAATGCTGCCAAAAATGTGAGAGTTGCATTAAATTTGATGTTTTCGATGTCTACAATCCTTCTAGAGTAGACATTGACAGTTTTATTGGCATGTGTAATAGGTTACCCTAAAAGTACCCGTGGTGGTCCGTCTTGAAGGTACCGATGTTGAGCAAGGGAAGAGAATTTTGAAGGTAAATGGGAAATTAGATGCACTTAAACGTCTTACTATATCTCGGTAATTATTGATGCCATTTTGATATCCTTGTTGATTGCCAATGGGACCGCAGGAAAGTGGAATGACACTTATAACGGCCGAATATTTGGATGATGCCGCTGAAAAAGCAGTTAAAGCCGCCAGCAAATAAGATGCTTTAAGATATGTGTTTCTTGTCGTCTTTCACAACATTTATGACCTTTTTTTTATATAAATGAAGCCCATTGAATCTTGTTAATGATAAACTTGTTTCCCCCACGAAAATGGTTCGTGGTATTTTGCTTCTCGACAGTTGAGCATACAATTCAAAGTCTGAAATAAAGCCCATTTTGCTTACATGTCACTTACCCCAAGTCTTCCATACCCTTTTCTTCGATTTTAAGTTTATTTCGTGTGTTGGCAAGTTTGGTTCAAGTTATAATAATCTCATGGTAGGGTATCGTGGCTCTGCAATGACGTTATGAAATGATTATAAAATTTGGATAGTTTGTTGCAAGCCTTTGTATGTTCCAGTTCGTATTCGATACTAAATGATGACTGAATTCAGGCTGCAAGAGGTGTAAGAGACCAAATATATATGCTATTATGTTATAGTTATTTATCAATATAATTGTTTTATTTATTAATAAAATGACATTCTTTTATGTCAAAAGTGTTCAAAAAGTTGTGTTTTTGTTCCAAGGGGTAAAAATAATCAACATCAGGTATTGTATTTGTTTAGAAAAAGATGTCCTAAGAAATGTGCCATTTAGGGGTTCTTATAAAAACAAGAAAACCCGTAATTTAGGGAGCAACATTTATGCTTTCAGTTTTCTTCTCCCTTAATTTTGCGACTGTTAAGGGATTTTGCAGAAAATGTTGAAATCTCAATATCCCTGGAGTTTCCGATTATATGCGTGGAAAAAAAGGGGTAATTCCTTACTGAAAACAAACAGCCCTTGCCCTGCCTCTTACAAATTGATTAATGTCTACCCTTCTATCTTAGCTTTTCAGGTTTCTCGGGACAATGTAATATTTGCTTCTTTCTTTTTTTGTTAACAATATGAAGCTATCGGAAAACAAATGGATGGTGTAATACGCTAACATAAAGGTTCACCTAGATCATCATCTACCTTATTCTCCTGGCATTTCTTCAGAAGATGCAGCTGCCGTCGTAGGTGCAATACCTGCCATACCAACATAATATGCTACTAGTCAGAAATCTTTGAAAGATAGATCCATAATTTCTTTTAGTTGTTTGTTAGAAAATTTTGAAGGTGTGTCTGTCACGCTTTGGAGAGGTAAGGGACATTGATCCCACAGCAAAAAAGAAGAGTAATGATCTCATGACACATCCAAAAGGTAACCGACACACAGTTATATATATCTTCCCTCTGAACTTGGTCATATCCTCACTTGGAACTCAAAACAAAGTCAGCGGGAACAGAAACTTTGATTTCACTACCATATCTGTTTATTATTTTATCGTAGAAAGAACAAAAATAGGCCAATGTTACGTTGTTTACCTCTTCCTGGAGCAAAATGGGAAGATTCTCAGTCGAGACAAGAGACGACATTTCACTCAAAAGCTTCTCATCTTTGATACCATGCCATGTTTCAGGAGGCAATGCCAGCAAGAGAGCTGTGAGAACATCGTTGCCAGCTGGGTAAATCCCAATGCAATTAGTTGGGCTACAGCCACAACAGTTCAGTTTATTCGAGCATGAAGGGACCAGCACGTCTACGCCCTGCTCAGACCTACCATTTACAACTGTCCCAGACACCAATGTAATAGGCTTGTCACCATTAGCCTTCAAGCTTGTAATACTCGTTTCACGACAGCAATACCTCTCTGGGGAACCGAACTTCCCAGACAACAGTTCTGCACCTTGGCAACAAACTGTTGCAGCAATGTCGGGCAGATTATTTTCATGACTTGAAGCTGGTGTGTTTCTACAGCATAAAGTCACCGATGATAAAAATTCTACAACGTGTTTAAAAAGACCAGTTTCCTGCACTTGTTTCAACACGGCTTCCTGGAAAGATAAAACAATTTGTAGTGTAAAACTTTACAAAGAACTATATAGCAAACAGAATCGAATTACTAAAAGGAAAAGGAAACAAAAACAACGAATGAAGTTTTACAGCACCTTTAGAGAAAGCCTTCCTTTCTCCTCTAGGCTAAGGTTTTGATCACCATCTTCTCTTCTCCTAACTTCTGCAACCCACTTGATGAACTCTTCAAAATTTGATGGAAGTGATGAGGAAACAACTGAGATAACCTTTTGAACATCTTTCACATCATCCGACTTCACAAGATTAGGAACATCATCCATTAAATACTTTGCAACTTTGACCCAACTTTCATGCTTACAGCTCTGTGTAAAGAACAGACAATCCATCATCGGAAAAGGGATAGTAACAACGTAAAATATACTAAATCATAGAGGGCAAACCTGAGCCATGACCTTAAGCAATAATATAAGACTAGGCGTGCTTCAAAAAACGCAATATAAAAAATAATCTGAGACGAAGTCACTCCGGTACTATCACACAAACAGTACCAAGCACATGGATCAGCCATCCAGAACAGATGCAATTGTACCAAATAAAACTGTACACATGTTGCTAACACCTGTACTAAACCAAAAATCAAGAAACTATACCTGACTAAACTTTGTGAGAGCATAACAAAAATACACAAATAAAAAGGTCAACCGTATACTAGTTCGTTGATGAGAAAGAGGACTTGGTGTGGTTTTGGTGATAATATTTGTTGCCGAATTGGTATCAGATGCATCTTAACAATAAAACCGGTTATATGAACTCTTAACATTCAAGAAATCAATAGTGGACCCACAGCCACACCACGATGAAAGCCAATGCAAGGGGAAGCATGAATGATAGTTTGAAAACATATATTGTCAAAGAATGAAGAATTTGCATAATAACAGCATCCCTGCAGGTACAATTTATGATGTCAAGATAACGAGAATACCAGGGTGTAAAGTAAGCCCGGATCTCTGTGAGGTCTGGATATAAGCAAGAACCTGGAAAAGAAATCAGCCCAGATGATAGTCAGCATGTAACACTTCTTTGTATCCCCAATGTTACTAAAGTAAAAAGGACAACACTATAGTTTTTAGCATCTCATTATCATTTCTTCGGAATATATAGCATGTAACACTTCTTTGTATCCCATTTTTTAACGTTACTTAATTATATTTCTTAATAATATCCAGTCTTTATCTAACCACCAACCAAAAGCAAGTGCTTCTTGTTAAGATCATTTTGTTTAGCTAATATTTGACAATTAATTTGGAAAGCAGACAAAACAGCATACCCTCTACGTTGTCCTGTTGCTTCATCAACATTTTCCATGGCTTCCCAAAGAAGTTTCAGAGGAACCCAATGAGGAGGATACTTAAATCGAGCAACATCTAAAATCAGGGCCATGTCACTTCCAGCATGATAACCACCAATAGGAGAAAAATGACCAGTGCCCGTCTGCAAAAAAGTCAATGCTATCCACCACTTAGCAGATGAAACAAGATGCAAATCCACTTGGATTTTAATATTGGCACTAGGTTAATAAATAGCATGGTCAAAAGCATGGCACACTACATCAAAATGGAAGACTTAAAACACGTCAATAAATGATTAACCAAAGAAATGCTATAAGATTCAAATTATTTACAATGACAATTGTAACTATATACAAAATGTTAAAAGAATGATCACGTCAGCTGATCTCATACAAAGATGAAATTTGTCTCCCCATATCATTTATAATTTTGCTTCATGACACAAATTGTGACAAGTTGCAACATGAAAAAAATATACGTCTCGAAAAGAAGACCGACATTATTACGTCCAAGGGCTGCAAGCATATGAACTGATGAGTGTTATGTTAAATAACATTACCACAAATGAAATACCAGGAAAACATACCTAGTATAACGTATAAACTATAACATTGAATCTCACCTGTTTAAAAATTGACCTATGATAGGATGAAATTATATGACACTCGTCAGAAGTGGAACATCTCACAACAAATTTGCGGAAGTCATCCAAGGAGCTTTGATTTGTGCGGAAAGCTTCAACTTTTGCTCCAGCACAATGAGCCAAACATACAAGCTTACCAAATGATATTCCTTTCTCTTTAACTTTTTCCAAAGGCTCACAACAATCGAGCATAGATTCATCAAACCACCTCCAGGGTCCTACAAAAAGAAACTTATAACTGCACAGGTGTATGCTTTTAGGTGACAGAAAATGCATTCTGCCGCTTATGCATAAAACTTTTAAGTAAGTATGAAACAGATCAATGACACACTATACCCGTTACAGGAGAGAGGGTTGAGACTAATCAAAAGTTTAGAAAAGTACAGATGTGAATAGGGCCAAATATATATAACACCGACATTAAAATTTGAACGTTACAAACTCATGGATGACACCGTATTAGAGAACTTATATGTTACAAAATCATTAGCATAACTAAATTTAGCGAATTTAAAATTCCTAGAATTCCATGGAAAATACCATTGCCCTCCTCTCTAGATTGCAAAAACATTCACTTATTATTGGTGATAAACAATAATTTGATGATTGAAATAATCTAAAAAACTTCTTTTTAGAGCAGAAACAAGCTGAAAAGAAATGTCCGCTTAGTTCTAGAAGTTACCCTTCCATTTTCTGCCAGGGTCAATAGCAAGGGCATTCAAGACCATGGAAAGACTAGCTAGTCCACAGTAAGCTGGCTCTGATTGTGTCTGAAAGTAAGATATCAACCTATAAAACCCTTCCATAGTCCCGTTTTGAATAGCTTCGATGAAAAGTTGCTGCAGTTCCAATACATTGCAACAACTGAAAATATTAAAATAGAATCACTAAAAACACAAATGCATCATACAAGTTCCGCCGATTCATTAACAGGAAAATGAGGATATCATAATCAAATACAAAAGCATCGAACAACAATCTTGTCAAATGATTAAAAAAACCCCCAAAATAACCGAAAGGTAAAAGTGGAGAAGCAATGTTTACCTTTCCATCGGAGGAAGCGAAGTCAACGGCAGGAGGAGAAGGGAGAACTCGTTTATACAAACCAGCCATCGCCATCTTCATTTTGCTTAGGTTTTCCTCGATTTATACTAAATATTTTCAGCCTCTTCTTTGCAGTGATTTCCCCCGGAAAGGAAACTGAAGATCTCGCGCAATCAAAGCTCAATCAAAGTTTCTGAGCTTAGAACTCGGCGACTTCAAAGCATCGTCCAATACGCCGTTACGCCTGTCTTCAACAAGGAGACACGACCAAAGTGACAAACACAAGAAAGAAGGGAAAAATATTACGGAGATGCAACAATAACGCCGTTACGCATCCCCCGCCTTTACTTACCCGTTTCCCGAATAAGTTAAGGGAGCAGTTCTGGTTATTGCCTTTTTTGTTTTTACAGCTAAGTCAATGGCTATCGAGTTTAATTCAGCGGGTTAATTTGGTAAATTTCCCAGAGGGCCTTGGCCTATTTCTACGCTTTGGGCTTTGCCTGGAACAGAAATTGATGTTAATGTGTTACATTATTTATAAAAGTTATAATCATCGAATTATACATAAATAACTCTTTTTAATATCCCTATTTCTTTCCTCTAAAATACTTTTATACCTAAGTCAATGTAGAATGTATAACGTCAAATCTTCAGCAACAATATTTTATATATAGAATCATATTTGAATCCCCAGGTGAAAAGAAAATCTTGAATCTTTATTTTGATCTTTCAAATTCGTAACAAGTCATCTAGGGATAGTGGCTCTCACCTTTCTAACCATGAGATAATTGAAAAAGTTAACTCGTGTAATTTAAGGGTCATAATCCTAATAAAAATTAAATTCTAATCAATTCATCAATAATTAAAATTAGTTATATGCATATGAGACTCCTACTTTGTTAAATCACTTTAACATGAATTAATCTTTTTATGATATTAAATAACATACAATTATAAATAGAAATCCTCTAACCCTTATATCTATCCCTCTTTATGCTCACTAATAATATTTTAACACGTGTTTTTTTATGTTATGTCAACACTTATATAACTTTTAAAAAAACTTATTTTATATAACTTTCAAAAAAACCTTATTTTACTTCATCTTTTACAATCTATCTCTTTCCAAATCCACATTCACCCAAAAAATCAACTAATGAAAAGTTCTATGTTATCACCTTTTGTTGGGTGGATCATTCCTTAATTGATCTTAGGGAGATGTACCATCATTTACCAAGGGAGATATATCACATGCCTTGCGGAGAGGAATCAACCACATATTTATTTAAGCTAGCATTTCAAAGTTCATTCATTTATGGTGGATTGATCTAGAATCTATGAATGAGTATTTTGGTTACCCCATTTCTCGACTATAAATAAGAGGTTTTGGGAAGGCTAGCATATAGCAAGCAGGCAAGTGAAAATAAGAAAGAGTGAATTGTAGAAAAACACATTCATAAGAGAATTCCTCCAAGAGAGAAAGAGAGATAGAGTAAGCCACCTTTGAGTGAGTATTTTTGTAAACCATCCTTATTGGGCGAGACATTTTGTATTCCTACTCATATAATAGTGGAAGACAAGTTTGCATTAGACTAGCATCCCGCGATTTTCCCGATTTGGGTTTTCCATGTAACCAAATTATCGTGTCTTATTGGTTTTATATTTGTGCCTATCTTAACCACACAAAGAGGGAGAGATGTATTCTCATATATACCTATCTTTTCCCAATAGTGGTATCAAGAGCCAAGTTGTAATAGCCATCATATATCTTGTGTTATTATGATGGAGGATAGTACTACCTATGATGGTGATATGTTCAAACTCATGGTAGAAAATTTATCATATTTGAAGCCAATGATGGAAGATATTATTTATTGCAAAGATCTATATGAGTCAATTACAGTTCAGACAATGCTCAAATAGAAGAATGAGAAAGAATGGGAGCTTTTAAAAAGAAAGGCAGTCGTTATGATTCGTAAGTATATCGATAGAAGTTTATTTGAGCATGTGTCTACATACACTAGTGCTTATGAATATGGATTAAATTGGAGTCCATGATCCAGAAGAAGACACTTCGAAACAAGGCACATCTTGTGAGATGTTTGGTCAAACTGGAGTACAAAGATGGCCAAAACATCTAAACAATTTCAAGGGGTTTGTAAATCAACTATCCAAGATAGAAATGAAGATTGATGATGAGTTACATGTTTTGTTGTTACTAAGCTTTTTATTAGAGAGTTGGGACACTCTCGTTGTTACTTTGAGTAACTCAACTCTAGAAGGAAAGCTCGCCATAGACACTATTTTAGATAGTTTGATGAATGAAGAAGCTAGCAGGAAAGAATGAGGCTTACCTAGCTAAACAGAAGCCAATATGGTGGAGAATCGAGGAAGAAGTAAGGCTCGAGGTTATAAAAAGTCTCGAGGGCAAACTAAATCACAATCTAAAATAATTTGTTATTACTGTGGTAAACCCAATCAAAAAAGTTAGAGTTCCAAAATCTCAAAAGAGATTAGAAGAACAGAACAGTCAAATCTGATCAAAGTGATCCAAAGAAAAATGAAGAAAATAACACAACCATTGTTGTCGTAAAGGAAGAAGATGGATTTTTTTTTGTTTGGAGGAGATAATTATCTCAACATTGCTCAAGATGATTGCTCATGGATTGTTGACTCGGGAGCACCATTTCATGTAACCCCACATGGTGAATTTTTCTCAACATACCAAATTGATGATTTTGGTACCGTGAAAATGGGAAATCAGGAAACAAGTAAGATCGTGGGTTTTGGCAATGTCATTTTAAAAACCAATAGAGATTGTGAAATTGTATTAAAAGATGTTAGACATGTACTAGATATGCACCTCAATCTTATTTTAGCCGGCAAGTTAGACGACGTTGGTTACATAAATCTTTTCGGTGGAGGAAAGTGAAAACTCACCAAAAATAGTATGATCGTTGCTAGAGGAAACAAGCAAGGTTCCATGTATGTCACACAAGGAAGTTATGCAATGAAGAAACCAATATAGCTTATGGTAACTCGTTCTTGGAGTTATGGCATAAATGGTTGGGGCACATCAGCGAGAAGGGATTGCAAATCCTTGCTCGAAAAGAGCTTCTACCTGAGGTGAAAGGTAAATCACTTCAACCATGCATTCATTGCTTACCTGGAAAGCAACATATATTTTCATTCTATTGAAACAATCAACCACATAGAAGAAAATATGTTCATGATTTGGTGTACATGGATGATTGTTCAATGAATGGAAAATCAATGTGTGGTTCTTTGTATTTTATCACTTTTATTGATAACCACTCAAGAAAAGTTTGGGTATACTTGTTGAAATTAAAAGAGAAAGTGCTTGAGACATTTAAGGAATTTCATGCCAAGGTGGAACGTTAGACTAGAATAAAGTTAAAATGCGTGAGAGTAGATAATAGAGGAGAGTATCGAGGTTCTTTCGAAGAATATTGTAAGTCTTATGGCATCAGACTCGAAAAGACTCCACCTAAAATATCATAATTAAATGGTGTTGCTGAGAGAATGAACTAAACAATTGAAGAGAGAGTTCGATGTATGCTTTTAAGTGCTAAATTATCGAAATCCTTTTAGGGAGAAGCAGTGAAGCCTATCGTCCACGATTATCAATCTTTCTCATTCTAGTGCTTATTTTACTTCATCTTTTACAATCTGTCTCTTTCCAAATCCACCTTTATCTTTTACAATTGATCTTAGGGAGATGTACCATCATTTTCCAAGGGAGATATATCACATGCCTTGTGGAGAGGAATCATCCACATATTCATTTAAGCTAGCATTTCAAAGTATTGAGTTAATCGATTGACGGAATTGGCCAAGAGGGGGGTGAATTGGCAATTAGAAATTTGGTGGAAGCTTTTGCAGAAAATTGAAAGTAATTGCACAACGATTTAGAGTGGTTCGACTTTCTCAACCAAAGTCTACGTCCACTACCTTAGCTATCCACACTAAGGATTTTCCACAAATTCACTAATTTGTCTTTCTTTTGAGGACAAAGAATAACCTTACAAACCCTCAAGAATTATACCCCAAATTCTTAAGAACACTCTCTCCCAAAGAGAACAATACAAATTTGCAAACTTACAAGGAAATCCTCACAAGGTAGATTGTTTGCACAATTCTAGAACAAAGAAAAGAACACTCAAGAATGAATACAATTGAGTAAAAATAGTGTTCTTGAAAGCAAAATTAATATTGAATGAAAAATAGGCTTGAAATGCTCAAACTTGAGGTTTGATGCTTTCTCTTTGATTCTCTCTTGATTCTAGTTGCTTGTTGTTTCTTGTTGTTGATCAATGGCTTCTAAGCTTGTTTAAATACACCTTCAAATGATTCTAAACGTTGGGGATGATTAGTGGAGTCAATAGAGCCGTTTAAGTATGAAAATAATTAATGAAAGTGGAT
Source organism: Hibiscus syriacus (assembly GCF_006381635.1). Taxonomy (NCBI): domain Eukaryota; kingdom Viridiplantae; phylum Streptophyta; class Magnoliopsida; order Malvales; family Malvaceae; genus Hibiscus; species Hibiscus syriacus. Next base: position 769,115 of record NW_024062788.1, on the reverse strand, counting down.
GGGAGCGTCTGTGCATCGATGCATGCCCTAGGTGCATCAGTGCATCAGTGTAAAATTCAAATATTTTGACCGTTAGACTCTCAGTGCATTGGTGCACTAAGAGTGCATCGATGCATAAAATGCATTCGATGTTTTGAAAAAGCCTGAGTGCATCGATGCATCAAATGCACTGAATGCATCGATGCATGGTATGCGTATCGATGCATAAAATACATTCGATGTTCAAGAAATTAATTGATGCATCGATGCATGGATCGGTGCATACCCTTGAAAAATTGATTTTAGGCTTGATTTTGGTTCAAAATACTTTGTGAAAATTTGTTTAAAAATAGTTTAAGTATAAAACATAAATTTACACATTTAGTAAGGTTTAAAATTGATCTTGAAAGACTTGGAGTAATAGCTTGTATTCAAGTAATTAAATCGAATATACTTTTAGAAAATCATTTACAAAATCTTAAAATTCATTTAACTTAATTTGTTATATTGAAACATCAAAATGTATTTAACAATCTCCCCCTTTTTGATATAACAAAACACTTGAGCAATTTTAAGATTTTCTTTGAAAAACTATTTTGAAAATCAAGTTTGAAATTACTCCCCCTTACTATAACATTTCTCCCCCTTTAAAACATTTTACACTTCTCCCCTTTTTTGTTAAATCAAAAAGACTCTAAAATAACTTTACACAAGGTTTTGAAAAACTTAGCCAATTTATATTTAGAAACTTAAAGATTAAGCTGCTAAGATCAAATATCAAAAGAGAGATTAGCAATTAGTTTCATAATCAATATTCATAATAAAATGTGAAATTACATAATTGGTCATAATGCAACTAATATGTAAATGATGCAAGAATTAAACCAAACCGAATATTTATAATAAGTTCAAACAACCAATCATTCAACTCTAAAAACAGCAAAATGTTTAATTAATCCAAGTTTTAAATTTAATCCCAAATACAATCAAACTAAAATAAGTCTAATCATCCATAGAAGGATCGGGAGGCGGAGGAGGAAATCAGGCTTGCATCTCAAGAGAGAGAGCATCCATGCGTGCAAGCATCTCCCTTTGAAACTATATCTGACGAGCTTCCAAAGTGTCTAAGCGTTGATTTACTACTTCGTGAGTAGCAGGCAAGTGGGATTCGATGGAAGCATACCGTAAATCAAATGTCTCAAAAAATGAACTAAAATATGGAGGCATTTGATCTTCTTGTGGAGCTGGTTCCGGTGCAGGCTCGTCATCGGGTATGTGATCATCGATGTCTTGCATAATCTGTTGAAATTCATGATCATCGTTAGAAGCCAGAGCCGGAGGAGGAGGAGGATGAGCACGAGAGGAGCTAGGAGCAGCTCGTGAGGAACTAGTTCCCGGAGTTTGCTTATCGGGTCTAAAAACCCATTGACTGGTTACCTCGTCTTATTTCCAATCCGCTTTCTTCAAGGATGTGAGATTGATTGGGTTTTGGAGAGGAATAAGATTGTCAAGAGAGACTTCCAAGCCGAGTTTGATAAAGAGATTGCTGAGAAGACAACCATAAACTAATGTTTCAACATGTTTGGATGGGATAATGTTTACGGTATCGACTAGAACACTAAAGATAATATGTGGAAGATTTATTTTGATCTTATTCTTAATACAATACATCCACCATAAATCCCTAGCACGAAGAGTGGAGTACCTACCCGCTGATGGTCGAAACCACCATGAGATCATTAAATGAAGAAAACGATCGTGATGAGATCGAAGGGTACTAACACTAGCGTTTGGGAGATATGGATAATCCACAGTTTCTTTTTCATCATAGACACCATCGTCATCTAACCCAAATTTTAAAGCTATAGTTGCGGAATCAATAAGAATATATTGTCCTAAAAAGTAGGATGTCATTCCTATAGTTCCACATTGAGTTTCGTTTTGAATACAGACCGCATTAGAATAGAAAATGTGGACTAATTGATGAAAGACGACAGGTCTAAGAGAGAACAGTTTGTCAAACTTCCATGTTCTAAGAATCGGGAGGTATTTAAATTTAAAGTCTATCATGGCTTGTAGATATGGAATACGTTCTTCCCTAATTCTATAAGATTAGAAAGAATCCATTACCTATGGTACAATTCTTCTCTTCGACGTTCAGGCATATTAAAGCAAGATCCTAATAGGCTATTAGGAGATTGAGGAACGGGATTAGGAGGTTGGTTTGAATGAGAACGACTTGACGAAGTTCTAGGGCGTTTGGGATTAGACATGGTTTAGGAATCGGAATAAGAAATATAACCTGCAAATTGAAACATATGTATGTAATTTAATCAATCCCAAAACTCAATTGAGTCCGCAATAATCAAGGTTCTCTAAAATAATCCTAATGGGCAAAGTTTTGAAAACTATTTGAAAATATTATTGGAAATATTGCAATACATATAGTTTTCATAAAAACAATATAATGAAGTCAAAAACATCAATGATTTTCGATTTTTTTTAATTTCGAATTTCAAAGAAAATTTTGAAAAATTATGTGTTTTTGATGAAATTTGTTGTAAAATCTAGTTTAGAATCATCATATAACCAATGCCCGATATAATGTTCATCCTAGAACTAATTAAAACTAGTCCTAAGGTTAAAAATCAATAAAATAGGGTTTTTGAAATATTACCTTGAAAATTTCGGATTTGAGAGGAATGTGATGTTGTTTTGCACGATTTGATAATAAATGCATGATTAGGAGTTGAAAAACTCGAAGATTCCAACAATATTTCGTTGATTTTAAGTAAAAGGAGATTTTTGAGTGAAAGAGGGATGAACGTTGGGTGTTTTGAGGTTTAGACATTTGAAAGAATGAGAAAATAGGGTTTTAATACCTAAAACCCGACGGATGCATCGATGCATAACCCTGTGCATCGATTCACATTCAAGGCGTGCATCGGTGCATCAACATGATGAATCGATGCACATTCAAAGGGATGCATCGATGCACTGTTAAGTGTATCGATGCATGAAGCACAGAAATGTCAAAAATCCGTTTTAAACACTTAAAATGCTAAATTAATTAGATTTAGTGGTATTGGCAACTCATATATTGAAGATTAATCATGTTCAATCAATTAAATTAATCCTTTAAATTTTATTTGAACATAAAATTAATTTTCATCAAGCAACATAAACTCCCCCTAACTAATAGCAATGAATGTAATCGAAAATTACTATTATATGCATTTTTCATTTATTCTTAAAAGTGCTAAAATTATTTTATACACTAAGTGAAGATAGGTCAGTTAAACCTAATTCTCTCCTAAGTGTCCAAAATCTTTCTTTGTCTAAAGGTTTTGTAAAGATATCCGCTAATTGGTGCAAAGTATCAACAAATTCTAGAACTACATCTTCCTTAGCGACATGGTCTCTAATGAAGTGATGTCTAATTTCAATATGCTTAGTTCTAGAGTGTTGGATGAGATTTTTGGTAAGACAAATAGCACTAGTATTGTCACACTTGATAGGAATGGTACCTACTTCAATTCTATAATCAAAAGGTTGTCGATTCATCCATAAAACTTGTGTACAACAACTACCGGCTGAAATATATTCCGCTTCAGTGGTAGATAATTCGATACAATTTTATTTCTTTGAAAACCAAGAAATTAGCATATTTCGAAGGAATTGGCAAGTACCGGATGTGCTTTTCCTATCTAATTTGCATCTTCCATAATCCGTATCGGAGAAGGAATGCAAGCTAAAGCTAGAGTCTCTAGGATACCAAAGTCCTAAACTAGGAGTGTCATTAAGGTATCTAAAGATTCTCTTAACAGCTAGTAAATGTGATTCCTTAGGATATGATTAAAATCTAGCACATAAGCAAACACTAAACATAATGTCTGGTCTACTTGCAGATAGATAAAGCAAAGAACCAATCATTGACCTATATAATTTAACATCCACACATTTACCTCCTTCATCTAAGTCAAGCTTTGTTGATGAGCTCATTGGAGTGTCATATGGTTTGCCATTTTCCAGTCCAAACTTCTTGAGCATATCTTTGACGTACTTGGCTTGATTGATGAAGATGCCATCTTTTCTTTGCTTGATTTGGAGTCCCAAGAAAAATGAGAGTTCCCCCATCATGCTCATCTCAAACTCACTTTGCATTAGCTTAGAAAATTCTTGGCAAAGAACATCATTAGTAGAACCAAATATTATATCATCAACATAAATTTGAACTACAAATAAATCTTTACCTTTATGCTTTAAAAACAATGTAGTGTCAACCTTCCCTTTTGAAAAACCTTTTTCAATTAAAAAATTTGACAATCTTTCATACCAAGCTCTAGGAGCTTATTTTAAACCATAAAGCACTTTTGTCAATTTAAGAACATGATCCGGAAATTTTGAATCTTCAAAACCTGGAGGTTGTTCCACATACACTTCTTCTTTTATAAAACCATTTAAAAATGCACTTTTAACATCCATTTGATATAATTTAAATTCATGAAAACATACAAATGCTAATAACATTCTAATTGCTTCTATCCTAGCTACGGGAGCGTATGTTTCATCAAAGTCTATGCCCTCTTCTTGAGTATACCCTTGAACAACAAGTCTAGCCTTGTTTCTCACTATATTACCACTCTCATCAAGCTTATTCCTAAATACCCATCTAGTACCTACAATAGATTTATTACTGGGCCTTTCAACTAATGGCCATACTTTACTTCTCTCAAATTGATTTAACTCTTCTTGCATAGCCATAATCCAATGTTCATCATTTAATGCTTCTTTAATATTCTTAGGCTCTATGCATGAGATAAATGCAATATAATTACAAATATTTCTAAGAGAAGATCGAGTTGTTACCCCTTTGGATGGATCACCTATAATCTCACTATCCTTGACATAGTTGTATTCCCTTGGGTAAGAGACTTCTCTTTCTTCAATGGTTGGATTCTCGAGAGGATCATGAGTTTCCTCATTTTTTCGTTTCTTCCTTTGATGATGGTTCTCTAACGTCATGTCTAACGTCATTTGTATTTATAACACCTATATCATCATTCATACAAGAATCCTTCCTCGGAAGGAGGTTATCATCGAAAACAACATGTATAGACTCTTCTACAACTAAAGTTCTTTTATTAAATACTCGATAAGCTTTAGAATTTAAGGAATAACCCAGAAAAATTCCTTCATCACTTTTAGCATCAAATTTGCCAAGATTATCTTTTCCGTTGTTTAAAACAAAACATTTACATCAAAAAAGATGAAAATAGCAAATGTTAGGCTTTTTATTTTTGAAAAGTTCATATGGAGTTTTCTTTAAAATAGGCCTAATCATTACTCGATTAATAACATAACAAGCGGTATTTGTGGCTTCCGCCCAAAAATATTTTGGCAAATTGTTTTCACAAAGCATGGTTCTAGCCATTTCTTCTAAAGTTTGATTTTTCCTCTCAACAACTCCATTTTGTTGAGGGGTTCTAGGTGCTGAAAAATTATGGCTAATACCATTAGAATTACAAAAATAAGTAAATCCAAGATTTTCAAATTCAGTTCCATGATCACTCCTCACACTAGTTATAGAGTAACCTTTTTCGTTTTGGATTACTTTTGAAAATGTGATGAATTTTTCTAATGTTCATCTTTAGTAATTAAGAATAGAACCCAAGTGTATCTAGAATAGTCATCTACGAAGACAAATGCATATTATTTTCCACCTAAGCTAGTAGTCATAGTTGGCCCAAAAAGATCTATATGGATCAATTGTAATACTCTACTAGTTGATACATCATTAATGGATTTAAAAGAAATTCGCTTTTATTTTCCTTTAGCACAAGCATCACAGATTTTATCATTATCAAATTTTAGTTTAGGCAACCCTCGAACTAAATCACCTTGAATTAGCTGTTGCAAAACACTCATACTAGCATGTCTTAGTCTCCTATGTCATAACCAACTATCATGCTCATCTTTTGCAACTAGGCATAAATTAGTCACATTAATAGAATCTAAATGCACCATGTAAATGTTTCCTATTCTATGACCAACAAGCATAATCCGATTAGATGCAATGTCAATAACTTTACAACCATTAGTTTCAAACATGACATTGAATCTTTTATCACAAAATTGACTAATACTCAAGAGATTATGCTTTAATCCATTCACATATAAAACATTTTTATTTTGTATGGAAGAGGTATTACCTATTGTACATATACCTTCAATGTGACCTTTTGAATTATCACCAAAAGTCACTTCTCCTCCACCGGTTTTTGTCCCCGGTCATGTGTCTCGAGCATTCACTATCAAGGTACCATGAATTTGAATTTGTTTCTCGTGCCTTGTAGCAATGCTCCATTCCCTACAAACATAGATTAATTTTTGATTTTTGGTACCCAAATTCTTTTAGGTCCATATTCATTAGTTTCCAAAATCCTAGTCCCCTTAGGTATCCATTTGTGTAGGATATCTTTATCTTTAGTAGTAATGAGTTCTTTAGGAACCCACATACTTCTAATGATTTTTCCATTAGAGGTTCTTTGGGGACCTCTATGATTGTGGTTTTTAAAATCTTTTCTAACAAAGTTGGATTTTGAATTTTCTCCTTTTTCAAAATGTTTTGTTTCAACTTTATCAAAAGAAGTTTTAAGATCATCAATTTTCTTTTGATGATCATCATTGACCTTTGAAAGTAAATTTTGCAAATCCAAATTTTTCTTTTCAAACTATTGTAGTTTGATTTGCAAATCTTTGATTTTATTTTCAAGAACATTGTTGGTTTTGGATATGAGTTTGTTTTCATTTTTCAATTTTGAAACATCATTTTTATATTTTAAAAACAATTTCTCATAATCCGAAGTCAACCCAATATATTCCTCTAATAGCTTATCATTGGATAAATCATCAAAATCAGATGAGTTAGAGGTTACCTTAGAATATTCCCCGAATGCCATCAAGCACAAGTTTGCTACTTCTTGTTCCTCTTCATCAGAACCCTCTTCATCAGAACCTTCTTCATCGCTCCATGTAGCCACATGAGCCTTGTGCTTATTCTTTGATTGACCCTTTCTCTTCAATTGTGGGCAATCATATTTGACATACCTCGGCTTTTTGCATTCATAGCAAATGATCAGGTCCTTCTCTTTTGGTTCATTTTTTAGGCCTTAATTTTGTTTGAATTTTCTTCCTTGGTAAGGTCTCATCATTTTTCTGAACCGTTTGGCAAACAATGCCATTTTCTCGTCATCGCCATCTTCATTCGAATCACTCTAATCTTTTGTGGATTTGAGAGCAACTCCAATGTTTTTCTTCTTCTCCTTCTCCTTTGGTGTCTCGTCAATCTTATCGAGGTCCACCTCATCTTCAAGCATCATTTCATGAGTGAGGAGGGAACCGATTAGTTCTTCAAGAGTTAAGGACGTTAGGTCCTTAGACTCGATAATTTTCGTCTTCTTTGATTGCCATGATTTTGGAAGGGAGTAAACTAACTTCCTCACAAGCTTTTCATTTGAAATGATCTCTCCATATGATTTGAGACCATTGACAATCGTTGAGAATCTATCCGTCATAGCTTTGATATTTTTATTTGGTTTCATTCTAAAATTTTTATAGCTATGCATTAAAATACTAATTTTAGATTTTTTTACCTCATCGGTACCTTCATGAGTGACTTGAAGCTTGTCCCATATTTCTTTGGCGGTTGTACAAGATGAAACTCTTTCGTATTCATCTGGTCTAAGAGCACAAAATATAATATGAATGGCTTTAGAGTTGAGCTGGAACATTCTTGTCTCTCCTTCACTCCACATTCTTGGATGAGTAAGAGGCTTGGTATATCCGTCTTCTACAACATTCCATGCTCCCATGTCACTTGCTTGAATGAAGTACATCATCCTATTTTTCCAATAGGCATAGTTAGCCCCATTGAAGAAAGGAGGCTTGTTGACAGGCATCAAATCGAGACCGGAGTCGAAGTTTGAAGTGGAGGCTATTGATGACTTTGATTATCGATGTAACTCTTCTCGAATCAACTCAAGAGGCGATTAAACCTTCAAATGAGTTAGGCTCTGATACCAATTGTTGAGTTAATCGATTGATGGAATTGGCCAAGAGGGGGTGAATTGGCAATTAAAAATTTGCTGGAAGCTTTTGCAGAAAATTGAAAGTAATTGCACAGTGATTTATAGTGGTTCGACTTTTTCAACCAAAGTCTACGTCCACTACCTTAGCTATCCACACTAAGGATTTTCCACAAATTCACTAATTTGTCTTTCTTTTGAGGACAAAGAGTAACCTTACAAACCCTCAAGAATTATACCCCAAATTCTTGAGAACACTCTCTCCCAAAGAGAACAATACAAATTTGCAAACTTACAAGGAAATCCTCACAAGGTAGATTGTTTGCACAATTCTAGAACAAAGAAAAGAACACTCAAGAATGAATACAATTGAGTACAAGTAGTGTTCTTGAAAGCAAAATGAATATTGAATGAAAAATAGGCTTGAAATGCTCAAACTTGAGGTTTGATGCTTTCTCTTTGATTCTCTATTGATTCTAGTTGCTTGTTGTTGATCAATGGCTTCTAAGCTTGTTTAAATACACCTTCAAATGATTCTAAACGTTGGGGATGATTAGTGGAGTCAATAGAGCCGTTTAAGTGTGAAAACAATTAATGAAAGTGGATGGGAACGTCTGTGCATCGATGCATGCCCTAGGTGCATCGGTGCATCAGTGTAAAATTCAAATATTTTAACCGTTGGACTCTCAGTGCATCGGTTCACTAAGAGTGCATCGATGCATAAAATGCATTCGATGTTTTGAAAAAGCCTGAGTGCATCGATGCATGGTATGTGCATCGATGCATAAAATGCATTCGATGTTCAAGAAATTAATTGATGCATGGATCGATGCATGCCCTTGAAAATTTGATTTTAGGCTTGATTTTGGTTCAAAATACTTTGTGAAAATTTGTTTAAAAATAGTTTAAGTATAAAACACAAATTTACACATTTAGTAAGGTTTAAAATTGATCTTGAAAGACTTGGAGTAATAGCTTGATATTCGAGTAATTAAATCGAATATACTTTTAGAAAATCATTTGCAAAATCTTAAAATTCATTTAACTTAATTTGTTATATCGAAACATCAAAATGTATTTAACACAAAAGTTCATCCATTTATGGTGGATTGATCTAGAAGCTATGAATGAGTCTTTAGGTTACCCCATTACTCTACTATAAATAAAAGGTTTTGGGAAGGCTAGCATATATCAAGCAGGAAATTGAAAACAAGTGAGAGTGAATTGTAGAAAAACACATTCATAAGAGAATTCCTCCAAGAGATAAAGAAAGATAGAGTGAGCCACCTTTGAGTGAGTATTTTTGTAAACCATCCTTATTGGGTGATACATTTTGTATCCCTACTCATATAATAGTGGAAGGCAAGTTTGCATTGGACTAGTGTCCAACGATTTTTCTCGATTTAGGTTTTTCGTGTAACCAAATTATCGTGTCTTGTTGTTTTTATATTTATGCCTATCTTAATCACACAAAGAGAGAAAGCAGTATTCTCATACATACCTCTCTTTTTCCAACACCTTTAGCTCCCCTAGCATAAATATATGAAGATTGGAACTGACCATCAAGGTCGACGAATGTTTTGACAACATCAAATTTAGATCACTTAAGTCTAACATGACAAATCTTGTGAATAAATTTTGATTTAAATCTTTCTTCTTCGACTTATCTTCTAAATAAGAACACACGAAGTCGATTTAATCAAACTTAACAAAGTAACATGACCCATATGGATGCTACTCGTACTACTAAAGTTGTTTTTAATCTTCCTTCGTCGATTTTGCTCATCAGTTCTAATCTTCATATGTTTATGCTTGTGGAGTTAAAGGTGATAACACCATTTTTCATTGACTACTTTGGGTGAAGGTAGGTTTGGGAAGATATAGATTGTAGAAGATGAAGTAAGAGAGTAATTTTTTTGGAAGTTTATATTAGTGTTACCATAAAATAGAAAAGACACATGTAAAAATGTTATTAGTGAGCAGAAATAGAGATACATACAAGGGGCAGAAAATTTATGTTCTACAATTATCTATTTATATATATATATATATGTTAGGGGTCAAAAGTTTACTATCAAAATCAAAAGGTATTGCAAATACTCTCATACATCAATCATATTAACATAGAACCGCGACTTTCACTACATGTATTTCAAATGATCACGTGCATTAACCTAATCAAATGACATAGATCAAAGTAAAAGCATTTGGCAGCTGCTCGAGAGTATTGAATAAACGCGACAAGCCAGACATTCCCAATAATGTAATTACTTTTTGTCCATTAATCAAATCACAAGCTATGTACGTAATTACAGTTGATGCAGACATGAACAACCCATTATAATCCATCCAAAAGAAGAAAATCAATTCATAACATAGCCATCCATGAACATCAGTGTGATCTAATTGACAGTCCATTTTCACCCATTGAAAGCTGAATCAGTTCCAATTTTCAACAATATCATTCCAATGGAGCTTTTGTTTTTCTTTTGTCAGAAAAGGTTGGGTTTTCCTCGATGTGGGGGTGGGGGAAACAAGTATATTTGGTTTCTCTACTAAAGCAAAAGAGAGTCTAGCTTGTAGCTATCCGTGTTTTACAGTATACAACCAAACCCAATGGTCACCAACGTTTAAACAAAAAAATAATTTTGCCCTCAGAATTCCCCTTCATCAACACTTAGTCGTTCCTCTCGGATCCCAGCTACCGACCCGGAATCGGATCCGTTATCCAAGTCCCGGGTCCTGGACCGCCTGGAGGATCCTTCAGCACAGTCTTTGGATTTCTTTCGTCGACTACTTTTCTTGTCTGAGTCGGTAGGATCTTTTGGTTCTTTGTGTTCTTTGGGTTCCTTTGGCTTTTTCTTAGGCTTTGTGGGGTTTTCAGAAGTTTCCTTTGAAGAAGTGGTCTTGGTACTCTTCTTTGAATGCTTTGGTTTATCTGATTTTTCCTTCGCTGTAGACTCTCCTGTTGAAGAATTTGAACTGCGCTTTGATGATTTTGGCACTTCTGCCATCTCCGTTGCTGATGAGCTTTGACTCCTCGAACCTTCTACGTTAACCCCATCTGTAAAATCAATACTAATCAATTGGACGTAAATGAACATGAATTATTCTGTTTGTGTTCGAACATAATAATGTGAACTTTGGAGGTCAAACTGGAAAATCTAAGGAGCTTAAAGATCAATAGTGTAATTCAACATTTTTACACATATAATTCGTTGACGGACATAAAAATAAACTGAACACGAACACATTAAAAGAACATACAAAAAGAAAATGATTTTAAAATTCTAAATGAATACAAACGGAAGATGAACACCTTTTAAAATAAACAAGTTAACACAATGTTAAATCTATAACACAAACACAATTTACTTGTTAAGTCTTACTGATCAACATAAATGAAAGCGAATTCCATAAAAATGTTGAAGTCTTAATTTGGAATGCGGTACCTTGAGAGACTGATTTGCGATGATCTTCTTCCCGAGCTTCACAATTATTGGCAGGTGATGATTTAAACTCATTCATCTGCGTTATAAAAATGAATGCCAGAATTCACACCCCATATGAATCATGGCTTTCTTTTACTTGGGGCAATGTTAATTTTTGTTATCATATAAATATGTAGGAAAAATGAAAAGAAGTTTTCATAATTAATCATAGTAATAATACAGTAGGTCTATCGATTTACCCAGCTGGGTGCAGATTTTACTGCTGATGGACCATCCCATCCTATGTGAGCCACATGCTTTACATCTGTTGGCAAACCAATCTGCATTTCAGGCTCCTTTTCATTTTCTGCAAAAACACAAAAGTTCACACATTTCTCATTCCCAGGACTCATGACTTCTTTCTGGGTTACTAACATCTGCAACACCCATTTGGCTAAAATTTGAATATAGGCAAGAGATGGAATCGCATACCAAATATTTCAGAAATGTATCTAAGGCCTTTTAAAAGGCCCTTCATCTTATTGTTCGATGCCATCTCGAAAGGCTTTGATCCTATACTAAAACAACCTCTTTGACTTTGGTTAGCCCGGCAGATGAAAGAAGAACAAAGCTTCTTGTGATGCAAAAAATGGTTAAGAAGAATTGCATCACCTCATGGCTGCAACATATGAAAAGGAGATCAAACCCTTTCCCCTTTTCTTCAAGAAACAGAAATCAAAAGAAAAAAGAAGATAATTTTGGATAAAAGAACATTGGACTGTTTTTGACAAAGGTGTGATTAGGGTGGTGGTGAATGGTGATGACAAGATAAGGATTAGGAAGGGGAAATTTCGGATTTAAGCAAAAGTTTCGTTAATTCAATGGTAGTGCATCATTTCACAGTTTAGACTAGTTAATTAAAACCAGATATTTGTCGAAAATTTAGGTTTGTATCTCAAAGTACGAGGAGACGTACTAAGTTTTTTTTTTTTAATGAAAATTCTAATTTTAGGAAGGATTTAACATGTATTATTATTGCTTCATTTATCATTTTTTTAATCTTTTAGGATAGAGGGTATGTTTAATGTAGATGTATTTAATTTTTAAATCTTTTTGTAGTTTTATACTTGGAATAAGACTTTGGAAAAGAGTCTAAACAGGAGGCTCTAACTGTTTTATTAGTACCTAAATTATCAATTTTGTTTTGTTTTAGTACCTAAAATTTTATTTGTTTCAAAACCATACCTAATATTTAATTTTTGTTTCATTTCAATATCATGTCGTAAAAACTTTGACGAATTATTTTGTCAATTACAATTTTTATGGATAAATTATATCATTCAATACTTAACTATCTTCTCACTCTTATTTTGGTCACTAAAGTTTAGAAATTTTCCATTTAACTACTCAGCTTTCAAATTGCTCATGTTTTAAGCACTATAATTTATTTTATTAATATTTTTTGTGACATGATATTTTTATTATTTTATTAATATATGATTAAAATAAAAAAATTAAATTTTGAAAGTTAGAATGATTAAATTAGGAGTAATTTGAAAGTTACGTAATTGAATTAAAAAAAATAAACTTTAGTGGCCAAAATAAGATTGAGAAGATAGTTGAGTGATGAATGATGTGATTTACCCATAAAAAAGTGTCATGTTGTAACGGTTCGGCTAAATTTTTAACGATAAGGTATTAAAACAAAACAAAAATAAATGTTAGGTATAGTTTGAAAATAAATAAAAGTTTAAGTATTAAAACGAAATAAGACTAATAATTAGGTACTAAATAGGTAATTTACCCTTAAGGTTATTACAATGAAGACGACGTAGGACAAAATTAATCCTTGCTATTCCATCAGTTAATAACTTAACCATTGTTTTTTCCTAATGTATGGTATGATTTATATATTCGAGTACTCAATTATTTTGCTTACGATAATGTACTACCTTGACTTGATTTTTGTCTCAATTTAAAAATAGTTTACATTTTTGGATTAAAGAGGAGAGCATCAAATTCTAAGATAAGAAGGATCTTGAACATCTCTCGTGGCTAAATAATCAAACAACGTCTCATACATAAATTATAAATATGATTACTAAAATAATTGTTAAAAAATATTAAAATAGTTATCATTTAAGAATTATCATCATAATAATAACACTATAAAAATTTATAGAATAAATATCGTTTATTTTAAATTGTGAGTTTTTACTCATCTTTTTTAATTTAAAACTCAAACCTGTACTAATTCTTCCTCATGTGATGACAAATTATTTTAAAACTAATGTAATAATTAAGCTTATTGCTTATGCATCAAACACGACATGCAACTTTTAGCTGAAATTTAGTTTTGACGAAATGTTTTACTGAAAATGATTGCCATTGTAATGTAACGAGTGGCTCTTGTTGATGCACCTGATATGGCGAGAAGCCAAATAGACTTTAAAAGACCGACTCTCACCGATATCAAGATCGATGCCATGGAATAAGCCGATCAGTGTTGGATTCTGTAACTTTGAAAAGAAAAAGGGTTCTTTTTGTTTGTTTGCATTGCAGAAATTCAACTTGCATATGACATGATATTTCGATACACGAGTTCAATTTTATGTTGCGTCTAAAACACTTACAGTGGCCACAAATTCTTGAAAGGAAAAAGAACGATGGAAAGAAATTTGGCAATATGATGAGGGAAGTGGCATGAACTGTTGTAATGGCATTGAATCTTGGGTGATATCCCCCTTATACACAGTTGAGATAGCAAGTTTGTAAAAACGTCGGCTTACGATTGATATACGGCTCTCCGTCATTTCCTAATTGAGAGAAGTTCAAAGCTTCGAAGAGGGTGATCATCACGGCTTCCTCTAACAGGGGTGGCACAACTAAATGGTTTGGCCTCAAGGGAATGCTGGGTTCTTTGTATGGTAGACAAGCGACCACCACTTGATGGTATTCGGTTCGCCGGATGAATTAGGCCTATTTGTTGCTATAGCTCTTCTTGAAGTGCTACCATGTCGAGAAGAACTGCGTCTTTTACTTGAATCAGGGTGCTGGGAATTGCAAACCAACAAAAAATAAGAACGTGGAAGATGAGCCAAAAACAAAACAAGAGAGAGATGAATAGGGTTAAAAGAGAAACTAAATAGACAGAACACATCGGTCTCAGTACTATGGCAAGAAAAATGTATTGGCTTCAACAAAATTAAGCTAATGAATAAATAAGGGATCAATATTCATTATACGCCTATTGATCACAATGCAGTGAAATTTGGAATGAACTTGATACGACTCCATAAATCACCTAATTCTAATACAGAGTTTAGCTGTTATACAAAATATAATAGAAAGAGAAGGATATGAAATCGGAACTTGAAAGCAAATTCTATGGATCTAAAGCTTTGCCATAACACTGCTAGAAAGGAATTTGGTGGCTAATAAGCTTTATACCTGGTAAGAATTCTTTTCTAGAAAAGGTTCACACAAGATTGAAACTCAATAAAAGAAAATATTTGGCAAAAAATTTAAGGCTCACCACATGCTTGGACAAAGTCACATCCTCAGCAGTTTTGTTTCTATGATGATCAAGATGAGGGCTAGTACTCGAAACATTTCTTTTGGAAAATGCTTCAGTTGCACCAGTGAGTCTATCCCGAACCTCTCTTCCTACTGAATGTTGATGTTCAAGGGGAATAACCCATAAGCGAGTTCAAAAACATAAAGCAAAGAGGTTTTTATTAGTATAACATCATATCATACTTAGTAAAAGCATTAAAAGAATATTCCAAGAGACAAACAAATTTTGTCCTTCATCCACATTGTATAATTTTTTTATAAACTCAAACGAGCATCTTCCGAATCATATAGTTGAGTATCAAATATTTAAGTTCCAAGAATAAAGTTTGATGATTGTCTAGTATCTAATGAGAAATCGATCTATATTAAAGAAAGCAGACCTGAGATTCTTTCTGGTCTTTCAATGGATGGTCCTGCAGCTAAACCTGCCCTTCCAGTGGCATGCTGAGAAACAGATGGAAAAGCTGTAAAATTCCGAAGGTGGAATGGAAGCAATCAAGAGCCTAGAATTTTAAAAGCACTTACCCTGCTTCTGGAACTACCGAGTACCGCCAACCTGTGGATGCTTCAACACAGTCCAGTCAAAGACATAGTCAAACTGATAACCTGCAACAATATGAATTTCAGAACCAAGAAAAAATTATTAAACTAATAATTAGTAAGGAAGCCACAATCATAATAACTAACCTTCTCTTATAAACAAGTCTTGGAAAAGCCTTTTCAAGTATGAATAATCTGGTTTATCTTCAAACCCAAAGATCGACAGTATTGAAAATATGAAACAAATTCAGCTGGATATGACTTACAGAGCACCTGTTAAATACACATATGCCATTGTTACCAAGCAGGGAAACAAGTATAATAACCATAAGATGGGCTAACACTAAATTTTGGAATTAAATACCAGACCTTTGTCAAATTTATACAACAAACTCCATTTGCCAGGTAAGCTAAAATAAATTTCACTATAACAAACATCATAGAACTAAATAGGAAATCTTATCCTTTCAAAAACAGTCGTGGAAATAGCAATTATAGTTCCATTGTACCATCCTGGAATTCAAATCGTTTTATAAAGTTTATACTATTCACCAGACATTCCACAAAAGTGGGGGAAAAAGGGAATATAAAGAACAGACCAGGTCTATAAAGATGAAGAGGCCTAATGCAGGCACAAACAATCCAGATATCAGTGAGATTAATAACTCGAAATAGTTTCCCAAAGAAAACAAATTATTCACTGGATGGCGTAATTGATCATACCTCCATAGGAGTTGAAACCTTCTTTTCAATGATCTTATCATATTTTTGCCTTTTTGTACCAGCTTTTAGCCCCTGCCAGGGGAGGCTGAAGCAAAGAAATAGTGCCAATTGAATAAAAATTAATGTGAAGAGAACTAAGAATGAAGATTCAGTAACAACATTATCTGGAAATGCAAAAAATATGACAATGTCAATACTATATAAACCAACCTTCCTCTTAGGAAATACATAAGCTTATAACCAAGGGATTCCAAATCATCTCTTCAGCTTTGCTCTGCCAGAACAATTGAAGAATGCAAGTTAATAAAAGAAAGAAGTAAAGTTGCATCCATAATTTATGGTTTGCCTTACTAGTTGAAAATGACTCACAGATACCAAGGTGAGTGTTCACATTCGCATAACGAGCTGTGCCTGTGAGGTTCTTGTTTTCCCTGCAGCAAAGAACTAAATTAGTTGTTTTCTCTATAAAATCTTGAGATCTTCAAATTCGAAATTCTATATGATCAAATCAACAAAATTATAATCACCTGTATGGGATATGCTTATGAGTCTGATGATCCCTATACTTCTTTGCAAGGCCGTAATCAATGATATATACCTGTAGAAACAAAATTTAAAAGGAAAAAATATACCAGAATATTTCAAGCTTTTGATGTGTAACAAAGTCCTATCACCAACAATGGAAAATATTTTTATCATAACTAGAAATTAAAAAAATAAAGTTGGTTGTACGAGCAGTTTAATCAGTATGCATGTGTTTTATTTGCCAACGTAACATACAAGAAAAACACAATAACTAGTACCTGATTTGCCTTGCGTCCAAGGCCCATCAAGGAGTTGTCAGGCTTTATATCACGGTGAAGAAAACCCCTTGAATGCATATATTCTACTCTATTAATCTGGAGTGGGGAAAAGGTTAAAAAGGGAGAAATTAAATAGTAAAAAACCTGCAAACTAATTATTTAACAGAAAAGTCATATATTTACCAATTGATCAGCAAGCATCAACGAGGTTTTTAATGATAGTTTCCTACTGCAGTAATTGAACAAATCTTCCAAACTGGGTCCAAGAAGGTCAATTACCATGACATTGTAATCCGCCTCAACTCCAAACCACTTGAGGTGGGGAATACCTGCTGTACCAAGGTGAATCCAAACCAAGTTACTTAAAGATAAAATGAACAAACTTTAAAAGATTAAGTAGATAGTGCATGATTATAGAAAGAGATTTGCTATCGTCTTTCAAAACCAACAGCTACCAAGACTAATACTAAACTGAGTGAAGAGTGAAGACTCGTTTAAATGTAATATGAGAAGGAAATCAATGGCTTCCATTACATCAGAGAGTGCATGTTTTTCTCAGTTTGTTTTCTCGTGAAGTAACAGTGCAGTGGAAAAGGCTAACCCACAGAAGACTATAGTCAAATTATAATGTCGTACCAAACAACTTTTCCAGACACATACAGAGAGATAGAGAGCAAGCCAGAGACAGACTTACTTCCTCCTTGAAGAAGCAATACAATTTTGACTCGTAATGAAGTTGCGGATGCCTGGTCTTCAAAGATTCCTGAATTGGGAAGAGGGGGGGGGGTAAGGTCATTGCATTTGAAGTTAAAAAAATATAAATTTCACCAAATAAAATATTGTTTTCAGCTGCTTGTTGTTCACAAACCATGATTAGGAATTAATCCGCACCCTTCAAATTCACACCTAAAATCATTAGGAAAAAAGTTGATAGATTGTCTTCCAAAATTAAACTTAAGCAATGATAATTTTAAACTTCTTCTTCAAATTGGAAGCTGAATGAACAGGGCTGGATACGGGAAACAAGTTTCACAAATGAAGAAAAGCCGCAAACTTGAAATGCATTTGCGAACCAACTCTTTATTTTATTTTATTGAGAAAAAAAGTTACTAAGAGAGCCTATTTCTTATCATGTTATTACTCAATGTCCATAATACAATGCAAGTAAAATCCAAAGGTTAATAACAGTACAAATATTATTTAATTAAAAGACAAAAAATTCAGAGTTTAAAATCCAAAGGTTAATAACTCTTTTTAACAATTCCGGATGCCCCCAAAAGAGCTTAACCTTAGCTGTTTTCAACTGATTTTTGTCAAATTCAGAGTCTATTCCCCCCAAATCAACACCTTAAAAGTTTGGGGGATTTACCAAATTGATAGCAAACCTCCAATAGATTAACTGAAAATAAAAAAATCTTAATCTTCTTCAATAATCAGCAGGGACAAAATCGTCAAAATAAAAAAACTGAGGCTTTGACTAAAAGAACAATAAGACGAAAAATGAAATCAAATTCGTAAGACGAGACTAAAAAATTCGGAGATTTCAATCTAAGCCCCGGAAAGGCAAGCAAGAAAGGAAGAAGCTTTTGTTATAATGAATATAAGAAAGACCCAAGTTTCGACAGGTAACAGGCATAACTTGAGAATGAAATCCCCAAATTTGGCAAAGGAAACCTTAATTTGGTAAGAAGAAGAAAGCTACATTAACTTGAGGAGAAGAGGAATCAACATGCGAAACTAAACATCCATATATGTAATCAAATAAAAGAAGACGTCCGGAAAAATGGCCGAAAACAAAGAAAGAATCAAATTAAATAAGAAAATTTTTGTTCTTTTTTTCTTGGCTTAATAGTCAAAAAGGTGTTCAACATATGTCTCTTGTTTCAGTTAGGTGCCTAATATTTTTTTTGATTCAGTTTGGGACAAACATTTCATTATGCAATTCACTTTGGTGTCTGGCCGTGACGGATCGTTAATGTAGACCGTTAAATGCTACCTAGCATGGGTATAATAGTAAAAAAACAAATTTTCTAATTAAAATAATAACAAATTAAATAATTGAAATTGAAAAAAAAATTAAAAAGAGAGAAAAAACATTTTTACCTTTAACCCTAAGTAATTTTTCCTCTCTTCCCCTTCCTTATCTTCCTCGTGAGTCTCTTCCCTCTGAAAATTTTCCTTGAACCCTGATAATTGTCGTTTATCATTAATTGGGGAATGCAAAATTTGTTACTATTCTAATCGATTCCTTTTTGGTTTTCTATCAAAATCATTAGCTTATATTGAAGGAAGAAGAATCGTCGAAGAAATGAAAGAGTTTGTGAAGGTAAAGTTGAAAGGTAAGTCTGAAAATGAAGTTTATGTTTGATTTCTATTAAAGGATGTTAAGTAAATTATGTTACAACCTTAATCGAATTCTTTTTGGTTTTCTATCAAACCCATTGGCAGTGTAACTATTAAAGGAAACATATAGTTGATTGTTGTTGATTATGTTCCCTTTGATCAGTAAAGGTTTGATTTTAATGGTAAGTAAATGATGTTGATTACTTGGAGTTTAATAGTAAGTAAAAATATTTTTATTTTGACAGTGAGACTTTTGAAAGATTCATAAAGTTGAAGCACTTTTGGTGTTTTTGTGCTATTGATTCTGAATTTGATCAAGAAAGGCAAATTTTTGTCTCCTTATTTAGATTCCTTTTTTTCCTGAACATAGTAAATATTTGATTAAAATATTGGTTAATGACAGATATAATGCATATAGGTTATTTGATGCATTTGGTGCTTTTGGTGGTGTTTATTAACTGTTAAAATATTGATATTTTGTTTATTTTTTTGCATGTTGATTAAATTATTTTGTTTATTAACTATTAATTATATTAATATTTTAGGTGCATGTTGATTAAATTATTTTTTTAATTAACTATTAACTATATTGATATTTTTAGGTGCATGTTGATTAAATTATTTTGCTTATTAATTGTTACCTATATTGATATTTTTAGGTTATTCAAACTAAGAAGATGAGTAATGAGGGTAATGAAAATGCTGGCAGTGGGCTTATTGGCATTGATGGGTTGGGAGATGAAGAGAGTAATGAGTGGAGTTATGATACTCAATAGGAGAGTGGAGAAGTAGGTGGACATTGTCCTTTAACTGATGATGAGATAACTTCCATCAGAAAGAAGTTAAAGTTAGTGAAAATGAAGATAAAAATAGAACTGTCACTGCATCAGACTTAGAAGTAACTGAAGAAGAAGGTGTTGGGAGGGTATAGAAGATTTTGGAAATGCAGATCTGGGTGCAGCAAATAATGAGGAAGAAGGTACTTGTGTGGGCTCAGCAGAAGTAAATGAGGAAGATTTGGGAGGTGAAAACAATAAGAATGATACTGATTACCTGCCATCTTCAGATGTTGGGAGTTATGAGACTGATTCAGATGGAGATTTTGTATCTAAGAAGACTGGTGTAGAAAGGAGTTAAATGTGGATTTGAACAAATAATGTTGCATGAGAGCTAGGAGGTGAGCAATGCAACAAATTATGGATACTGTTGAAAATGAATTTAGTAGATTGTATGATTATGTGAATTCATTGAGGATTGCTGATCCAGAAGGTAGTTTTGATTTAGTTGTTGTTAGACCCACTCCTATTGAGAATCCCAAATTTAAGAGGCTATATGTTTGTTTTAGTGCATTGAATGAGGGCTTTAAGAAGTATTGTAGGGCTGTTATAGGATTAGATGGATGTTTTTTTAAAGGTGCATTCCAAGGTGAACTTCTGACTGTTGTGGGAAGAGACAACAATAATCAGATATTTCCTATTGCTTGGGCTGTGGTTGAGGTGAAAAACAGGGAGACTTGGGCATGGTTTTTGCAAAACCTTCAGACTGATTTGAATCTAGGAGATGGTCATAGGTGATATTTCTCAGTGACATGCAAAATGTAAAAACTTTCATTTATGAATTTTAAGTGTTTTCCAATTGTTTTCTAATTTAGTGCCTAACTTTGTCTCAAGTCTAGTTTAGTGCCTAACCTTTGTCTCGGGTTCAATTTAGTGCCCAACCTTTGTCCCGGGGCCAGTTTGTGTCCAAACTTTAATACTTATGTGGATATTAGGTGGCCGAGTTTTAAAATGTTCGTATTCATTGTGGTTTTATAGTGTTTGCTGGAAAATGTTTATCATTGTTTATCAAATGTTGAGCATAGATTATGTGCTATGCATATTTATGCCAACTGGAAAAAAAATTCACAAAAGAGGTGATCTGATGATGTTGTTTTGGGCTTCTTGCAAGGCTATAACAAAAGTTGTTTTTGAACACAATGTTAACAGAATTGGTAAGCTAAAAAAAACTGCTTATGATGATATGATGGTTAGGCATCCTAGATATTGGTCTAAAACATTTTTTAGTACCAAATCAAAGTGTGATGATGTAGACAACAATTTTTAAGAGGCTTTCAATTCCGCCATCGTAGGGACTAGATTCAAGTCAATAATTTCTATGTTAGAGGATATTAGGCACTATGTGATGCACATAGTTGTTTATCACAATAAGTCACTTAGGGGGAATGGTGACATATGTCCTAGGGTTCAAAGAAAATTAGAAGAACATAAGAAATTGAGTTATGGTTGCCTTGTGATCTGGAATGGGGCTGAAGGATATGAAGTTTAACAAAATGAGGACAAATTTGTAGTAGATGTTAAGGGATGTAAATGTACTTGTAGAGTGTGGGATCTCACTAGAATACCATGCCTTCTATGCTATACGTGTAATAAGAAAGAACAAGTGGAATCATATGTACTTAGTTTGTATAAAACTGAGATTTATCAAGCATTTTACAACGTTGTTCTTCCTAATATTCCAAATGAAAAGTATTGGAAAGACACAAAAATGCCCAAGATTGATCCACCAATTAAAAGAAAAATGCCTGAAAGACCAAAACAAAAAAGGAGAAGAGAATAATGTGAACTGAAAAGCAAAAACACCAGCAGCAACAGTAGAAATAAGATGAGAAAGAGTGGAATGAAAATGACTTGTAGAGTTTGTGGGCAGACTGGACATAATTTAAAAACTTGTCCATAAAAAAATGTAAGTTTAATTTGGTTTTTCATTCTTTTGCTTTAATTTAATAATTTGAATCTATATATTCTAATTATTTTTTAAGGCAAACCAAGTCTCACCAGCAACAACTTCAATTGGGACTGCTTTAACACCACCTCTTTGTTGACCCCATGCAACACCACCTCTTTGTACACCCCCTGCTTCAACACCACTGTCAACACCGATTGCTCTATAAATTAGGTTCATGCCTACTCCAAGTGTTCAACCACCTACCACTAGAAAGAAGAAGGTGACAACAAATAGAATATCTGTTCCCCTAGAGATCATGTTATACTACAAGGGTTAAGGGACATAACAATCATGCAAGGGATTGACATGTACACAAATGAAACAACTGGGCTACATATTTTAAATGTAAGTAATTCTAATTCTAAACAACATTATTTAAAAGCTTCACATATTTGCTTCTCATATTTACTTTCATTTTAATAGCATGGAAGACCAAGTCAAGTGTTGCTTTCTCCACCTAACACAAGGCCATCTGTTACAACCAAGATGCATAGTTCAAGTCGTACAACACCACCACCACCTTCATCATCTTCTGAGTCACCTTTAATGAAAACTTCCAACATTGATCCAAAGCTTCCCATCAAAAGACCAATAATTTAGAGACCTTAGAATGAAGTTTATGCTTCTTTTGTGTTTTGTGTTGCATTGTCTTTACTCACATTAAATTTCAAGATTTGACTTTCTTTACTCATGTGAACTATTTGGGTAGTTGACAACTCATTTTGTTTAGATATATGCAATTATTTGTATCCAACTATTTTTGGGCAATTGACTTCAATAAATAAAACATTTCAAGACCAAATTTCCTTCAACATTACCATGAAGTACACTATCCCAAAAGTAAAGAATACTATACATCATTCATCAATATATGAAACAAATTTCCTTCAATTATTAGTTTTCAATTTCCCAACTATAAGAAACATTATAAGAAAAAAATTTCCTTCAACAACAACTACACCAACATTATAAGAAACAAATTTCCTTCAACAACAACTACAATTTCCTTCAACTACAATTGTTTTACCATCATTCATCTAAAGATCAAATTTCACCATGAAGTACATTATCCAAGAAGTAAAGAATAATATCTTATAGAATTAAGCATATGTCCTCTTCTTTGTACATTTTACAATTTCCTTCAATTGTTGGTTTTCAACTTTCAAATTCTTATTTTCGGTCATGACATTTCCACTTAAAATTTCAAATCTTCATCAATACATCCATTGTCTGGTTCATTGTCTATCCACTAGAAAAAATTACACCGATTCTGCATCATACAAAAAATTAAATTATTAGGCTATTAAATCATTGTCTATCCACTGGAAAAAAATTTCAAGAAACAATTTCTTGTAAAATCAGAACTGACCTCTTTCGGTTGACAACACCCATAAAAAATTTCCCTTTACTCCTTGCTTATTAGAAATCCAAATGGGATCTTTCATTCCACAATGACATTCCACGACCATTGAACAGTAACGAGGCCTTGAACTTCCACTTGACATCATTCACTCCCTACTTGTAGATTCCCAGAACTGACTTAAGGTTCTTCAATTAAATTTCAGAAAAAGGGCGGAAAAGAATGAGAACAGAGTGACGGGGAATATAGGAAAAATTACTTAGGGTTAAAGGTAAATAGTTTTTTTCCCTTTTTTCAATTTCAATTAATTAATTTGTTATTATTTTAATTACAAAATTTATTTTTGACTATTATACTCATGCCAAGTGGCATTTAATTTCCCAAATTAATTGTCTGTCACGGCCAGTCACCAAATTGAGCTACGGAATGAAACGTTCATCTCAAATTAGACCCAAAAAACGTTAGATATCAAACTAGGAAAAAAAAACATACATTGAGCACCTTTTTTACTATTAAACTTTTTTCTTCTTTGGATAAAATTAAAAGAAAAAATAGTTAAGAAATAGTTTTCGGCAGCAGTTTGTTAATGAGACAAAACGATTGAATTTATATTTTGCTTAGTTCATAAAATGGTTGCTCTTGAATTTAAATCTTATAACAACAATATTTAATTGATATTTATTTAGACAGCATTATCTTTATGAGTTTGATAAAAACTAAAGCTTTTTATTTATCTTGATAAAAAAAAGTTGTGTTCATTTATATATATATATATATAAGATCCAATTATACTTTTAAAATTATTTTTAATTTTACATATTTTTTAGAATTATTGGATAAGATAAATTAAAGGTTAAGCTTGAATAAAAAAATGAGAAAATATTAATTAAAAAAAAAAAGAAATCAATCTCAAATATATATATATACTGAGTTTTATTTTTTTGTACGTGTATGGGAAAATTTAAATTCAAATTAATGTGGGTGATTATTATAATTTTATTACATTAATTCATAAAAATTGAAAAGTCATAATGTATTGAATATTGCACGAAAAAATATAAATTAGAATTTATGTTTCATATTAGATATCAAATTAAATTGTGTATATAGCTTTACTATTTATATAAAATTATTAGGTGAGTTTAGGTTACCAAAATCAAAGGCTTTATTCATAATTTAACCCTTGAATTGTACTTTTATTTTTCGATTTTGATATTTTTATCTTATTTAAATTATTATTATTTATAATATTTTATTTTAAAAATATCAATATCAAATAAAATCATCAATATCAAATAAAATCGTATATTGCATCAAATTTTTATTACCAAAATTAAATATCAAAATGAGTAAGCAGATATAATTTTAAAAAATCAAACCATGAATTAAACTACTAAATATGTGTTTAATTATTAGCTAGGTTATCGATTAATTGGTCATTTGGTTGGTTTATTTGATTTATTTCGAAAACTAAAATTATATATAAAATGCTTCATCTCTTCTGTTGTGCCTTTCTTTCTTCATACTAATATGGTTCACTGCGGGTGGGGCCTCCTTTTTCGTTCATTTTATCGGACACATTTCACAGCCCGACCAAGATACAATCCTAAGCTGTCTCATTCCTGAACCAATATGTCAGAAACAGATGACATTGACATGTGCGGTTCCAATACTTATATGTCCACCGCTTAGACTGGAACTAAAAGAAGAAGAAAAAAGAATTACTCCAGTTTTCAAGTTTACTGGAGTCTTAACTGGAGTCTTGCAATAATGAGAACTTTTGCAGTGAATTACTTTGATTGGATTTTTTTTTGTCAGGTATCGTTTATCGTAATTCCAGTCATAACAAATGTTATTGCGGTTATAGTGTATGTTATTATGAGTAGAACATGTATATCGTTATTACGAGTAGAACATGTATATCGGAAGGCAGTGTTACCGTTATTTTACTGTTGCGGGCCGCTATTTAAAATCTTGTCTAGAATCATCATAGTTATTTATAGTAAATCTAGAATCATCATAGTTATTTATAGGTAGACATGTTGAATAAAAGTAATTATTAGATAAAAAATTTAATTATGATAGATTTCGTGGGATTATAAGCTTATGTTACGAGATTGTAGAGAAAATAGAATTCCAAAAGTTTCTATCAGTAGAGGAATACCTCTAGAAAATTTGAAAAACTCTGAAAGTTGTGAAGCTCCGAATGAATAACATCAGAGGTGCATCCTAGTGTAACCTGCGGAAGAGAACCGTAGCGAAAGATATACGGAAGAAGTATAACAAGCTATAAACACCCTTCTAGTTAGGGTATGCTACTTCCAATGTATTGTTGGTTTCCCTATACAAAAGGGAAGGCAACGCCGGACGTGTTGCCTGTCATCGGCTGGCAGAAATACCCCCACAAGTGAGATTAAATATGGTGGAAAAACAATTGACAGTTCACCTAAAGGATCCAAGAAAGAGCCACCATGGGAGAGATCTTGCTCAATCAATGTGATCACTCTTGGAATCAGTTGTTTAGGGTTGGCCATTGTAAGCATTGCATGATACTCAGTGTATATGATGTGAACCCTATTGCGTCCATGAAATGACTCACGGATAGCTTGGTGGAGAAGTAAAGTGAGCGAATTTGATAAAGGGGGAGAGTGATATTTGTTGTGAAGGCTTGTAAGGCGCATTGAATGCTTTTATAGTTTTTCAAAGGAGAGTGCAAATCCCTAAACATGAGTTGATAACTCTACAAGACACGGCATTAACAAGATATGCAACGATCCTTTCAGCACAAGAAAGAAAGCATAATGAGAAGTCATCAGGTCAGTTCAAGCAACATTCTATGAGCTTCTTCAAGATTGTAAAAGTGAAAACACATTCCAAAACAAGCATTATCAAGCTCTAACCTCGCTCGCCTAATCTATTTAACCATCTACCATTCCCTCCATTTTCACCGCACCTTCCATCTAAAACACTTGTTGTTTTCTTTGGCCTAAAATCACCTAGCAGTTATGTGGCAAAGTTGTGTATGTATTCACAGCTGGACCTAGGGGTGGGGGAAGTTTGGGAACAAACACATCTGTTCAAGAAGTTCTATCAGGTAGCTGCGCCTCTAGGCTATCAGATGACATCTACGATTACAAACTTCAAATTTTATAACAAATTTCAAGGGAAATTTTGGTAGGGTTTCTCCCTATTCAGTCGGCAAGCAAAACTCTTTAAACATGAATAAATAATAGAAAACAATAGAGAGCAGAGTCAGTATCTACTATGGCGATAAATTGTTAACATATTGCAAAGTTAAAGCATGTATACATGATGGTATGATATGCATTAGTATCTTTGTACAACATTTCTGCAGCCTTTCACATTAAAAAAATAAACAGAAGAAAATATTTTGCACCTAGTAGTATCAGTAAATACTTACTGTTTTATCTTTTTATTTTTCCTTTCCAATCCTCCTGTTTGTTTTGACCTTTATTTAACTGGAAAAATTACTTTGATCTGCAGTAACTTTCCTTGGTATTTGGACCTTAAAGGCGAATCAAACCTGAAGTTCCAGTAGATAGAGCATTAGCCGCCAACATTTCCAAATGCAAGAGAAATCATGGAAAAACTCCGTTCGAGTATCAGAATGCGGTTAGTTAGTCACCCAAACCAACTTGTCCTTCTAACAGTTCAAACAGACGGGTCTAGTTACTGGGACCCAGACTGCTTTTCAATGGCTTCCAGTTCAGGAGGCAAGAGATTTAAAAAGCTCCCTTGAACAGGCTGATCACTGGGTGTCTCTGAAGTCTCTGCCTCACCATCTATGTTGAGTATCAGATAGAAAAATTGAATATGTTAAAGATAGTGGCAGTAAGGTATATGTCTGCGGATGTAGAAATAACAACCAACGACATATGAGGTATAAATAAGGAAAAAAAGAAGTACCAAAAAGTGTCTTGACCGATGGTTTACTTGATTTGGGGTTCTTCTTCTTCAACTCAGCTAAAAATAGAAAGAAATTGTCAACTGGAAAAGGTGATTTCCAAATTCAAAATACTAAAACTCCAAGAAATATTGCGTCACAAAAACAGAGTTATTATGTAATGCCTACAATAAATCAAAAGCAGACTAGATACATTGTGTTGTACTTTCCAGCTATGCTTCATTTGACCGCAATGAAATTATAGGAATATAATAAATATGAGTTCACAACGCCCTCAAACTCCACAAGAATCTAATGCATAACCCTTAAAATTTTGTGATTAAGGATAAATATTAAGTGCAAAATACTAAAACGACCATGTTCCAGACACAACAGAATGGAGCTATAAAGTTGAGATGCGGTATTCAAGCAGCGTATATTATTATTATTATTATTATTATTATTATTATAATAAGCTTACGCATCTTGAAATATTTGTCAGCCAGGGATTCTTAAACATGATTATGGAATAAATACATGGCTGTCTATGTACATAATTCCATATACGGCGGAGAAAGAAGAATACCCATTCCAGGCACTTCAAAATCTTTGGCAATTTCAACGTTTTTGTATGTGTATCCCATGAAATTTACGTCCTTGGACGAAAGCATCTGCAACATAGAAGAACGATCAGAAAAAACAGTAATATATGTCGTGAAAAATTCATCATAAAAAGACTTCTTTGGCTTATTAGCAGACAAACAGTACGTACATGCAAAAACCATCCTGACATGACAATAAGAAGAAAAAGCAGTATTCACCAATAGAACTCTACAGAAGAGACCCAAAGAAAAGAATGACAACTTTATCATCTGCTAATATTAAACTCTAATGCTATAGGTAGATTACTTCGATACAATACAAATGATACTGAAAGCTTACCTTCCTCCATGGACCAGATTTTGATGGCCTAGAACACATTTCATCAGACTGCACAATGAAATACAAGGCAAATAGAAAACTAATGTCATAATACAATAAAGTTGCAGCATGATTAGCAGTACTGAATTCGAAAATCAAGGGATAACAGTACCTCATCAAACTTTTCAAAATTTTGAGTATCTAGCTCATCATTAACCTCTGGAATAAATGCAGCGTCAATTTCATATATTCTATCCCAGTCCACACCTCGAAACCATGGATGCTCCTAGAGAATTAAAAGGAAGAAGATAGACTTCTTTATCTGGAAACAAGTGTAAGGAACATATCCAAGAATATAGAATAGAGCACGCCAAACAACACCTTAATTTCACCTGCCCCATTTGATCCTAGCCTGTGATTAACATCACACAAGAGTTTGCTAATTAGATCTGTTGCCTCTTCAGATAATTTCGCCTCTTCAGGACACTTCAAATGAGTTCTCCAGTTCACTATCTATGCCAGTAATAAAAAAAATGTGACATTGTTAGACAAAAGAAACTTCTTAAATTCCTCCTTTTTCTACTTCGCTTCAATCATTTTATTGTACTATATTAGCTGTTATGCGTCCAAAAAGGAATTATACCAGAATCTGCCTTTCCAAATAAAAATTCATAAAACAAGAAAAATATATGAAAAACATATCTACTGATGGACTGACAATTTCTTTTCACATTCCAGCCTCGGCATAATCAGGAACAATTAACAGAGACAATACGAGATAGATCCAGGCAAAAGTATCTAATGAGAAGGAAAAATTACATAATCAATTGTCAGGTTACCTTCCTACACGTTGACAGCGGATCATCTGAATAAAAAGGTGGATATCCCACAAGCATTTCAAACATAATGGCACCAAGTGACCACCTATGCAAAATAATAATCAGTCACAATAACCTATAATACTGTCTATGTGCATGAAATTAATAAATTGTAGACATCATCAGGGGACAGTTTCACTTTAATTCACAATGTCTCATTGAGATATTAAAGCTAATATTTCAAAAATGAAGTCAGCATTCCATATAAAATAATTAAAAATGAAAAATCATCTAAACTGCAACTAGACATGGCTAATTATTTTCTAAATTACCACGTTACAGTTTAAATTGCAATGTCAGACAAACCAAGGTATTGCTATCTGCAACAAGATGGAATTTCTACATAAATACTGACCAATCACATTCCATTCCATAACCTTTCTTCAAGAGGACTTCAGGAGCAATATAGTCGGGAGTACCGACAGTAGAATAAGCCTGCAAAATGCAATAATTTGACAAGAAAAAAAAATCATCTAACAGTCACTGCTGAGTGCTTCAAATAACTCAGAACCATTACTTGAAGAAGCATACACAGTAACACAAACACATACAAACAGAAATAATTATATTTACATATATCATGATATAAAAGCGATGCAGGGTCCAATATGTTTCATTTAGTGATTCCATGATTGAAAAGATGCACAGTCAATTCACCCAACAAGGGCAACATAGCTCAAAGATTGGTTTTAAAAGGCGCATCTAGGCGCAAAAGGTCTCTGAAGCCTAGGCGCAAGATGCACACGCCCCCTTTTGTAGGCGAGGTGCACTTTTATACTAAAAAAATCTATAAATTAGTTATGGAACTTATTTTATACTTAAAATAATATTATAAACATATCTATGCTAAAAAATTTATAAATTAATTGTATGAGTATATTTATACTCATTACCCACCGATTAACTCCTAAAATAATTGTCTACAATGTATTGATTTATATTTAAAGTTTTTAATATTTAAAATTATTATTTTATTTATTTTCATGAACGTATTTTAATCCCCTTTCACCAAAATCTACACTGTTATGTTTTTAATATTTAAAACTATTATCTCATTTATTTTTAAATGATACAAATTTATTTTATTATCAATTTAAAAATTTTAATTATTATAAAAAATATTTTTTATATTTAATAAAATTTATTAAGTAATTAATATTTAATTTAATATTTTATTATTTTAAAAATTAAAATTAATTATGTATTATTAAATAACTATATTTCTAAAAAACATATACTTTAGGAAAAGCAGAAAAGGGTGGAAGAAATTATAATGATTTGTTATAAATAAATAAATATTAGAGTTGGACTATAAATTTGGGCTATAGAATTGGGCTTGTTAATAGGTCAAATATTAGGGCTAAGAAATGAGAAAATATGATAAAAGAAAGAATTTTCTAGTATTCTTCAGCCGTTTTCTTCCTTTTTTTTTTTTTACTACTGTGATTCTTTTTTTTACCTTCTTCTTTAATTTGTTCTACTTCCTATTAATATCTTTAAAAAAAATTCGAAAGGCGCAAAGGCCTACACTCGGAGCTCAAGCTCAGAGGTGCGCGCCTCTTGTATCTCACCTCGCCTCATCCAAGGTGGACGCCATCTTCAAAGTCTGACTGTGCCTCGCGGGCGCGCCTTTTAAAACTAGAGAAAATAACCTCAATGACCAAAAATCTTAGATAATATACGATTTTGATCAACTTTTTTTGGATTTGCGAAAATGACCAACAAAATCGCAATGCGATCTCTAATTCGCATTGCGATCTCCACTATCGCAAATTCACGTTGCATTTCGCATTGCGATAGTTTAAAATCGCGTTGCGTTTTTCAATTTCGCGTTGCGATAGTTGGAGATCGCGTTGCGATTTTCCATTTCGCGTTGCGATAGTTGAAATCGCAACGCGATCTCCATCATCGCAAATTCGTGTTGCATTTCGCGTTGCGATAGTTGAAAATCGCGTTGTGATTTTCCATTTCGCGTTGCGATAGTCGACAGTTGTCGTTGCGATTTTTCAAATTTGTTGCGATAGTCTACAGTTGTCGTTGCGATTTTCCAAATTCGTTGTGATAGTTAAAAAAAGATTTTGTTTCTTAAGAATTTTCTCTAAAAATTCGTGGTCGTGGTAATACGTGTCTTCGACACGTCCGCGCGGATACTATCTTTTTAGAGAAAATTCTTAAGAAACAAAATCTTTAACTGTAGACTATCGCAACGAATTTGGAAAATCGCAACGACAACTGTAGACTATCGCAACGCGAAATGGAAAATCGCAACGCGAAATGGAAAATGCAACGCGACTGTAGACTATCGCAACGCGAAATGAAAAATCGCAACGCGATTTTCAACTATCGCAATGCGAAATGGAAAATCGCAACGCGATTTTCAACTATCGCAACGCGAAATGCAACGCGATAGTGGAGATCGCAATGCGAATTAGAGATCGCATTGCGATTTTGTTGGTCATTTTCGCAAATCCAAAAAAATTTGGTCAAAATCGTATATTATCTGAGATTTTTGGTCACTGAGGTTATTTTCTCTTAAAACTAAGGCTCAAAGCCACCAATTTATGAATGTAACTTATTGAACAACTAATTGAATGAGATATAGTGGGATAAAGGGACGGTTGAGACATAATGACTGAGACTCACAAGAGTTCTACGGTTCTTTTGCCAATGTTCTAGTTTCTCTTGCTGTGATCGCTTTGAAACTGATAAGCGTTCACCATTTCCCCCAGCCTCATTAGTATTGCCTCCTACAGTAAAATCATTTTCTTGGATGGTGCTGCAATCTAAGGGTTTACATAGTCCGAAATCTGACAATCTCAAGTGTCCATATCTATCCAGTAGCAAATTGTCAGGCTTGATATCCCTACGACGTTCAGCACTCAACAGGTTAACCCTATGAAGAAAAAACACCTTCACATTTTATTTTGTTTGTATACTAACCTATGAATGTAATTGTGTTTGTGGATAGATTCAATAGCCAAAACTGTCTCTGCAACATAAAATCTAGCCTCGTCTTCAGTCAATATATCCTTTCTCATAAGTAAGGTCATCATATCTCCGCCAGGTAGATATTCCATTACGAGATAAAGGTAGTCATCATCTTGGAAAGAATAGTAGAGTTTGACAATACAATTGCTATCAACTTCAGCAAGCAGGTTCCTTTCAGCTTTCACATGCTCAACCTAAAATAAGGAAGAAAACATCCAAAAATGAAATGAAGTAGACAACCACAAGAATACCTCACGGCAGAACGAATGAATACCTGGCCTCTTCGAAGCATTTCTGATTTCTTAAGCTTCTTCATTGCATGTACTTGGCCTGTTGCCTTTTCCCTACACACTCTAACCTGCACCATAAACACAATTTCAAGTAACTCAACAAATCCGGAAGAGGAAATTAACCTATGGTACAGCACCTTAGGTACTCCCCCACACAAGGGCAAAACAGAACAAGATATGACAGGTGACATTGTATACAAGTATACCTCTCCAAATGCACCCTTGCCAATCATGGTTAGTAATTCAAAGTCCTCAACACCCAATTTAAGCCTTTGACGGCGCATGTATTCAGTTTCTTTTTTCTCCAGGTACTTTCGTAAGTTATTTTGATCTTCCTCCGAGAGGTCAGCTTCCGCTAGTTCCTTTTCCAAGATTATTCGTCTATCAAAAATCAAATCATTAGAAAATGGATCTGCAAAAGGAGATAATAATCTCTACACTAGAGCTTAACAAACATAGAAATAAAATGCCCAATGTCAAAGTTTCATTTGAAGAAATCAACTGCAAATTGATATATTTCGTAAACCATTTCGACCATGTATATTTTGACTCTTAGTTATCTCTAATCATGTCTTTAGAATAATTTAGTGCATCGATTACTACATCTTGGTTCTTGGCATACACATTATCTTTTTCATAATGTCTTCTAGAAATCATGAGAGAATTCCTCAATTTGCGACAACTTTGAATAACTATTTAAAAATCACACAGCCAAAAGTTGGATTGAATATTAGTGTTTCAGATATATCTGATACTATCCTGGGTCTCGATGTAATTAACGGCTTATATTGAGAAATGAAAGATAGTTGAGCAAGTTAAGCATAATATTAAGAAGGTAAAGGGCCGAAGGAAGCCATACCGCTCCCTTCTTTCTTGGAGGTTTCTCATTTGTTCCTTATAATGATTCTCAATGTATTGCTTAGCAGCGGCGACTTTTTGTCTGGTGATATTGGAGAGAGCTTTGTCGTCCACATTGGCTTCGTCATTCCCTCCGTTTCCAGCGTTGAACGTCTCTTCATTCCTCTGCCCAACCTTCGACTTATCCTTCGGTTGTAGCTTCGAAAGCCAACCCTTCTTCGCTGAATCCATTTTCTCTAATCAAAATCAAATATCACGCAAACAAAAATTCCCTCGCATTCTGCATGTCAACAACATATAAATATTAAAAAAAGTAAAAAGAAACTGATCATCGAATTTCGAAAAAGAACCAAGCAAGCAAAGAAATTCGCGCTGCAGCTTAGTTTACGTGAGACAATATGATCCGCGAAAAACTCTCCCGGCTATTTCTCTGCGTTTTCTTTTTCTCAATAACTATTATTGTTTTTCAAAATAAAATTGGAATGTGAAAAGGAAAAAGAAATAAATTCCTGAAAGGAGAAAAGTTGTTTGGTTTTCTTGTCTCGCGCGTTATTCTCTTCTGTTGATTTCTGATCGCTCACATTTTTATGTACGTCTAACGCCCGCTTTTCCTTCAATTTGTGGAAGGAAAGTTAGACTATATATAGATAAAAAAACGGCATGATTAAAAATTTAATAAGATGCTTAATAAAGTCGGTTAAGCGATATCGGAAATATTGATTGATAATAATGTTGTAGGTGGAAAATATGAAGAAATATTAAAAAATTTGATAACCGACAAACTTTGCTTATCGGTAAGTATCGATACCTGCACAAAAATATCGATATATATATAAGAAAATGAAGAAAACCGGTTAAAAGTAGACATGTATCGATACATTTATAAAAGTATAGGTACTTTAGTAATTTAAAAGAATTGCAATAAAAGCGTCTATAAAGTATCAATACCTTACACACATGTATCAATACATGACAATATATCATGTTGAAATTTGACAAACAGGTAACGAAATTGGCAAAATTGATTGGAAATTGACAAAACCGGTTGAAATTTGACAAAACTGTTTCAATTTGACAAAACCGGTAAAGAGATATCGAAATTGTTGAAATTTGTATCGATACATTTATAAGTATATGTACCAAAGTATCAGTACTGTAGGAATTTAAAATAATTGCAATAATAGCGGCTATAAGTATCGATACCTTATACATATGTATCGATGCATGACAATATATCAGGTTTCAATTTGACAAAATCGGTAAAGAACTACCGAAATTGTTGAAATTTGTATCGATACGTTTATAATTATATGTACCAAAGTATATGTACTTTATGAATTTAAAAGAATTGCAATAAAAACAGCTATAAAGTATTGATGTCTTAGACATATGTATCAATACATGACAATATAACATGTTTAAATTTGGCAAAACCGATTTCAATTTGAAAAAATTGGTAAAGAGCTGCCGTAATGATTGAAATTTGTATCGATACTTTTATAAGTATATGTATCAAAGTATCGGTACTTTAGGAATTTAAAAGAATTGCAATAATAGCACCTATAAAATATCGATACCTTAGACACGTGTATCGATACATGACAATATAACAGGTTGAAAATTGACAAAACTGGTTTCAATTTGAAAAAATCAGTAAAGCGCTACCGAAATTGTTGAAAGTATTGATACTTTATAAGTATATGTACCACAGTATCGGTACTTTAGGAATTTAAAATAAATGAAAAAAAATGTCTCGAAAGTATCGATACCTTACACAAAAGTATTGATACATGGGGAATGGTATTGATTAAATATAAAAAACATAACCAATTAAAAAATCAAAGGCATTGCTAACAGAGTATTTGAAGAGGCCTTACGTTTTGCAAAATAGATAGAAGACGGTCGTAGTTTTTGAAATCAAAGTGTATTAGTTGCTGCGAAATAGAAACAATGTGTTTTTGAAAGCGTAGTTGTTTGTTGCTGCAATTGAATCGAAAGGTATATTGTCGAAACCTTATTGTAGTTTTCGGAAATAGAGGTTAGGTTTTAGCGTTTGGGGTTTTCAAAGTAAAAAGGGATTTGAGACCGATTATAGGTAGAAACTAATATTCTAGGTAGAAAATAAATATTGATACTTTTATATAACGTTATAGGTAGAAATTTATATTGTATGTTGTATAAAGGTACCGATACTTTTATTAGATATTATTCCTATTCCTTTAAATGCAAGCAGTTACTATAAGATTAGTTATCGATACTTATATATTGAATAAATTGTATGTAACTTTGTATTTGATTTGATTTAATGCTTGAATGTTCATAAATTGATATATGAAGGAAAAATGAAGTCAATGGATCTCACAATTGTTCTTCGCAAAGATGACATTGAAATGTAGCACGAGAGTATCAACAATGAAGAAAATCGAAAGCAACCACTGGGTGATATATGTACTTCTAGTAAGTCTCAATGTATTTGTGTAATTGTTGTTGAAATGGTAATTGGATTAAAGTATTTAAGAACTTGAAATTGATTACAAATTTCAAATCTTGACAATATGACTGAATGCCAAAGGATGAAGAAAGCTGATATTTACCACACCAGTTCGGTATGTAAACTGAATTTAGAATGATTATTATTTAGCGTTAATTTATTGACTATGCTTAATTTCGGTTGAAACATGAGGTGTTGGAGGAATTGAAGTCGATGAGTGATGATGAGAAGGAATCGTATGTGACACTGTCCAAAAATGATAGAGAACAATATAAAGCTTGGAGGAAAGCACATGAAAAGAATGTATTCATTAAACTTGTAAATATTGTGATAAACGATATATAAAAACATTAACATTATATAATTTTAGGTAATAGGTAAATTAACAATGTAAACGGTAAAAGTTTACTAGTATAATGATAATAGGCGTAAATACCAAGTATCGATACTTTGTATATAGGTATGGATTCTTTTATTCCAACATGTTTCTCAAATAATTTGCTCGCAAAATGTATCGATACATGTGTAAAGTATTGATACTTGGAATTTCGAAACCTGTTACTTTTAAGTAATAGGTAAATTAACAATGTAAATGATAAAAGTCTACTGGTATAATGATAATAGGCGTAAATACCAAGTATCGATACTTTTATATAGGTATCGATATTTTTATTCCAGTATGTTTCTCAAACAATTTGCATGCAAAATGTATAGATGCACATATATAAAGTATCAATACTTGAAATTTCGAAACCTATTACATTAAAGTAATAGCTCAAAACCGATGAAATTAATTTAGATCCTACAATTAAACGTGTGGATAGAAATAGCCATATTCACCCAGACGTGGAGGTCAGATTGTATCACAAAATTGTCACTTGGTATATTCGGCCTTCCGGTGGAAAATTTTCCATAATTCGAGATATCAATTATTGGTGGTTAGCAAAGTATAAATCAAAAATCGCTCCAAACATTGCACAACTGATATTTGACACACTTGTTAATTTAGTCAAAAAGGGTGAATTTAGTCAAAAAGGGTGAATCCATTACAAATTCACTACCATATGGATGTGTCATTACCCATCTATTGAAGAAGAATGAAGTGTATTTTTCGCTTGACTACCATGTTTGCTTATCCTGGAAGATTGACATGTTATCCATGACTAAATCCGGATACAAATTTATTAAAAATGTCGGTTAGACTAAAAAAGATGACATTGGAGCAGAACAAGAGAAAGAGCAATTGGATCCCATTGAAAATGACGACCATCAACCGATAGAAGATGCTTCAATGGAAGAGGCTAGGGCTGAAGAGGATATTACAATGAAGTCAATGATGGAGAACATGGTTAATTTTCTAAAGCATTTTGATTCTCGTGTGGGGCTCATTAATGACCAAATCGGGGAAATTCGAGCTGATATTTTATCATTGCGTGATGAAGTCTCCTTGTAACACCCCCAACCCGTACCTGACCCGAATACGAGTCTGAGATTTCACATTGACTTTTCAAACTTTGACTCTTGACAAAATTCAAAGAAAAATTAAAGCTTTCATAAAATCAAAGCAGTTTAATTACATAAATTGACCACAATAACCAAAATCGATCAGAGCATAGTTAATTCAATCAATTAGTACATGCCAACTGTATTCAAAATAACCAAACACATTTAAATCATCTATTTTTCTGATCTGAAATTTTGTAAGGGAGATGCTGACCTGTCTTGCTCTTCTTCGCTTCTGTAACCTACGTGTGAAACAATCACACTCTAAGTCTATGACTTAGTGAGGCATAAACAAACTGACTATAGCATATCATAACTAATTCCTATTATGCACATTTCATGTAATCACGATAACCCATAAAATGCATCCAAACATAAATATATATATATATATATATACTAGGTACATACATATTGCTTCACAAAGAAATACCCATATCTTCATATAATTCAGGTAACAAATTTCCTAACCCAAAACATATAAAGCATATGTAGTAAATTTCTCATTATCTCTTTAACAGTCTCATTTTCTTCTTTATCTTTTAGTCATATGTTCTTGTACCTATTCTTCTTAACTAAGCTATATACACATCACCATCATATCACCTATATCATTTCACCATAAAGATTACAAACAATACACATAATATCATACAAGGTTCTTTTTATATCATCTTCTTTATTAGCCCATGTACACATGTGAGAACTATAGATATGTGAGTCTATAGAGGTTGTGCACTAATGCTATCACCACAGCTCGTATAAATGCACTGGAGTGCCACGTAGAATTACACCGAAGTGCCGCGTAGAAATACACCGTAGTGCCATATAAGATGTCCCTAAGGACCACGTAGAAAATTCCTTAAGAATCATATACATATGCCAAGGACCAAATATGTGTCTCAAAAGACCTCATACATGTTCCAAAGAATACATATATGTCTCGAAGGACCGCGTAGACCCTCGACTCTTGGCATGCCAACTATACCCCTAGCTCTCATGACACATAACATGGGCATTATCTTTTATCTTTTTTTTTTCATATTCATATAAACAGATCACATATTCATATAAACTCGTAGCTTCATTTACATATACATGTAATCACGTAGTTCATATAAATTTTCATATCATTTCGTATTCATATATCTCATAGCGTATAACATTTCTCATGTGTTCCTATAAACATGTCATACATATCAAACATGTTTACACAACTCATTTCTATATAATTTACATGAATCTATATTCTTTTTCATATACTCATATAATCGTATAATATAATATTTCATATAACCTCATATATCACATCACATAGATACATACTCCAGTACTCATAGTTACATATCACTTAAATTATTCATATTTACATAATTCATGGTCATATAACTTCTATCACCAAGTCACTTATCTTATCTCTTATTCTCATATGTTCATTTTTATCATATAACACATAAGATTTATTGCATATTTATATCGCATTCCTACATCACTAATTCATAATATAATTTATATCGTATCATCTATCTTATTCTTTTATTTCTTAGTATGCATTTACATTACATAACCTATATTATACTTATAAACACACACACACACACATACACACATATATATATTACTTAATTTACTTACACGTAGATCATTATCATACCTAAATCATATAACACCCAATTCTTCCTCATAAAGTTATACTATATATTCATATAATCTCATATTATCCTATAAGTAAATACTTATCTTATGGTTTGATATCATCATTTATACTCAATTCCCTTCACTAATATATTATTCTCATATTACTCTATAGTCTAATCTTATTTAACTCATCACCTTTCTCATGTAGTCATATAAATCTATTATATTGATTCTTATAATTGATCAAGTATACTATGTAACATATATGGTCACCTATCACATAACCTATTTCACATTCCCATGTAATCATATAGATCATTCATATTAATTCCTATAATTTATCACAATATATATATTCACACAAATCATTTAATACATACTGTAATATATATCACATATACCCAAATCAAACATATGCATATGATCATAAATTCATGCATTCTAATATAGGAAATAGACTCGTCGCAAGTCTTATTTCCATTAAACATCATAAACTAACTTGTATACACTCACCTTGGCCTCACTAAGTTCCAATCCCCTTTTATGATTTCCTTTCTTTCGATCGAATCTTAACTTGATGGTCATCCCGTAACTTGTTCGTGCTCGATATCTACATGTTTATACATTGATACATATCAGTATTCCATGGATATACTCTAATCTATCATTTCTTAGATCAAAAGAAATGTCTATTTCAATTTCCCTTTGAAGTGCATCGATGCATTCTACAGTGTATCGATGCATCCCTTAACATGTGCATCGATGCACTCCTTATGCATCGATGCATTAATTGCATTCGATGTTTCTATTTTTAAGGGTGCATCGATGCACTTCCTGTGCATCGATACACACTAAACAATTCTTGGAAATTTACCCTTGATGCATCGATACACATTGAATGTGCATCGATGCACATAGCCCAGAACTGTCATTTTAGCACGAAAATCGTCAACTCTTCCCTTAATTCTTCTATTTTATGCCCCTATTATGTCATTAAACTCAACTACCATTACTTGAACCAACTTATATCCATGTAAATCATCTTTAACCTCAAAATCTTATCTTCCTTATGAAATTCAAGAATCATACTCAATTTCTTACATGTTCCAAATTCCATTTTATTACTTCATATCTCTTAATTAGATTGATGACAAGTCAAATTTAACTTCCAATTCAAGTTATGAACTCTATTCTAAGATTTTTTCCAAGAACCTCAAATCTTTAATCCCTCATAACTCCATCATACTTTGATTTTAAGATAACTTAAGCTTTCCTTAAGCTTAGTTATCATCTAATAATAAAAAATCAATCTTAAATTTAACCAAAAACCCAATAATCAGAAAACTCACCTTTGACTCTTGGTTTTCACGCGTGAAAGAAGAAGAAAGATGAAGAGAACTATGGAACTTCTTTTCTCTCTTCCCACGTGGTTCATTATCTTATAAGGGAAAAATAAAAATCTTCCTTATCAAATAACCATTTTGCCCTTTACTTAATATAATAATTACTAACAACTTTTATGATTTATTTCCAAATAAATCATTGAACTAATCTATTATTCTACTCTAGTCACCAAATTCTGAAACTTTACAATTTGATCCCTAACCCGGTATTGAGGATGTTACACTCCTATTTGCGTAACGAATTCCTTCAACGATATCATACGAGTTAGGTATTTCATTCTTTATGTTCTAAATATTTACATGTTTTAAAATGTATTTGCTTTTCTTATAACAACGGTGGAGAAGGCGCTGGACAATCAAGTGCTAAATGAAGAGGATGACATTACAAATGATGATGATGAGGATGAAGGTCCAAACAAATATGCGGTGTCTGCAACAATACCGACAAGAAAACTTTTTATTTTTATGTCAATTGAGTCCTTGTCTACTTTTCAAAAAATACCAAAAGTTTTAAAATTGTTTCATTTCTATACATTATTTTAACATATAAACGTACTATTTTAATGTAATTTTGTTCATGTTGTAGATGTTATATTGAGACCAGGAGTATATGAATTTCTTCATTTTTGTTTAGAAAACTTTGTTGTTGTCATTTGGTCTTTGAAGTTGAGGTAACACAATTAAGATATTGAATTACTATAGATAAATGGATAATTTACAATTAGATGTTTCTCGTGGCAATTGTTAGCAATTTCAGGCATAACATTGATCGTGCACTTGACAAACTACTTTTATTGTCTTACCAGTTTATATTCATTTGGGTAAGATGTATGTTTTTTGCGTTGCTTACTTTTATTTATTTATGATTCCTACAAATTTATGTTTGACTATTTCTATAAACAAGATCAAGGAAAGTAAAATGAAAATGAAGTAACCTACTATAAAGATCTACAAGATGTTTGGAATGGGTATTCTGAATACAACCCGAGAAATACAGTGTTGGTGGATGATTCAACAAAAAAAATGATTTATAATCCAGTAAGTTATATGTTTGCTATATGTTCTTTCTGTTAAGCTATATGTTGATACATTTGTTCATTAACAATTTATTTATTTATATAGCAATATATGTACATATGTTCACATCCCTTTGACGGTTCATCTTTGAACGACAATGTTTTAGGTATGACACAAATTTATGCTCACTTATGCAAAATTAGTTTATTATTATATTATTGAACATGTTTGGTTTGCTAATTTCAATTATTTATATATGTCCTCAGAAAAAGGCGGAAACATCCACGATTATTTGGAAAATTTTGCGAAGGTGCCTAATGTTTCGGACTTTGTCAGAAATAACCTTTTTTCTTCTGTTTAATTTCTTTGTAGGTGGACAATTAGAACATGCTTAATTTATTGACATGATTGTTATGTATAATATTGTTTTGTATGTTTGGTTTAGTTATATTGTGTGTATATTTTTTATCCATACACATAATGCATCATTTTCAATTTTAATCTACTCAAACATATCAAACAATAATTGTATATCAAACAATAACTGTATATCAAACATTTTAATATTCCTATCCACAATACAACATGTGACTTACACAATAAAGATTCTATTATGATGAGGAACTGTAAATAATCCATTATAAGATGTGACTTTCTCGACTTTTCTTTCATTCGTATGTACATTGTTAATTTACCTATTACTTTAAAGTAATAGGTTTCGAAATTATAAGTATCGATACTTTATATATGTGTATCGATACATTTTGCGTGCAAATTGTTTAAGAAGCATACTGGAATAAAAGTATCCATACCTATATAAAAGAATCGATACATGATATTTACGCCTATTATCAATATACCAGATTGAATCCATTTTATCCAGCTCATGAACCGAAACCGTCTAAGAGAAACATACCTAAAGGAGATTGATTATTTGCTTGCATAAATACCAAGCATTGATACTTTTATATAGATATGGATAGTTTTATTCCAGTATGCTTTTCAAATAATTTGCACGCAAAATGTATCAGTACATATATATAAAACATCGATACTTGAATTTTCGAAACCTATTACTTTAAAGTAATATATTAATTAACAATGTAAATAGTAAAAATCTACCGGTATATTGATAATAGGCGTAAATACCAAAACCTTAAGGTTTATAGTTCAGGGGACAAAACGTCCCGAAAAATACTTTAAGGGCAACTCAATACAAATAATATAGTTCAGTGGACAAATGTGCATTTAAGCCAAATATAAACAATGTTTAATTTGAATTGATTTAAATTTATGTTTAATTTGGATTGATTTAATTTTAATTTGAGTTTGATTTGAAACTTTTATGAATCAAATCAAATAAGATTCATCTCGATTTAATAAGTTTGTGCGTAATTTATTAATTTTTATATATTTTTAAGAAGTTAGCATTTATTTTAATTTTAAGATTAATATGTATTGTCTAATTTTTTTTTTCTTTCAATAATGATTATAATATATTAATTTGGTGTATTTATGAATTGTTACTTTAGAATATAAATTTTGAAATTGTTTCACATATTATTATTTTTATTAATTTTTATTAATTTATGCTTATACTAAGTGATATATAGTATTATTAAATTTACCATAGTTTCTCTTATTTGTGGTGTGCCATTCAAACTTTTTGTTTTCATCTTTGTTGATCGACGACATCATCAATCTTGATATTAGTCGCCGATCATTGATACTTTTTATTGTTCTTTTACTTTTTATATTGCATCTTTATTTTTCTATTATTTTTAGTTTTCAATAAGTCTGCCTTTATGACATGTTTTTTCTTTGTCTTTTGATACGTTTTCGGTTTTTGTTTTTTATTAACTCTTTTAAAGGTTGATTTGACATTGTCACGATTGATCAGTATGCCACTTATATGTTATTATGTTGATATTCCCAACTTTGGATCATTGGATTGGATTTGGATACTTGATTTGCATTCATGGATAGGTTTTCACATCGCTCGACTCTAATTTGCAGTTTTGTTAGTTGCCTTTCAATATCTTGATCCCCTTGTACGATTAGTTTCCCAATACGATCAGATTTGTTAGTATCTATCTTTGTTCGAATTTTGATTAGGTTTTTAGTATTTCCTTGTATGATCCTCATGTGATCTTAAATTGATAATTTGTGTCAATAATTTTAGAAAAATGTACTAAATATGAGCTTAATATACCATTATAATTGTAAATCTTCATTGTAATTATGTATGTTTCTTTTCTTTTAATAAAATTAGTTGCTTCTGTAAAAAAACAAAATAAAAAGTTTGCACGAGCTTAACAAGCAACGAGTCGAATCAAACAAGTCAAGCAATAAATTTCTTTAACGAGTATGAATTTGACAAAAAAATATTAAACTTATTATATACACAAATCAAATAATTTTTGAATCAAAGCGAACCTTACTTATAATCAACTCACTTGATCTACAACCCGACAAAATCTCACAACACTATAAGAAGAACAAAAATCAAATTGAAAGCTCTCTCATCAACCTAGTATCTTTTGTTTTTGTTTTTAAACAAAAATTAAAGTTACTAACAATCTTTTCAGATATAACATAGAATTTAACTAAACAATAATAGGTTGTATTAATATTTTAATACACTCCTTCAGCATCAACTTTCATTTTATTTGT
Organism: Hibiscus syriacus; assembly: GCF_006381635.1. Classification (NCBI taxonomy): domain Eukaryota; kingdom Viridiplantae; phylum Streptophyta; class Magnoliopsida; order Malvales; family Malvaceae; genus Hibiscus; species Hibiscus syriacus. Next base: position 724,925 of record NW_024062788.1, on the reverse strand, counting down.
CATAGTAGGTTGGGGACAAAAATTTTCAAGTTTATAGACATTTAAGTCTTTCATGAATAGGTTGATTTAGTTCTTGTATGAAAAATGGATTCTCAATTAAACATAAGATCGATAGGGTGACTAAGAACTTCAACAACTGTAACAATAAGTGTTCTTTTGAATTGTCATTGATGTTGCATTATACTCTTCTTTAATGGTTGACAAAGACACAATAACTTATCCTTGCTATACTAAGGGATATAAGCATAAAAATATACATTGTAGTTCAGCATTGACTATGATGATTATCTTTATTGTTAGCAATACAAGTGTATTCTTTAGGTTTACTTATTTCATCTAAAATATATTTTTAGAAAATGTTTTTTTTCTTCTATTTTCTTAGTGCTTGATTGATGGAAAACAAGTTGTTCAATGTAAAAATATTTTCTCTAATTAGTATTTTTTTCATTTTTTGGAAAATGATTTACGACTTTATTTTTTGTAAGTAACTTTTCGAACTTCACTTAAAAGTATAAATACTCAAAATAATATTATTTTATGTATATAAAGTTAATACAATATTTTTATTATTTTCAATAAAATATCAATTATTAAAATATGTAAAATATATTTATTAATAATTTTAATAATATAGTATTATATTTTTAATATTATAATAATATATGATCTTATATTTTTATTTTAGTAACATGTATTAATAAAATTTATGTTATTTATTAATTTCATAAAATAATATTTTAATAAAAATACTTAAAATGTATTTATTAATAAATTTCAAAATATATAATATTCTTATTTTAATACTATAATTTTTAATATTGTAATAATAATTTTATTTTTTAAATAAATAATCAATATATTTTATAACAATTTTATTTTAATAGTATATAATATTTTTATTTATAAAAGTATAGAAATAATATTTTAATAATAATATTAACATAAATAATATTAAATAAATGATTGATTTTTGTAATAAATAATTTCTAGAAATTTATCTAATTGAAAAACAGTTTACACAACATCATCCGCTTACCATAAAATATTTTTAAAAAGATATAAGTTATTAAAAAAAACATTTTTAGTGAAAGAAAGAAACCCTTTATATATCTTAGCATCCATAAAATTACTTCTTTATTCAGATTTTACATATAACGACTTATAATTCTAACTTCAAAAAATATTTAATCTTATTAAAATTAGTTAAATAAGACTACTAACTAATTGCTAATATATTATAGCGTCGTCTAAAATTTTGCCTTTATTAACATAAATTTTGGCATTCGGTGCTTAAAAAGCTAAGCATACAAACTAAGCTACTAACAATTTATTCACATATAACATAAACTTAATTACATACAATACGTTGGTCACCCGCAAGTATTGATACGAAAACATTTATATTTGGGATACATAAATAGTTAGTAGACCGAATCAATAGAAAGGTGAACAATTTTTTGTTTTAAAAATTTAAACCAAATAATTTGTTTGAATAATAAATTACATATAAATATATGTACATTTAATTTATTTAATCTAATACAAAATTAAATATAAATAATTCAATTTAATTAATCGTACGTGTTTAAAGTTGCCGTTTTAATTTTTTATTTTGGGCCTGTTCTGACACAAGCCTCATTTTCATGGACACCTTACCCTACTGAAAAATCCAAACTGTTGAGCCCAGGCCTAACTGTCCGGAGGACAAACCTCGTAAATTCAACTCAACACTTGGACAATTGGGTAATTTCATGTTTTTATTCCAACTGCTCGCTCTATTTCCACTGCACTTTGCGAGTACTTACTCCTAACTCACTCGATCACTTTGCACACAGCGAAGACTGTGAAGACTTCAAACGGAAAATACAATGCCGACGAATTCACATTCCGTAGGTTTTCCGTTTTTCTTGATCTGAAAACCCGGGGTTGCCATACTAAATTATTTCTAATTTTCAGATCCTATTAAACAGTTTTAATCTTTGCGTCGATGAATCTCAATTTTTGAGGCTGTTGACGGAGTGAATTTTGGATTTTAAATGCAGGAAATGTCCAGAAGTCTAGTTGGATTTATGGTTCTATTACACTTTCTATCAATCTGTGAAGCCGCTTCGTTTTTTCAGCCGATCTCCGATTCTCATCGATCTGCCGCTCTTGAGCTCTTCAGTCCCGACCGTGGATCATTCAAGAGGTTTTCTTAAACTCCTGTTTATTTTTTAACCACATTTCTCCATTTACTGTTTTTTGGTTAAGAAATGAAATTAGGAGATTATGGGGAAGAAATAACTTTGAAACTCAAACTTAGTTATGTTTAATTTTTCCCCATTTTCAGTGATGAGGAATTTAATAGTCTAGTTATTTTTTTATTGGAAATAAATAGAGATATTTGAGAATTAGGTTTGAGGAAGGCCTATCTTTTTTGATGTAATTGATCTCACCAGTTTAGAAGAGACATACGAAGCACTAAGAACATTTGACGTTCTTGGAATTAAAAAGAAGCCTAATGTAACCGCCACAGCTTGCCGTTTAATTTCGGTAGCTGTTGGGTCATCATCATCAACCCCAAAGGATCTTTTCTACGCTTTAAAAGCAAATAGCATAGCGAAATGCAAGATAAAAGATAAAGCTTTTCAGGTATTTAATATACTTTGCCAATTTGGCACTAACTTATTATTGAAGATATTTGAACTCGTTTTTAATCCTGGCTCTTAAATTTGTTTTTATTCCTTTGCAAAAGGGCATTATAACAAGACTTAATGCTGCTGTCAATAGCGCAAGTTCATTGCTTGAATTCCACTACTCAGTAGGAGGTTTGGTGCTTATCAAGGTAATAAATGAGTACATGATACTGTTTATCCCGATGCATGTAATTTAATAGATCTTATGTGTTTTCTAGCGGATATATGCATGCACTAAATTTGCTTTGTTTACTATTTCAGTCAAGGGACCTTATTTATCCAGCTTCTAGCTTTTTAGTTGTTTCTATTTCCCCCCTTACATTCTAATACATTGTTTGTCAGTTGCTGGATCAGAGTTCCAAACCTGACGTTCATCTTGTTAATGCTGATGGAATTTTTGACTCGGTCAAGGTTTGTTGTTATTATTATATTTAGTTTGTGGACTAGTTGATGGTACGGAGAGATTTTGTTTGTGGAGGACTCATTCTTGAACTGCCTCTAACTTCTAATCTTATTTTTATATTAGCTTTTTCACTTCAGCCCACTTCTATAACCTGATTTTACAACGACATGTTTTTATTAAATGGTTGATTTCATGTTACAAATTGTTTTCAGGCTTTCAGCCAGAGTGATGGTAGGTGGCGCTATAGTTCAAATAATCCCGAGTCCAGTGCATTTGCTGCTGGTAAAGATTTTTTTAGATTCTAATTTTTTTTCGAGACAACGTCCTGGGGTTTTCTATTGTGTGTTCTTTAAGGAGCCCTTCCCAAATGCTCCATCTTTTTCAATTAATGCCATCCCTTGTAAGATGATGCTACAATTTCTAGGCACATATCATTAGATAATTTGGTCCATGTTTTTCTCAGCCATGTGTCGTTGTAATAACAAAATCTCGAGCGACCAAAAAATTGGTGTAGAGTTAACAATTTTGGTGCCTCGGCTAACATTTTCTGGTAATCCATTAAACATTTTTGTGTGACATAAAAATATGGGTATTCGGATGAATATCTTGGTAAACTGTTTTAAATTCCGTTAGATAAGTACATTTTTTGGTAAAAGCCATAAAAGTTATGGGTCTCGTTTACATATTTTGGAAAAACATCAAAACTTTTGGTCTATACGTATTTTGGTAAACCTATGAATTTAGGTGTATCCATAAAATTTAGATATCTGAGTACATATTTTTGTATGGATAACAAATGTTGGTAGAGCAAAATATTTTGGTATTAGTTATTTTGGTACTAGTTAGAAACATTGACCGACTGTTAATCGGAATCGACCGATCACTGATTGTCATTGACTGTATATTCATATTTTTAACAAAATACCAAAATTATTATACTCAAAGACTCTTTACGAAACACCAAAATTATTATACATATATATTTAGGTGTAGCATTAGCAACTTTTGTAAAGCTTTAGACGTTTTTTTATTACCATAGAAATTGTGGTATTATTAGTACCAAAAATTTTATAATGCTTTTCCAAATTTCTACTTTATTTATTGATTAATGAAGGAGCGATTGGGAAATGTTCTCTAGAATTTTCCGAATGTCCTGCACAACCACCATTTAGCATTTTTTTTGAAGACAATGTCTTCATAAATGTTGTTTACCTTTTTTTCATTTATCAATTGTTCAATTCAGTTGTGAGATAGTTATTTGTCAAGGCCCGCCATATTTTTGCAGGAATTGCACTTGAAACGCTTGCAGGAGTTGTTTCGTTAGCATCTTCTGAACTTGACCAATCTTTGGTAAGTAGTAAATGTTGCTTGCTTTGATTTGGTGAAGTTTTGACCAGTTTATGAATCTGAATTGTTAATCAGCTCAAAATGTATGATAAGATGTTCTCTTGTTAAACTTCATGTGTTTTTTTTTTTTGTAGTGAACTGCTTGGGTTTAGCTATATAGGTTTTGCAATTTCTGCTTTGATTACTTTTTGCTCTTAATACATGTGTGATATCTAGCTTATAGATGTGGTGGATCTTAATCAATGTTTCTTTAAGGCAATATAAGGATTATTACCCAGATATTCAATTATTTTGGATGTTATCATTGAATTTTCTTGTTGTAAAAAAGAAGTGGACTGTGGGTTATACCTCTGGTAACAATGAGGGCTTTGTGAACTCTTCTAAGGAAAAATGGATTTTCCTTCTAGTAAGCATTGAGCTACCTTTCTATGCAGCTATGAGTAGGGGTGTAAACGAGCCGAGTCGAGCTCGGAATTGCCGAGCTCGACTCGAAAACTATAAATCTAAGCTCGACTCGAAAACTCGCGAGCCTAAAATTTTCAAACTCGACTCGAACTCGAAAATAATATTGAAACTCGACTCGAACTCGAAAAAGCTCAAACTAAAAAAAAATTCAAGAGCTCGACTGAAGCTCGAAACTCGAGCTCGATTCAAGCTCAAGTGCTCACCGCGCGGCTCCGCATATTAAACCATTGAGTTTGGGCTTTAATTTATAGGATCACTTGTGGAGCACTTGCTTCTATCTTAAAGATGTGGGATATAAGGCCACATGCTGTGAGTGGGATATACGACTAGAACTCCGCCCTCTTCCCCGTGCTCTTCACCCTCTTCAACACCCTGTTCGGTATCATATTTAGCAGCTGATTTGTAGTCATCACTCGGCTCATCACCCAATTTACATGATCTTTTCCCCTTGTTTGAACTTAGCAAGTTAGTCATCTTTATCCATTCAGTATCATATTCAGCAGACGATTCATAGTCGGGATTCATCTTATCTCTTAGTTTATATCCTTATTTCCCTGGCTTTACACTTTGAAAGTCATCCTTGACGGACCAATCGCTATCATCATCTAGAGGTGATCCAATCATGAACAAATCTGGCTTCTTAAGCCTATTATCTTCTTCAACATATAACTTCCCTTTATTCTTTTGCTCATTACGTTTTTTTCTTTCACTGCTTTCTGGAACTTCGAATGTGCAATGTACTTCAAATACATCATGAACAGATTTAGCAAAATTGGCAGAACTTGGAGTGACTTTCTCTGATGGATCTTCAGAAGTTTTTAGTTTTTAACATTTAGGGGGAAGTTTTGCTCTTGGACTGGTACATTGGGACTCCGATTTTACCTTTATTTTTTCTTTGTACTAACTTCTTTACAATCTGAAATCTCTTTCACCTTCTCCTCTAGAATTCTGATCTGTTCCCAGTAAGAATTGAACTCCGCTGAGATTGGTGAACTTCTCCTTGAATCAAAGCCATGATCGCGGACTACTGAGCCAAGATTTCTAGCATCTATGCTTGAACTCGATTCTAGCATTGGATTTGCATGCTTTTCTCCATCGCTAGTACTCTTTACTTTAGAGAAATCCGTCGATAGAAGTGACGGCAGGGAGCTGAGTCTTCTAATAGTGGAATAAATCTCTCTTTCTCCTTGTGTTGCATCATTTCGTTTTGCAAATCGATTCTCCGGAAAATTTTTCTCAATGTCATCCAATTCATCACACCCCAAACTTAGAAGTTTGTACTTATAAGCCTCAATTTGGAACTCAAGAGCAGAAATTTCCATTTCTTTCTGATACATCAGCTCTTCGAAAATCGCAAGAGATTCCTCTGTATGCTTATCTTTTCTTCTGCCATTCTCTTGTATTGGCTTGCTTCCATCTTCATCGAGGCCTTTTCACCTTGCAACCACAATATCATTGACATAGCTAGGAAATGGAGTTTTGCAGGTGATTTCTTGAATTTTTTATTCAAATAAGAAGAAGAAGAAGAAAGTTACCTGCATTGGCTTGCGTTTACTCCTCCTTTCGGAGACAATACAAAAGTTTGAAATATAATCGAGACTCGAGAGCCCCCATGTTTGTTGCAGAAAGCTTGAGAATACACAAAATAGAGAGTTGAAGAGAGAAAAAGAAAACCAAAGAAACGTGGACAGTTGACAGGTATTCAAGCCCGTGTTTTAGAAATGGAGTATTAGCATTTTAGGACCTGTTATATTTGTAATCTTCTGATTTCGTCATTAATCAAGGTTTACGTTTTTATGATTTGGGTTAATTTATTTTTATTTTATGTTTTGATCACCGTTTGTTTTGATAATGAACCTATTGATGATTTGACCAAGTGTGATTTATTAGTTTATTTACATATAAACCCTTGTTAATTTCATTAATTTCATTTTGCATAATTTGTATGTTACTTTCATGTGCATAACTTAACCCCTATCATATAATCGGGTTTAGGGTTTAGGGCTTAAGGTTTAGGGTTTGAGATTTAGGATTTATGGTTTATAGTTTATAGTTTAGATTTTAGAGTTTAGGGTTTAGGGTGTAATCTAACATGTGCTTAAATAAATGGGCTTTTAATTTTCTTTTAATACCCTATCACATAATCGGATTAAGGGTTTAGAGTTTAGGGTTTAGATTTAGTGATTAGGGTTTATGATTTATAGTTTAGGGTTTATAGTTTAGGGTTGGGTTTAGGGTTTAGGATGTAATCTAACATGTGCTTAATTAAATGTGTTTTATTTTTCTTTTAGTAATATACAATGTAACAATTGGACTTGGGTTGCTTAATTAAAAAAATTAAAAATTGTGGGTAGTTGTATTATAGAATTTTTAATATATTTTTAAAATTTTATAATTATCAATAATGTATTTTTAATAAAATTTTTATAATATTTTAAAATATCTAAAATTATAATATAACATTTTTTCGAGCTGCTCACGAGCTTTTCGAGTCGAATATCGAGTAGCTCGTTTCGGCTCGTTAAGAACTCGAGTCGAGTCCATTCGATCCGAGCATTTATCGAGCCTTGATCGAGTCGATCTCGAGTAGCTCGCGATCTGTCTCGACTCATTTACAACCCTAGCTATGAGTACTTCCTTAAAACTCTCTAGACTGCCTGTTAAATTCATAAACCATATTAAGCTGAAGAGGGTTGTTTGAAATTCATGAATAACAAACGAGTACAAGACACATCAAGTGAGCTTAAAACAATCTGTGTTTCTATTAAGTTTTAAATGTTTTCATTTCATTACTTCAATTAGTCATATATGATGGTGTCCTTTGATATTGAATTGTTTCTGCTCAAGTGAGCATGTTTTGCTTTTATTATTTTTGGTGTTTATCTGTCATTGTTAGTTTGTGCATTCCATTTTACATGTTGAGTTATTGTTGGCAGATCAGTACTCTCAATAATGATATAAGCAAGCTTTTTGACAGTATTGAGAAATATGGTATGTATAGTTTCTCCTTTTTTTTCAAATTCCTTTTATGTTATTTTTTATGGGTTCAATTTTCTCTTTCTTCCATTCATCATTTATCAATAAAAAAAGAATATTTCAGCCAATTTCTTACTCAATTAATTTTTTCATCCTTTTATTTTTTTTTGTTAGATGGTGAGGCTATTTACTTTGATGATAAACTTGTTGATGGACATGACCATCAAGGTCCCTTAGCAACCACCTCGTCTGTTGTTAGAGGACTAACAGCATTTGCAGCGGTGAGTGATGGAAGTCTTAACATCTGCTGGGAAAGTTCACTCATCATGCACTTTTAGCCTCTTTCTTCATCTTCTCTTTCCTCTTTTTTTTTGGGTGTGTTGTAATCCTTCTGGTTTATTTTTTTCAGCTTCCAGGAAACAAGACACTTGGATTGGCTAACTTTTTCCTTGGTATCGGAGTTCCTGGTGATGCCAAAGATTTATTCAACCAAATAGATTCCTTAGCTTGTCTGGAAAGCAACAGGCAAGATCTTCCTTTGGCACTTTTAATGTATTTATATTTATTTAATATAAAATTTGATAATGCTATTATATTTTTTAGACCTTTTATGCATAATTTCAGTAGCTGTTTACGACGGTGTTATGGTAACCTTTTTCTTAGATTTTTGTACTGAAGCTCTGGAGCTTAATAGATCTTAAATTTCACACATGCCATGCAGGGTTTCCATCCCACTGATCCTATCACTTCCATCTACAGTGCTTTCGTTGACCAAAAAGGACTCACTCCAGGTTTGTCCAAAGTTAAAATCCTTGACATGAATGCTTAAGTTCTAAAGTGGCAGAAACCTACCACCCAAAGATTGATGATATTAATATTAGTGGCATTCTATTTTGCTTGGATATTTTACAGTAGTTTTTAGATCCTGAGTGCCTTATATGTTGTAGTGTATGCGGACAACTGTGGACCTTTCTAAAAAACATTTATCAAAAAAAATATTTTTTTCCACGTGATGCATATTTGTGGTGCATTGACTTGCGTTTCACTGCTTTATTCATTTGCATACATAAGCCTTTTTGTACCAAATTTGAATTCATTTAATCTTAGTTTGTAGGGTTTTGTTATAACAGGTTAAAGTTAACACTGTGCTTGGTTCAAATGCACCACCTCTTACTGTGAAGCTTTTGGGAGCTTTTACTTCTGGTTCAAAGGATGCATCTCTAGTTGAAAGCCAGGTTTGTTGTTTTATGAAGCCGTTTTCATTTTGTTGGACATAATTTCTGCTGTATGCCAGTTATACTTTTGCATTTCTTTTGTTTAATTTGATTCAATGTCTAACAAATATTATAAATATAGGAACTTGTGTTTGATGCTGGAACTGGGCTACATAACTTGAAAATTTTGCCAAAAAGTATAGATGTTGGAAGTTACACATTTGTTTTTGAGGTATTGTTGTTGTAATCAGATTCTTAGATTTATAGTTTAAGCTTTGTGTTCTTCTGTTTTTCCTTACATGTGAAATTGAATTTTTGTAGATTGTGCTTCATAAACCTGAGGATGAAAAGGTTTATGTCACCGGAGGCCCAAAGAAAGTACCAATATTTGTCTCAGGACTTATCAAAATTGAAAATGCAGAAATCGCTATACTTGACAGTGATCTTGGGAGGATAGAAACACAGAAAAAGTATGTTCTGTTTCTTTTGCTGAATTTTTGTACTAATAATTGATAATTGTCTTGGGTACTGATGCAATAACACCTGATGACTCTTTTATAAACACCCTCTAGTATGTTTGATTTTCTTTTCAAATGATCTCTGAAGTTACTTTTTCATGGTCTTGCACCATATATTATAGGCTAGATTTAGCTGGACAAAGTGCTGTATCATTATCAGCAAACCATCTCCAAAAGCTACGCGTATCCTTTAAGTTGACAACTCCTCATGGACTTGCTTTTAAGCCACATCAGGTTTGCATCTTCATTTTTTAATCAATGGTATTATTTTCAGTAGTTTATGATTTAGTTTTGTGGTTTGCAGGCATTACTCAAGTTGAGACATGAAAGTAAGGTTGAGCACATCTTTGTGGTTGGAAACTCTGGAGAACAGTTTGAAATAGTTCTAGTTAAGTATCATTTATTTCATAGTCTTTTTAAGGAAAGGCGATGTCTTTCATAGTTAAATATCATTTTGGGGTGTATGACAGATTAAGTTATTATTAGTATCTATAACAATTAGAGATTTCTTTATTTCATTGAGAAAGCAACGCATCTGTTGCCTTGTATTATTATCATAGAGTATTCTTCAACCAGCTAAGCTTATGCTACACCTATTTAAAATTTGACACTATAGTATTCAGATGAAAAATATTCTGTTTATGTTTTTTTATAATAATCTTACCTTGGCTTGTCTTGTAGAATTTTCTTGGGTTGGTTGAGAAATTCTTCTATCTCTCAGGTAGATATGACATTGAGCTCACTGTTGGTGACGTTGTTATGGTAAGTGTTGCTTTTTCTTTATAAAACTCTCAATTTGTATGATTCCACAATTATGTTATAATAATATCTTTTGCCCTTTTTTCAGGAGAACTCTTTATTACGAGCTATTGGGCATATTGAGTTAGATGTACCAGAACCACCTGAGAAGGCACCCCGCCCTCCTCCACAACCTGTTGATCCCTACTCAAGATATGGGCCCAAAGCAGAGATAACACACATCTTCAGGGCTTCCGAAAAGCGTCCTAAGAAGGAGCTTTCTCTTGCGTTCCTGGGTCTTACCTGCTTACCATTACTTGGATTCTTGATTGGGGTTAGTCTTGCATGCACTACTTTTATATTTTCATTCAATCAGCAGAAGGTAACTTACAAGTGTTTGACATTTTCTTGGGTTTTGATTAGAAACTCAAGCAGGTGTTAACCCTAAATTTGTTTGAAAATTTTAATTTTGGGTTTAAATCAATGTTTTTTCTGGACATGATCAGTGTAATTTGAATAACTCATGAATTTATGTGAATGAGTCAATTGCATGCCTCTCTCTTATGGTTGTTTTTTTTGGGGGGGGAGTTATGATCAAGTTATTTAATACTACTTGATATGACTTAGAAACAAGGAGCTGTATTGGTACAAGTTCGGAGTATGCTTATAATAATGAGGAGGTGGATGGGGCAGAGGCTTTGGAGTGCTGGAACGTAAGTGAATTGTTAGGGGTTACATTTAGAGGGGGGAAAGAAGCTTTTATGAACAAAAAATTCCATTGGTGAAGGAGAGAGAAGTACATGGGGGAAATTAAGGGGTGCTGGAATTCAAGGTTATAGCTGGATATTGACGACTAGTTGGAATTTACTGTCTTGGAATATTAGGGGTTTGGGTAGGAGGATAAAGCTAGAGCTGTTAGGAGGGCTGTGGAGGAGAGAAAGCCTTTTATTTTATTCATTCAGGAATTGAAAATGGAAGTGTTGAATCAATCAGTAGTGAGGAAAATGGGAGGAAATTTGTTGACAGCTTCGGCAGTTTCAGCAGTTGATGGTTCTGCTGGAGGTCTGATTACTTTATGGAATGAAAAAGAGTGTCAGGTTCAAGAGGAGATCATTCATAGGAGATTTGTAGCAGTTAAGGGTATTATTGATGAGTTACTAGGGTCTTGCTGGTTCAAAAATGTGTACGGTCCGAGTGTGGATTCAGAAAAGGAGGCATTCTTTGGGGAGTTGCTTTTATTTTTGGAGAATGTAGACTGTCCAATCTGTCTCAGAGGGGACTTCAACGTTGTTATGTCATAGGATGAAAAGATTGGAGGTGCAATTTGCTTTCAGAGACTTTGTGAGCAAAGCTAATCTAGTGGATTTGCCTTTGGTTGGAGGTCGATTTATATGGTGTAACAATAGAGAAATACCAACTTATGAGAGACTAGATCGATTCCTAGTGGATCAAAGTTTTTTATCATTGTTCCCCATGATAACACAAAAACTCCTAGAAAGGTCTGTTTCAGATCATAACATCATCTTGCTGGAAAATAGGGGATGGAATTGGGGCCCGAAACCGTTCAAATTATTTAACTATGTCATGGAAGAGGATGGGTTTTGTAAGATGATGGAGGGAGAGCTGGACAAGCTTTGTAAAGTGGAGAATAGACAATCAATCTCTAGCGTACTAAAATGAGTGCAGGAAGCAGTGAAGAGATGGTCTAGGAAGGGTTATTTAGAGATCCCCGAGAGAATAAATAGGTTGGAGAAAGAAATTCACGAGAAGGAACTTCATTTGCAACAAGGTCTCCCCATGGTGTTTATGAAGAATTTAGTGGAAGCAAAGAAAGAGCTGTGGGACTTGTATAAAAAAGAGGAATCGATTTGGCTACAAAAGTTAAGATTGAAGTGGAGTTTGGATGGGGATAAGAACACTAGATTTTTCCACCAATGTGCAAGAGGTAGAGGAAGGAGAAATGGTATCAAATCCATCAAAGTAGATAATGAAGACATTTCAGATCCAAAATTAATTAAAGCTTCGGTGGTGCATTTTTTCAAGGGGTTGTTTAATCAGGAAAATACATTGGAAGTTGAGGAGCTGGACTTGGAATTTTTACAACTCTCGAAACAGCAGAGTATGACCCTTGAGATGCCTTTTTCTGAAGAGGAAATTTGGGGTGTAATTGCTAATTCGGATAGTAACAAAGCGCATGGCACTGATGAACTGAATTTAGGTTTTTTCAAGAAGTTCTGGTCAAGTTTGAAGGAAGTTCTGCTGCTGTTTTTTAAGGAATTTCATGAGGGTAAGGACTAGGACATGGAAACCAACCACTCTTTCCTCTCTCTTATTCCTAAGAGGGCCAATCCGGAGGGGTTAGAAGAATTTAGGCCAATTAGCCTAGTTGGGGGTTTCTAAAAAATTCTTTCAAAAGTACTAGCGAGAAGGTTAAGCTTGTGTATTAATGAAGTTATTAGTCCATCACAATTTGCATTTATACCGGGGAGACACATTTTGGATTGCACGTTTATAGCAAATGAAGGCATTGATTGTTGGAGGAAAAAAGGATTGAAGGGACTTGTTTTTAAGGTGGATTTCAAGAGAGCCTATGATTCGGTTGATTGGAGGATCTTGCTGAAAATAATGAGTAAAATGGGGTTTGGAGCTAGATGGAGTTCTTGGATGTACAAGTGTGTCTCAACAGCTTCCATTTTGGTTTTGGTAAATGGCACACCTACAGAGAAAATACACACTACTAGAGGATTAAGACAGAGATGTTCGTTATCTCCTATGTTGTTCAATTTGGGAGGTGAATTGTTACATTTAATGTTGGTGAAAGCAGTGGACAAAGGGATGTTTTCGGGTTTTGAATTAGGCTCTAAGGATCGTTCTTTCATGTTATCACATTTGCAATTTGCGGATGACTTAATAATTTTTAGCAAGGCTTCTACGCATGATTTGGTGAATATTAGAAGGGTGCTTTTAATTTATGAACTGTTGGTGGGGGCTGAAGTTGAATCTGACTAGAGCAGAATTTTCGGAATTAATGTGGGGGAGGAGTTAGCTTCTTGGGCCAAGGAAATAGGTTGTGAAAGAGGAGCTTTTTCATCGGAGTACTTAGGTCTACCGTTAGGGGCCAAGAGGAATTCTTTTTCCATGTGGGAACCGGTTGTACAAAAAATTTATAACAATTTGGCTGGTTGGAAGGCCAAGTATTTATCATTGGCTGGAAGGCAGTTTTGGTCAAATCAGTGTTGTGCTCTCTTCCTATTTATTACCTTTATATTTTTCGGATCCCTATTAGTGTTCTTAACAAATTAAATTCTATCATGGCTTCTTTTCTATGGGGGGATCGACAGAAAAAAGAACATCCATTGGGTCAAATGGGAATTGGTGTGTAAGCCAAAGAAGTTGGAGGGTTTAGGGATTCCGAATCTGTTGCTATTAAACAGGGCTCTTATGGGGAAATAGGTGTGGAAATTTAATGCAGAAAAAACCTCTTGGTGGAAAATAGTGGTCTGTTGTGTAAACAATATGGATCCATATTCAATGATGATCTGGAATACATGGACAACACGTACTTCTTGGATTTGGAGAGGAGTTGTTCATAACTTCTTTTCAAGTGATGCATTTGGGGATTGTTTTAGGAAAAAGTTGTGTTAGAGTTGGAAATGGAGAAACAATGCAGTTTTGGCATGATGTATGGTTGGGTACGGTTCCTCTGAAAGATAGGTTTCCAAGGTTATTTGCTCTTTCGAATAACAAAGGGGGAAGGTTGCAGAATTCAGATTGTATAATGATTCGGGTGGGGTCTGGGATATTCAAACAAGAAGGAATTTGGTGGATTGGGAGGTTGAGCAGTGGCTGCAGCTTATCTCTTCTTGAACAGTTCTTCATTGTCATTAGTAGAGGATGATTGTTGGATTTGGTTGGGAACTGGTGAGGGCTGTTTTACAGCAAAATCATGCATGCAATTGTATTTTGATAGAGAGGGTAATGATGAAATAGAAGGTAATTGGGAAAGATATGTTTGGAAAGGGGTACTTCCACCACGAGTGGAAACCTTTGTTTGGCAACTTTCTCATCATAGAGTAGCGGTGAAGGAGGAACTGCTGAAGAGAGGAGTTATTGGGGTTGAAGACACTGTGTGCCCATTGTGCAAGAAGTGCAATGAGTCGGTCTCACATTTGTTTCTGCACTGTGATGTGGTGTGGGATTTGTGGGCAAAATTTTTAAAGTACTGGAATGTTTGCTTTGTGGTTCTGGCTAAGTTGATGGATTTCTTAATTGCGTGGGATGAGCTAGTTCCGAGATCTCTCATATGGAAGTTTATCCCTAGGGCTGTGTTGTGGTCGGTTTGGAAATATAGGAATGAGGTAATTTTTCAGCAAGGGAAGGTTGATTCTGCGTTGTTGTTCTTCTTACAAGATTCAAAATTGTTTCTTGGTTTGGAACTTCATTTAAGGATGTTCATATTCCTTTCGATTCCTTGATGGGGGATTTAAAACTAGCAGACTTGAATGGTAATCTGAAAAAGAGGTCTCCTCCTGCTTCTAGATGGAGTCCTCCTCCGGAAGGGTTCTTAAAAGTAAATGTAGATGGTGCAATGATCAAAGGTTGGGATAAGGGTGGAATAGGTAGATTGATTAGGGATGGCAGTGGTTCGTTGCTTGGGTCGTTTTCAGAGAAGGTAGGGGGAGGTCCTCCTTTACTTGTAGAGCTTTTGGCGATCAAAAGAGGGTTGATTCTTATCGAGGAAGGTGGTTACATTCCAAGTCAGAGGATTATTTTGGAATCGGATTCTACTAATGCTCTAAAGTGGATTAAAAATCCGGACCTTAGTACTACTTTGTTTAAATCCTTGGTGAGGGATATAGCTACTCGTGTGGAAAGGAAGGGTATTATCACAAGGCATATTTCGAGAGCCGTAAATTGGGACGCGGATGAATTAGCAAAAGCTGGTATAGGTTGATTTTTGGGTTTGTGTACTGGTTAAAGGTGTTCTACCTTGGTTGTTCTTTTTAAGGGAGTTATTAGGGTGTGTTATGTATTCTGAGTTATGGTTTAAAGGTTATGTTGTTAGTAGTTAGTCATGTAGGTGTGGAGGTGTATTATTTTTCTCATTAATAAAAGTTAGAGGCACTCTTTTCCTCCTTCCTATGTCCTTCATGTTATGATTATAAACATGTAGGATATGAAGGGGGTTTTCATGAGGCATTATTTTATCAAAAAAAGGTTTTGGGTCTTATTGAGATCCTTTGTTTATTTCTGCCTTTTGTTTTATTAGCATCCTTGGAGCTTATTAGGTGATATCTCAATAGGTTAAGTCGTGTTTCAATTTAGGTCTTGCTGTTAAGGGGTAGAGGGTTTCCAGTTTGAATTGTATGATTACAGTTGATGCATGTGTGCATATATAAGTTACTTCAATGATGTGCTAATGCAATTATTTGGACATTTTGATGGTTACTTGGTTAGCTATCACGATTGGGGGTGAATTTGAAGATCTTTCCTATGGATACCATAGCTGCCACATTTGCCATTTTCTTCCATGTCGGCATCGGAGCAGTTCTGTTCCTCTATGTGTTTTTCTGGTTGAAGGTTAGTTCCTCTGATTATTAAACATTTAAACAATCTGAGCAAAGTCAATTGTCATTTCTTTTGTAGTTATTTATTATTCTACCAGTAACTTATATGCATCATAATTATGGATGCAGTTGGATCTGTTCCAAACGTTGAAACTTCTTGGTTTGTTGGGAGTTTTCCTTGCGTCTGTTGGCCATAGAATCCTTTCCTATTTGGCTGCTACATCTGCCAAGCTTAAATCTGCCTGAGTTGATTCAACAATAATATCGATTCCTTTGCAAAGTCCTGTTTCATGCAAAGTAAAAAAGAAGGGTTAGCAGATTTTTGTTGGGACATTTTAAACTCAATTGTGGTAGGCCCATTTTGTGAGATCTAGTCCTTTTATGAATGCCTTATTGATTATTGATACGCCGAAGGAAAAAAAAAGGCCACTCCCAATTTAAATCTACGTTTTATTTTGTAGAAGCAACACCAAAATGGCTATTTTCATTCAAAAGCCTGCTATTTTGATTAAAAAATCTTCGCTAATTTGAAATTAGACGCAACAATGTTGGACGGACCACGAAAGTTAAAGCACACGGCACAAAATAGTTTTTTTATATATATAAACATAATTTATATGCTAAAGTACTATGATGGTCGTTTCATTCTTTTCCACTTTTGCTTATTAATCAAAAGAAGTAATGGATTGAGCAGGTATATTATTTGGTCGGCTGATCAGGTTTATATTTATTTCCTCGTATTTTTTTAGATTATGGTTTTAGATTCACCAGAAATATTATTTCCCCCCTAGAGTCCTAATTTACTTCTCCCAATTAGGATTATATTTAGAATTTATAAAAAAAGTAATGGTTTAGTTATTTTCGTTAATATAATTTATTGAATAACAAATTTTGGTTTGATGACATTATATGTTAGTAAAAATGATTAATTTTAATTTGATTCTTAAATTTAAAGTAAATTACTAGTTTGACCTTTAAATTTTATATAAAATATTATTTTTAAATTTTAAATTTTAGATAAAATATTAATTTAATCTCTGAATTTGAATAAAGTCCTCTGTCATTGGTTTTGTTGTTGGTCACCAGTAGTCATTGTTGACAATTGTTGAATCCGTGTTCACTCATTTTTGGCATCTAAAATGTAAATTCGATCACTATTATGTAAAATAAAATGCTTTGTTCTACTAATCTTTTTTAGAATTTATTTTTAAAAAAAAACTTAAATTATTATAATAAAATTTTCGTATTAATATTCTTTAGAAAAATAATGATCCCAGAAATCGAAATCTATACATAATCAAACTCTTAAATTTTTTTAAAAAGATAAAAAAAAGAGGAGAAATCACAAAAAATGAACAGATCTTAGATAATATTTACTTGTGCAATTGTGTTGACCGGGACAAATGAAGACAATTTTAAGCCCTATGATATGTTAGCTGGAATCAAAAGATAAACCAAATTATGACATCTTAATAAACTGCACCAAGGCGATCCTTTATCTTCCCACCGAATAATGTGGCTAGTGTTTGGAAGATAGAGCCTAAACATGGACACGTAAAATACATCATGAATACGACTGAGCTGGGAAGGCAAGTCAAGTTGATATGAGACAGGTCCTACTCTCTTCAGGATACAATGTCCCAATAAATCTCGGACTCAATTTACCTTTGCGCCCAAATCTCAACACTTTTTTTCATGGAGATACATTTAATAAGACTTGATCTCCAACCTCAAACTAGATGTCTTTCCTTCTCTGGTCAGCATAAGGCTTCTACCTGTCAAATGCCTCTTTCAGGAAGTCTCGGATCAATCTGATTATAATACCCCAAAATTTTGGTTAGTGACGAAAATGTAAAATTTGAAAGTTTAGTAGCTAAAATATAAACTTTAGAAAAGTTTAGGGACTAAAGTGTAATTTTAATAAGTAATGTAATCCTCCCCGTAAATGAATAGTTTAATCCAAACAATGGCATTTCTGTGGGAATCAGATTTTTCGAACGAATTTTGTATTAAAAGCTATAAAGCGATAAAGTTCGATAAGAATTCAATAAATCGGATCGAATAGAAATTTTGGGAAAATTTGAAGGATGATATATTAAGCTTAGAAATATTATTTCTATATTTTAAAATGATGGAAAATAATATGGAGCATTGGAATTGTGAATTTATTTTCATGTTCAATTTGGACCATTGGATGAAAAATGACAAGATTGAAATTTTTGGAAAATGGTATGAGCAAAGTTGTAAAGGGCAAAATATTTTGTTCATCTTTGACTTTGGAAGTTGATAAGGTTTATGTGGCTTGATATTAAGGTAAATATCAAGTTTCATTCATGGCAAAATGGACATTTCTCATTAAATGAATATTTTATTCATTTAAATATTCATTTAAGCTTAATATAAGGTAAATAACATGAAATTCACTAGAAATTTCATGAAAACTTTGCCATTTTCAGCTCCCATGGTTGTGTAGCATACTTGGAGGTTACAAAAACTTTCTTTTTCATTTTTGATCAATTTCCTTTGGATTTTGGGTTTTGACGTGAAATAGAAAATTGTTCTATTCGAAAAACGCTATCATTTAGTACCTTTATTGCTTGCTAATTTGCTTCGTGTTCAAATATCCCAAATTCTAGGGTTTATGTTCACATTATGGTTTATGGAATTGATGATGAATCTTGATTTTTGAGGTTGTAGAATCATTTCGAAGCTTGTTTGATGATTAAAACATGTTTAATCCTCCTATAAATGCTTTCTTAAGTTTCGGCCAAACCCTAAGTTAGGAGAACTTTGTGTTTTGATGAAATTTGATTATGGATTTGATTGTAGAGATTTTATAAGGTTGAATCAAAGTTGATTTCATGCTTGAATCGAATCAAAATCGAGCAAAATCATGAAAACCTAGTCTAGGAACTTTGAAACATTTGACCATGGCTTAAATGGATGAGAAAAATTATGGAAGTTCTGGAAATGATGTAGGAAGTATTTACAAGCCTTATAAAAATTTGGGGATCATTTTGTAATTTTTGAAAAGTTGGGGGACCTAATCAATTATAATGAAAAAGTTATGGATTGTTTTGTAGTTGTTTAATAGTTGATTTACTATACTGGAAATTAATGTTTGAGTGTTGAAATTGAAGTTTGGATGTGAAATTGGATTATTTTAGAAATCTTGTAAAAGTTGAGGTTTAAATCACAAATATGGAAAGGTTGGGAGCTTAAGTGAAAATGTTATGTGAAGTTGGGATAAAAAGGAATTTGAGTGGTATATTAGAAGTATTAAGGTTAAAATTTGTGTTGTGACATGGAAATTATATCGAATAAGCATCGGAAAATGTGTTAGGAATTTATTTTCCAAAGTATGCACATGTTAGTAAGATTCTAACATTTGGTTTGAATTTGTATATGTTTGGTAATGATGTTCATTTAGATTGAGTGCTTGAAATCAAGGCCAAATAATATTAAAGCTAAAGAGAAGTTTAAGGGTGAAATGGGAAATTCTAAGGAAGTTTGCAAGCTAAGGACACCAGGTGAGTGCAAATTTAATTTGTACTTATATTATCAAACAAACATTGGCTTGCGATGAGCCAGTGACGGAGTTACTATGGTAGGAAGTGAGTTATAAAAATTTATGTGATTTGTGATACATGCATATATGTGCATTTGGTTAGCTAATAGAATTAGTGAACAAGTTGAAAATGCAAATTGCTGAAACCTGCTTAGAATTGATGTTCTGGATAGTAAGTTTAGAAAATTACCATAAATTATAAAAAAATGATTATAGAATTATTTTTATACTGTTGGATTATTATATCAGTCTAGTTTTGTTTAGAATAAACAAAAACTGATTGTATATACAAAAAGATATGAATTTTTAACCGATGATAGGTCAGAAAACAGGGCAGCATATTCTGCTCAAAACAGATTCTATCAGTCAATTTTGAAAATTTACCATAAATTGTACAAATTGAATTAGAAGAAATACCTTATATGGATAGATTTGTATTTGATTCTAGTCTCCATTTGTATAAAAGGAATAATTTTTAAAGGTGTATATTAATATAGAATAATATTTCTTTTAAAGGTAGTACAGACTGCCAGGGTATGAAATTATGATCAATTTAGGGATTTAACCGAATTAGAAAAGATCAAGTTAAAGCTTAGTGAGACTTATATTTTGACTTGTATATAATGTCAAAATGATTGCAATGAATGCATAATATTGTACATGGATGTTTTATACATCATTGGGTAGGACTTGCGATAAGTCTACCTTGTTTATATTGTCATGATATTTATGTCATTTATCACATATTTGACATATTCTAAATATGTCAAAGGTTGAATTAAAATTCATTGATCACTTTTTATTATATATGATGTTTATCATGAACATATATGATGTTTATTGCGAATGTTATTTTAAGTATGAATTGCCTAAGGTTAAAATATATTAATATATATTGCCATGGAAGGAATGAAAATAAACTATATGCCCAAGTAAGTCATTAAGGGATAGAGTATAGTTGTCATACCATAGAGTCCAGCAGCATGCTGCATATTCGGGATTGCATTAAAGTATAACTAGTGCATATGATGGGCACGACCTTATGTGTCATATTTGGGATTGCACTAAAGTATAACTAGTGCATATGGTGGGTATATGTGTCATATTCGGGACTGCACTAAAGTATAGCTAGTGTAGATGGTGGGAACGACCATATGTGTCATACTCGGGTTAGCACTACGGTGCATGTATTTGACTCGTGTACCCAGGGTCCTCGGGATTTAAATTGGGCTATGGTTTATTGGATAATAAATGATATACAAGCAAATAAGCTTACGAGCTTATAAGATAAATGGCAAGTATATTGGTAAGAAATTTTATATTCTGTTATATCATGTTAAATTATGGTAACATGGTTAGAATATAGGTAAAGTGATCACATTGCAATGAATATTATTACTCATTTATATTTATATATTGCATTATTTGAATATGTATATAATTGCCTCACTATGTGTATACATAACATGTAATGATTTTCACGCGTAGGAAAAAAGAAGAAAATGAGTAAGGAGTTGAGCTTGGCATCAATCACCAAGGAGATATTTACATGTAACAATGATGACATCCGACTGTGTTCTAAAAGTTCTAGCTGACATGTATACAAGAATGAAAAGTCTGCAAATTTTTATAATATTTAGCAATAAATAAATTTAATAGTATGAATAAATAATATGATAGACAGTCTTATTTATTTTATGAAAATAGAACATAATTGTCTATCACTTCTTTAAACTAGTTTTTGAATTGGTAACCAACAATATTATATTATGATTTTCTCTGAATAATTATTTTATAATAATTGTTCAAGTTATGAAACTGGTGATGTTTGAATGGAACAAAATTTTACTCAGTTCGATTAAAGAAATGTTTTGAATTTCTGATTTTGACATCTGTAACTCGTACTGGTTCTCGTATACGGGTTATGGTTGTTACACTGACAGTGTCCTCAATCTATCGTATTAACTCAGGTCCCAAAGTCTTTTTATCACGTAATTCCATCCAAGAAATCAGGGTGCGACATTTATGCCGATAAAGTGCCTCGTACGGTGCCATACGAATGCTAGCCCGATAGTTGTTATTGTAAGCAAACTCCGCTAAGGGCAAAAAGTTCTCCCAACTACCACGAAAGTCAATCACTTAACCCGCAACATATCCTCAAGAACTTGAATCACTCGCTCAGATTGACCATCAGTCTGCGAGTGGAAAGCTGTACTGAAATTTAGTTTAGTACCTAGAGCCTCATGCAGTGTTTCCCAAAATCTCGAAATAAATCTCGAATATCGATCTGAAATGATAGATAGCGAAACACCTTGCAATATGATGATCTCTAAGATATACAATCTAGTTCGCTTGTCCAAAGAAAAATTTACCCGCACCGTAATAAAATGAGTCGAATTTTATGTATGTCAAAAATAGCCCAGACATAATCCTTTTTTCGTAGGAGTCAAAGGCATACAATAACAAAATCCATAGTAATACACTCATATTTCTATTTGGGAATCTTGATAGGCTGTAACAAACCCTACGAATGTTGATGCTCTGCCTTAATTTGCTGACAAGTTAAACATATAACCAAAAAATTAGAGATGTCCTTCTTCATACTGACCCAATGGTACCTCTCTCTCAAATTGCGGTACGACTTATCTCCATCGGGGTGCATAGCATATGGACTACTGTGAGCCTCACTTAGGATCATCTGTCTCAACTATACATCATCAGGCACACAATATCGTCATTTGAAGCATAAAAGTCCATCCTGGTCAAAAGAATAATATGAATTTGTCCCCTGCTCCACTTGCTCAAAGATGGGGAGCAATGTGCTATCAAAAGATTGTTTGGCCTTGAACTTATCCGCCAAGGTCAGCTTGACCTGCAATTCTGCTAATAGAATACCATTTTCATATAACTTCATCCTAGAAAATAAGAACCTTAGATCATCTATTGCCTTCTGGCTCAAAGCATCCTCAACGACATTAGTTTTACTTGTTTTGTAGCCAATCTCGTAACCATAATCCTTTAGAAGCTCTAGTCAACGACGCTGCCTCAGATTAAGTTCCTTCTGGGTCAGAAGAAACTCTTGTGACCGGAAAAATTATAACACTTCTCTCCATAGAGATAGTGTCTCAAGTCTTTAAAGCAAATATCACAACTGCCAACTCCAAATCATGGGTCGGATAATTGCACTCATGCAGCCTCAGCTGACGGGACGCATAAGTCACTACCCTCCCCTCTTGCATCAAAACACAGCCAAGTCCAGAGTGCAAAGCATCAATATATACCGTAAAATACTTCCCAGGATCAGGATGAGTTAACCTGGAGCTTTAGTCAAAGTTGCCTTCAATTTCTCAAAACTCTCAGTTTGTGCATCCCCCCAATCAAATGAAACATTCTTCCTCAATAGTTTTTTCAAAGGGGCGGCAATGATCGAGAAGCCCTAAACAAAACGTCGATAATGTTAGGACCATCGGTGCACCTCATGGCGCAGTAAAAACAAAACTCGACGGTCTCACCAACGATCCAAGTACAAAAAATCAAAATCGGGAGGAAATGATGTGAATACTTACAGTGGGTTCCTTGAAAAATAAAAAAGACAAAAACATTTATTGGTGATCACGAACGGTTCAAATCGTAAGCCTCCACAAAAACACGTGTCGGCCTCTGCTCAGTTCACTCGATTGAGAGCAAAAATTTACTTTTCCCAAAAACAATTTTGAGAAAATGACTGAAGAGATAAAACAGTTGCTAGACCTTACACCACTTTAAATATCCGATTTACACTAACATATTAGGATTTTTTATTTCAAATTAATAAAATTCTTATTTAATTACTTCATATTATATATCCATTAAAGACTTATAATCCAAAATACATTCTTTAACATTTATTTAAACTCTTATTTAATTATTTTGAATTAAATATCTATTAAAAGAGTTTTAATCATGATTACATTCTTTTAATGTTTACTTATTATATTAGGGATAATTAAAATCATATGTATATCAAATATACATATATTAACTCTAAATATATTTTAGTAATGTACAACAAATTGTACATCTTTGCTCATTTCAATTCTAGGGTGTAACCCTGTAGGTTCTTGTAACATTGTAGGTTCTTGTAACGTTAGTATTAATTATTAGAACAATTCTAATATTACATATAATGAGTGACATCTAGCAATATATCATTGTCACCTAAGTTACAAGAAATTATGATTCGACATATCATCTTCGTGATTAACTCTTTTATGTATTACATCATTTTGTCATTTATATCTAGAATAGGCACAAGTCTTAAAATAGTCATTTAGTCATCAAAACATATAACAATATATGTTGGGATAGCATTGTTTAATTGTCTTTATAGTGCAACTAGTTATGGAGCATGTTTAACTGTATCAAAACTAGGGTTGGGTATGGGACCCGAACTCGACGGGTTTTGACCCAATCGGGTCGGGTTTTTTTTTGAAAATTCGGGTTTGGGTTTAGGGTAAAAAATATCCGACTCGGCCCGACCAAAAAATATATATATAATTTTATCTTATATAATTATTGAATAATTATAATAATATCCTTCTATATATAATTTTTTTCAATTAAGTCACTATTTTTATTGAATAAATTTTTATTTTATTATTATTTCGGATCAGGTCGAGTTGGGTTTCTAAGTTATATGTCGGGTCGGGTGAAATTTTGTTTTGGTCGGGTTGGGTCTCGGGGACCAAAAACCCGACCCGACCCATGCTCATCCCTAATCAAAACATACAAGAATATATGTTGGGATAGCATTGATCTCAAGTCTGAGGATCATACATATAGTCATCACTATGAGCAATGTATGACTGTCACATAATAATCCAAGAATTATGCTCATGGTGGGTCAATCCAATACATTGTTCTCTAACAATATAATCATGTATCACTTCTAACATCTCTATGTCAATGACAACTTGTTGTCATCAATCAATAATATTTTAGTCCTAAACGTATTATTATTGTTCATACCCATAATAATACTTGACTATGGATCTTTTAATAATAATTATTATGTTATTATATGGAAGTTATTATCTTTTAGTTTATGTTAAACACATATATATAACTGAAAATAATAGTGGCAATGTTTTTATTCAATAAAATCGGTAAACAAAATGTATCATTACAATCATCATATGATTAGTCTTTGGGCATACTCTAACAGATAATACTAGGCTAAGCCCAAGAAACTACGGATCTCGGAGATATTCTTGGGTTGCTTCCAACTCAAAATGGCCTCAATTTGATTTGGATCGACCTAAATGTGCTTCGTCGAAACAATATGCCCAAGAAACGATACCTCCCAAAGCCAGAATTCACACTTGCTCATCTTAGCATACAAACGATGGTCTCTCAGTATCTGCAGAATAATCCTCAAATGCTTATAATGCTCTGCCTTAGTCCGGGAATAGACCATAATATCATCAATAAAAACTACTACAAACTGATTTAAATAGGGCTGTAACACATGGTCCATCAAATCCATAAAAGTTGTGGGAGAATTTTTCATACACAAAGGCATCACTAGGAACTCATAATGCCATATCTAGTGCGGATGGCGGTCTTCGCAACATCTGACACTGATAGTACCCTGAGCGGAGATCAATCTTATAAAATACATAACTCTTCATAATTGATTGAATAAGTCATCAATCATGGGTAGTGGGTACTTATTCTTAACCGTTAACTTGTTCAACTTCCGGTAATCAATGCATAGCCTAAGCGATCTATCATTCTTTTTCACGAACAGGACCGAAGCTCCTTAGGGTGAGGTACTATGTCTGATGAAACCTTGATCAAGTAATTCATGTATCTGGACCATCAACTATTTAAGTTCCTTTGGGGCTATACGATATGGTGCCAAATATCCAGAGGTAATCCTGGCAACCCCTCAGGAAAAACATTAGGAAATTCACTAACTGTACAAATCTCCTCAAGCTTGGACAAAAAACCTTTATTATTTAAGATACAAGCAATGAAATCTCATACCTCTTTCGGATCATCCAATCAATAGTCAAACCCGATACTATATTAGAAAGATAGCCTCGTCGCTCACCAAATATCACAATAGTCTAGCTATCAGAAGTCTTCATATTAGCTCTCTTGTACTTGCAATCCAAATTGACATGATGTTAATTCAACCAATCCATCCCAGAATTAGATAGAACTCCTCTAAAGGAAGCTTTATAAGGTCGACGAGAAAAATTTCACCTTGAACATCTAAAGGAGAACGTCTGAATACCTTATTCACAACCACTAACTGTCATACTGGAGTCATAATCGTAATAGCACTCTTGGTATCCTCAATTAGAATTTGAAGGTTTTGGGATACCGAACTCGAGATATAGGAGTGGGTGGAGCCATTGCCTAATAATGTAAAGTATGAAACAAAATAAATAGTAAATGTACCTACGATAGCCTCAGGCTCATCTTTGTCATCTCGACGTCTGGTGGCATACACCAAAAATGGCTATCTGGAATTTGATAATGTTGACCCTCTATTCTACTGGGATTAGGCTCTACTGTCTACCCTGGACACTGTCTTGATAGTTTTTTCCTGGCTACGACCTCTAGATAGGGTCTGAACTGAAGCCTCAAAACGTACATGAGTCTAGGTAGTTGTCCGCTCTGACGAAGCTAGTTGTGGTCAATCCCTCCGAAAATGATCATTGGATCCACAATGAAAGAAAGCACCCATCTTCTTATGACACTCTCCTCCATATCGATTTCTACAAAAAACACAAACAGGAACCTGAGGTAAACTCGATGAACCACCTTGACTAACAACTGAAGGTAGAGGTGTTGTAGGCTTGGAATTGACATTACTTCTCTGTGGGGATGAGGTACAAGTCCTCTTCTCATGATGTGTCGAAGACTGGGTCGGTTCGAAAGACCTCATAGGCTACTCTCGGTCTACTCGATCTCTGACCGGAGCCAAGGCCTCCACCACTTCAACATCCTTCACTCTATCCATCAAATACATCAAAAATCTCATCCTTATGGGTCACAACCTGTATACATAACTCATATCTGAGTCTTAAAGCAAACTTATGACATATGTCCCTCTTAGTGGGAACCGAACTAGCATTATACTTCAGCAGCTTTAAAAATTCCATCTCATACTCAGAGACTGACATGTCTCTCTACATAAAGTCTTGGAACTGTTTTCACCTTTCAGCTAAATAGCACTCTCAGAAGAAACACTTCCTAAAGCAATCTTTGAAGAAATCCCACATCAGACGATCAATACGAACACTAAGCACAGCTGACTCCTACCATGTGTAGGTATTTCCGTCTAGCATCAAAACAGTTCCAAGATACCTCTTCGATGGATCCAAACCTAGTTGATCCATAGTCTCTCTGTATCACAGAGTCAGCTCTCCACTAGTCGGACCTCCAAAAGTCCTGACTTTATTGGCGATCAGGGTCTGCGTAATCGAAACTTCAGGTACGACACCATCAACTTTGATTGCACCTTGAATCAGCTGCATAAACTACCTATCGAGAGCTCTCATAGGCTCATCACCAGTGGCTGACGCATCCCTGACAGGTGTCATCATATCAATCCTAGGGGCAGACGACAGATCTATATTAGAATCATCTATGAGATCAAAAAATCTAGCAGATCAACCTCGCCCGTAGCCAGGTCGATGACCACGTCTAGTGATCATAAGAGGATCTCGACTCACTACAAAAGTTAAGCTTAGGGTTAGATTTGGCACTGGAGTACTAGACATATTTAACTTGTAAAAACAGATGACATGACCTTACAAAAATTTTGTAAACTGTTTCTAAAGTAGTGTAAAAATTTATATAGGACCCATTCACAGTCTGGGGTTTAAAAACCAAAGGCTCTGTACCAATTAAATGTAACCCCCTAGACTCAGCCTATGCGTTACGACTAGATCTAATGGATTACATTAAAATTTCCAAAACATTTTTGACAAATTTAAAATCATATTATGAATAATATATAACAAAAATACATAGTTAACATTGATAAAAGTCCAATTAGTGAATAAAAACCATCAGTGATTAAGTAAAATAAAATACATCATAATCCATATCGTAATAAAAATCATAAAAGTAAATATTTTAAAATGAAGGCACATGTCACCGTAAATAAAAGCAGTTCGGAAGATAGAAACATTACAACAAAATATTCTGTAAGAATGTGTTAATCCTCAAAGTGTTTGGTTCGGGGTGCCAATCCAAAAGTATATGAAATGGAAAAACAATTTGAAAAATGTAGCTAGAGAGCTCAGTGTGTCCCAATAGTGCAAATAAACATGATAGGTAAAATAATCCAGAGTGTTTTAGTAAAGTATCATAAAAAGTCATAGATAAGCAGAATTTTAAAACTTATAAACACCCTCATCCCGTACACCAAAATGCAGTTCCCTCATAACTGTATTCATAAGGCTTATCTTATATTCATTTGGTATATGATCCAATCTAAGGGAGCACCTTGGTGCTTGATAGCCTACCTAAGAAATTTCTTGGGGCCTCGGAGCCTACCCAAGGGTCGCATTATGTCCATAAGGTATTACCAGCTTGATCAGAGCTGAACCTCTATACTCAAGTATCCTACCCAAAATAATATTTCAATAAAATAGTTCACATAGTAAGCAGTAATGTCCATGAATAGTAATCAACAAAATCATATTTCCAGCGTAAACCAGTAACTAGATAATATATCAAACAATCATAGTTCATAAACACTAATCCAGTAAGCTAGTAAATTAGTAATTTCAGAAAATCACATTTTAAAATAGGTAAACAATTATAAGGCACATAAGGAATACACCTTGCAAAATGGGGTCGGTTAGGGTAACTACTAAGCACCTGTTTCACCATGCTCTGTAGCAGTGCTCGAACCTAATTCATAAATAACTAAGTTAATATCAAAGTAAAATTTTAATCTAGGTCTTCATAGGGTTCACGGGTCATACGAGTGATTATTGGCTCACGAAGTCGAACTGATCGAAAGAAGCTGAGTCAAGCTATCGAGCAATCAGGAGAGTCTCGTGTACATTTAAATAACAATATTTGATCAGTCTCTAACCTTATTTTAATTATTCGCAATTAAAACACTTAAGTACATGTGCATGCTCTGGTTTAATAATTAATTCGGAGGATTTTGGGTTTGAATTTGGTAAAACATACTTCGAATTCGGACTCAGAACGTCAAAAAATAAAAAAATATGACTTTTCGAAAAAAAAATTGACTTTTGTGTCAAAGTTAACGGGTTGATTCAGACGATTTGATTAGGTATAAGTTGACTCAGCTGAGTTGACTCGGTTTATACCGACTTGACTGAACCAGTTCGGTTTGATTGGATCGGTTCTATAAACCTCTTGAACTGGCAGAGGAGCCCCACGAGTACTGTCGGCGGGTGACAATGTCTGGGTACGTTTTCACCGGCCTATTACTCTCAGTACAATCCTAACTTCAATTACACCCAAAAACCAATCCAAAATCAGCCAATAACAACCACAAACGACTAGAAAAAAGTGACAAGCTTACCCAAACATGTGATCTATGGAAGAACGACGAACCCTATCGGGTTTTGGTTGCATAACGCCAGTGAACTTAACGGTGAAAGCAGTGAATCGAACGGCTGGCTTGATCGACGTGAATCGAAGAAAAACCAAGCGGAGGGGTTTTACTTCGTTGAAGCTTCGCTGCGAGTTTTATGGCGAACGACGTCGATTTTGGACGAGGTATTTAGAGGGTTTTGTTCGCTGATCGATGGTGAGCCTAATGGACGTGGTGGCGCGAACTGTGGCGGCCGGACAGTGAGAATTTTGGGGCGACCAGGAGTGCGATAGGAAGCCATAGGGATTTGGGAAATTTGGGGAAAATATATGAATTAATTTTGGGTTTTTTGGCTGAACTAAATTATATATATATATCATCAACAGTGGCTAGGGCACTAGGTAGTTTACCCAAGGGACATGGGTTTGAACCTTGCAGCCACCGATTTCATTTTATTTTCATTATCGATAAAAAATGGGAAAATTTAGGGTTTGGTCTCTAAACTTCCTACATCTTCCTAAAACGACATGCAAGTTTCGAAAACTTGCAATTTAGGCCCCTAATTCGACCAAATTAATTTTTATATTTATGTTGAGAGTGTGACAGAAATTTACAGATTGTCTACCAAGAGTGATAGTAGTAGGATTCAAACTTGACCTTACAAGCTTAAATTACTCAATCTCAATCACTTGTACCTACACTCAAGTGTATGGTCTTTTTTTAAAAAAAATAATAAGAAAATCTAATATTATTGAATAAACAAAGACAGAATATAGTATAATTATAATATAAAAAAGCATACCAAAACTAAAGTAGATGAATCACAGTAATTATTTATTATAGTGATTAGGTTTTAAATTAATTTTGAAAAATACGTTTCTTCCCTTCATTGTCTATTATTGTGATTATTTCTAGTCCTAAATTAATGGGTAAAGTACATAACTTATCTAGTTACTATAGGATATTATTTTATTAAGTCACTCGATTATTGAAAATTACAAAATGATCCTTCGACTATAGAATGTTATTTTGTTAACTCTAACCCGACTATTCATTATATT
The DNA here is from genome assembly GCF_006381635.1 of Hibiscus syriacus. Lineage (NCBI taxonomy): Eukaryota > Viridiplantae > Streptophyta > Magnoliopsida > Malvales > Malvaceae > Hibiscus > Hibiscus syriacus. The sequence continues at coordinate 694,816 of NW_024062788.1, read as the reverse complement.
CCAAACTCATAATTTTTTGTTAAAAAATGACGGTTGTTTAAGTTAGACCTTAATATGATGACTAAGATATGATAGTCATTTAAGATTCTGGGATTATGTTTTATTATATCACAATCAAAAAATTATCATTCAGCTCATAATATTATTCATTTTTAACAGAAAATGACTAGTTTATAACATAATGAATAGTCAGGTGACCATTTTGTAATATTTAATAGTCAAGTGACTTAACAAAATAACACGCTATAATCATAATACCATTTTGTAACTTTTAATAGTCGAGAGACTTAATAAAATAATATCTTATAAACAGTAATCATTTGTAAACTTCACCCTAAATTAATTTAATCATGCACACAATAAATTTGTGTAACGTTATCTTTTTATTTATAAATATTGTTGAATTACATTTATGAACAAGTATCCCCGACTGTACCTTATAGCTATGGATATTGTTATTCACAAATAAGACGTCATCTGTATCTTTCCTACCCTTTGCAGAAACATTTTCTCCACTCATAATAGTGCACCAGCACAACCCACTGTATTTAATCAATCTTCCATCAATCGTGAATTTCTAACGTTCGACAGTCTTAATATATGATTAAATAAATGCGTTATCGATTTTACTATTATTTTTTAACAAAATTAGTAAAAAAAAATTATCTAAAACATTATTATTTCTACCGATTTTATTATTATTGGGCGTTTTACCGAGCTTAGTAATATATCCGGTAAAACACTACCTAAAACATTATTTTTTTTCTACCGAATATATTACCAAACCCAGTAAAGCGTCCAATAATAATAAAATTTGTAGAAATAATAATATTTTCGGTAATTTTTTACCGATTTTATAAAAAAATAATAACAAAACCGATAACACATTTACTTAATCATATATTAGGCTATCGCACGTTACACTTACCTCCATCAACCTCTACATTGCCAAGGTGAATACAGTCGTAGGTACACAGAGGCAAACGTATATGATTTTATATTGAGGTAAAATTCTAGAAACAAAAATAAGCTATTAATAAAAATTTTAGAAACAAAGGTTAGATTAGTTTTCGCGGCAAGCGATTCTAATAGCGGTCTTAATAAATAAATTCATAGATGTCAACTTCTTTTATTTAGTAGACATATTTTTTTAGAATTTTATAGATTTATTTTTTAAATATAAAATTTTATATGTTTATATCTAATTAATATATATGCGTAAATTTATGTGGACGGAGGTTCGGTTAGATATTACGAAGTGCAGTCAATCTCAATCAAAGAAAGTGACAGAAAGCATAGATGGCATGCTACCTTTCATGGTCAACTTAATGCTATCAACATCAAACTGTTCGCAATAATAAAAGTCATAGTTTCAATAATCATCATACTCCAAAATTTATAAAATAAATCACAAATAACCTTTTATTGTTAATTTTTAAAATAGTATTTGAGTTGAGTGATTTTTTTTTTCATTCACTAAAAAATATGTTATTAAGATGACGTCTGTAATTTTTTTTTTAAAATAAAGAGTATAATCTAAATAAAATCAAACAAACCATTTTTTAAATAATAAAATACTCACATAGAAAGGAAAAAGATATATAGTGAGATGTCCATATTATGAAGTTATTGACATTTGGCAAAATGCCTTGTGGAACTGAAAAATGGACTTTTGTGACAATTACATTAACGTTGGTACGAATGCATTAAAGTGTTAGGTGATTGTTTTATGAACTTGACTGAGAAACAGATAAGGATGTGTCATGTGTGAATTCATTAAACTGTAATGCATCCCTTATTTATGTCATTTCATTAGTTAGAACTGAAATTGACTTTTTTAACAATCACATTAACGATGTTGAATGCATTAAGATGTTAGTTGATTAACATATAGATTCATTTTTTTATTTGATTTATGACTCTCCTCAAATTACTATTCACCAATTGTCTAATTAGGATTACCTTTTAATTTGTTTTTAATTGTCATTGTACTTTAGTTTTATAATTAGTTGGAATTGGGAAAACCCTATTTCATGATTCATCAAATTCTTTACCCAGTCGACTTAAGAATAACATATATATTATTGATGAGAACAAGTTCATTTCGTCCATCGTTAACCGTTTATACTTTTGATTTAGGTAAAGAACGGTAATTGATGAAAATACGATCATTGATCAGTGTCTATTTATAGGAGAAATAGAGGGATGGGAGGAGATATAAGAGTTAAGGAGAAAGAAGTTGAGAGGATCCGTGTTCAATTGTGGTTGAGGGTTATTTACACTGATCTTAGTTGATGGTGATACGTGTAAGATTATTATTGCTACTTATAGGTTAATTAGTTAAATAGATTAAGTAGTTAGATATTGGATTTCGGTTTAGTAGATTACGTAAACATGTTGTTGGCTCAAATATTATGGATTTTTTTGGAGGTTCCGATAAGTGGAAGAGTATTTCCAAAGGTCTTGACTTGCAAAGAACTGATACGAATATCATCTTAGGAGGTAATATGTTATAGGTAAACTACGTATTTAGTACATAAACTATCAATTTTAGCTCGTTTTAGTATTTAAACTTTAAAAAAAATCAAAATCATACCCAACGTTTAGTTTTTATTTCATTTTAGTATCCTACCGTTAAAAACTTAACGCGTTTAGTACTTAAACTATCAATTTTGACCCATTTTAGTACATAAACTTAAAAAAAAAATTCAAAATTTAACATCAAATTTGTAGCAGGAGTACTAAATTAAATAAAAACTAAACTTTAGGTATAATTTAAAAAAAGTTAAAAGTTTACATAAGAACAAGACTAATAGTTTATGTAATAATAGTTTATATATCAAGTCTTAAATATACTGTAGTTTGCAATATGATATTGACAATTTATTTGTGTATATATGATATGACAGCGGGTTACAAAATAACAAGTAGGCAGCCGGAGCCATGGGAATCTAGAGTTTTAAGCCGTGAACTATCAATCGAGAATACGGGGCGCGCTTATAAGCTCCTTCAAAGCTTCCTTATCAGGTTTGAGGATGAAAGCAGCAACAAAGTCGGTAAATTTGAAGGCCTTATAAATTGCAGGATTCCTTGCATCAACCAAACCTTTCGCCGGTCCTATCAGGCTCTCATCGCACGGATAGACGAAGAAAGAAATAGTCGTCCTCGGATCTCTCGAGTTCGTCACCACTCGATGCTCAGCTCCCTTCAGTTTCCCATTGCTGATTATCTAAAAAAAAAAAGAAGAAGAAGAAAAGGTATTCATCATTCAGTAATCGAAACAAAAAAAAATGAAAATTCACGACAAATGATTCGATGGGGTACCTGTAAAAGGTAGCCTATATTAACCACGAACGCATGAGGAATCGGTTCGACGCAGATCCATCGGCCGTCTTTGAACACTTGCAGGCCATGTACTTGGCCTTGAAGAAGAATGGTGATGATCGTAGGGTCACGGTGTTTAGATAACCCCAGCGTTAAACTCGGTTCAGGGCATGGAGGGTAGTGATTAATCATGATTTTGGGGTCTTGACTCAGTTCGTTGCTCAGGTAATCGGAGCTAAGCCCTAACCCTTGGCATATAAACTCGAGGATTCTACAACTCAGCTTCCATAACTCAACCGAATACGCCCCAACAACTTTTCTGAAATAAATGAACACCAAAAAAGAAGATTGATATTTGAAAGAGTCGAACAGTGGACAGTCAAGAGGAATATTTCATACACATTAAAAGCTGGAAAGTTTTCAGATATGTCATATATAAATTTTGATTGTGAATGACGTGATGGTCTACCTGTATCTAGATGGCTTTTCAGGCCAAAATTGAATGTGTTCATCTAAAGGACGGCAAGGGTGCGTCACCGCATCTCTCCACAAGTGAAACTCCTCTCTCGGGTAAGCGAAGCTGCTCGTGTACAGCTTGCAACTCCCCTTCGGGTCCTTGGCGCATTCCTTTTCCTTGTCCCACCCGGACATTGCATGGAACTCCTCCGCAACATCCATGGTTTCATCCATTAAATCCTCCAAAACTCCGTGGTTGATTACCTGAAAAAATCCGTACTCTTCGCCAGCTTTCAGAATTTGTCGGACCGTCTCGATTTGATCGTGACACTGAAGATCAATCACCGGGATGGATTTCCCCAACGGAACGATGAGATCCCCCGGTCTTGACTCCGGTGGCATTACGTAACTTTCCGGCAAGGATCCATTGTAGCACCAGCTTGAAAGCAGTTCCATGGTTTCAATTTGAGGTCTAGTTACAGAAGGAGGGGAGAATTAAAATGCTTTGCTAGAAAGTTGACCCTTAAATAAACAACAATAAAGGTCATTCACCAGCCATATGTACTTGCATCATCGATATTTCAAATTATAAAGCAATGATATGGAATTGTCAAGTTGACTTTTTTTTTTATGAAAGATTAATAATAAAGTAGTTCACATTATTTTTTTAAGATGGTGTCTGAAACGTAAATAATCATGTAAATTGGGCATCAGAGATTACTCCATGCTACCATCCATTAACTTTATTCATTCATTTCACGAGGCATGGTTTATTTTTTAATATGGATATAAATTCACGCACAATTTACTGATAAAGTTATTTAAATTTGAATTTTTTTTTATTTTTGTTTAACTAATGTAAGTATCAATCTTGGTACTAATTATCGATCATCAGTATTCATTATTTTACTATTACTTTTTTATATCGCATCTTTCCTTATACTTTATGTTTTTTAGTTTCTAAATTTTTTTGTCTTAATGTCATGTTTTCCTCTACCTTATCACACATTTTTATTCTTATTTATGGATCATTTGGTTGTTCTCTTACTTTAATTTTCTTAGTGTTGGATTTGACGTCACCTCGACTGATCATGACACTTATTTATTATCCTATTGACATATCCTGCTTTAGACCATCGGAATGAATTTAGATAGCGATTTGTATTCAGATATAGTTTTCTCATGTGTTTGACTTTGATTTCCGATTGTCGGTGATCTTTTAATAATTTGATTTATTATTGTGGTTCATTTGTTGCTTGCTTCTCGGAATATAATATAAAAGTAAATGTTTTTTGGGCTAAAACGTATATTAAAAGGAAGCATTTGTGTTAGGAAGAATAGTTTAATTATAGAATTTCCGATAATCACGTATTGGTAAACCACTACATTGGATGATTGCAGCAAGTAAACTACTAAATCCCGTTCATCATAAAGGAAAGCCTACTCAATCCAATGTTGTCCCAACTTGCAAAAAGCAGTGCACATTAACTAATCAAATTATGTAACATCTATATTTATTTATTTCTTTTTTAATAAGAGCTGTTGTTATCATAACGCCTTCAATGTAAATTTGACCAAATATAAAATTTAAAAATTAATTTATTAATAATTTGGATTAAATATAAATAGGAATTGATAAAATTTGGTTTAAAATATTAGTTTATAAATAACATAATAATCATAGTTTTCATAATTATGATTATATATATTTATAATTTACTAGAAAAATATAAATAGGAATTGATAGAGAAAAAAATTATATTTTAAAATTTTAAAATTACTTTATATTTAAAATACTTTTTATTATAATTTATTTTCGTCTTATAAAATTTTATAAAACAGAGCGTTGGCCAATTATCCTATAATGAGACAAGTTCTTCAACCTTTTTCTTTCCAAAGATTGCAATTAGAATTAGGCACCGCAGTTCCACAGAATCACAGAATTACTGCTCGTACCCCTATTAACCATGCCAAAGGGCTATCACATTTTTTTTGGTTTAATCATATGAGATTTATCTATAAATTAATTATTTTAGATCGAATTTTGTAAAGATTTATTACGAAGGTAATCACTTTAATTTTGTTTGTTTCATTCATAAACATTAATAGTTGAATCCCTGGCCTTATTTAAAAAAAATTAATGATCAACGAGATTGATTCAAGTGGTAAATAACTTGATACCGCTTAAGCAATGTCTCAGGTTTGAGTTATTATGTATGTAGAAAATCTCCGTTGGGAGACTTACCCATCAAAACCAAGTGTGTGACACGAGTCGATTCGGTTTAATTAAGACGAAACCTTTAAACCAAAAGGATAACAAAAAAAAATTAATGATTCCTTCTACTACTAGACCAACTAATTGTTGGTTGAACTCATGTATTAATTATACCTGATATAATATTAAGATAATTATAAATTAATTATTTTATAAATAATTAATGGACAAATTATGAAAGAGCAAATTTGTCTTACACTAGTTTAATGTATTCGAATCAATCTAAGTTTGATTTCAAGGAATTTCCGCTACTTATTCTACGTACAAGCTTTGGGCTTATCAATGACTGCCATTGTGTGTTCTGCAATGCTCAATTGGAAACAAGGGAGCACTTGTTCCTCCAATGTCCTATGACAGAACAATTATGGAATTCAGTTTTCTTCCACTCTGGTTTGCAATTTACTATCAGCTCTTGGGATGAATTCTTTGTGTGGGCAAGTTACTTGGAAAGGAAAATCACTGCTAACTTCGATTATGAAACTTGCTCTTAACGCCCTTATCTACTTTCTCTGGGAAGAAAGAAATAAGAGGATCTTCAAAGGCTGCTCCAGAAAAGTTCAAGAGCTATTCCTTGCTATTAAGGACGTCGTTCGCTTTCAACTGAGGGATAAGAAAACAAATCGAAATGATATTGCTAATTTTTCCCTTTGTAAGCACTGGGATATTTCTTGTTCTTAATTCTTCTTGTAAGTAGAATGCTTCTATAACAGAACACTGCTGTTTGTAGCAGGTTCTGTTCTTGTAACAGACTGGTTACTTGGGTAATGAAAATTGATGATTTATCCAAAAAAAAAAAAAAAAAAAGCTTTGGGCTTTGCTAATCTAACCTCAATTTTCAAATCCCTCCTTGAATTTGAAACCAATTTCGAAAGTATGCCACTTTCGGTGGTGTAACTTAGTGGATGATGATGTGGGATTGTGGTTTATATAATAAATAGAATAATTATATATATAACATGAGTTAATTGCACCAATCATCCCTAAACTATGATTCTCATCATAAATTAATCCCTAAACTTTTATGTGTTTCGATTTTATCCTCAAACTATCGATATATGTCAATTACATCCTTTTTTTTAACAAAACCGTTAAAAAGTCGTTAAATTCCATGTAAGCATTATATGTATTACATAGACATAAATTATAATTAATATAGAAAATAAAATAATAATTATGTTTATAGAATAATAATTAACTTTAAAACCTATAAATATTTATGGGAAAAAATCAAAGTACGATCTTATGAAAGTTTTGAAAACCCCAATCTCACTTGAAAAAACTCTAATGCTCTCGTGTACTTTCTAATCCCAAAAATCATAATAGAAAGAAAAATTATTTGACACAAATACAAAAGAACTATTTTAGAACCGAAGTTGACGGCAAGTTTTGGACTACGATGACTCAATAATCAACTGTTCATGGCTTAGGGAATCTATACAATGGTAAGTGTTTTACTATAATTATTAATATATTGATTAATTTTTGAATTTTATTATTTTTAATAAGTTTAATTTAAAGAATTTTGGTTTTGCTTGCTATCATAAAGATTTAGAGTTCTATTTGTTAGTATCCAGAACTAATCAACAACAATTTGAAATAAAATTTTATCGAATGTTTTGCATTTTATTTAAATTTATTTATTCAAATATTGAATGTGTTGTTGGTTTTTGGCAAATATCCCACATTGGTTTTGTATAAGGAGGAGGGGAAATTCTTTTGTTATAAATAGAGCCCTCCTACTCCTTAGTTTAGCATCCCACAAATATAAGCCTTCTTCATTATTAAAGGTTATTTGTACTCTTTCTCTCTTTGTAATATTTCCTCTATTAGTGAAATATTATTTTAGTAGTGTTCGAGGAGGTAGGCATAATTTTGGCCTAACCTCGTTAAATTTTGGTGTTCTCTTTATGTCTATTTAATAGCTATTGTCGGGTATAGTTGTTAATTATTGTCCTATTAAAATTACTTGTCTTGGTAGTTCTGTCTAAGGAAAGTGGATTTTAAGAGGGACCATTGTGACCCATCCTCTTTCCTGGGAATCTACCTTGGGGTGATTTTTAGTACAATCGTTTTCACACTAGTCACCTAGATAATAGTTTTCAAGGTGAATTTGTTATTATTGGTGGAAATTAACCCGAATTCCACAACAATTGATATCAGCGCTCTTGGTTTATTTTAGTATGCTCTGTGGTTGCGGCTTAGGCTGATCTTCCACATCAGAAAAAAAATTCCTTGGGATAATTGGCATTCCGCATTGACAGCTATTAAATAGAATTTGTAGTAGAAATGGCAGACGCAACAAAAACATCCACATCGTCGTCAACAGCTGTGACAAATGTTAGATTTGCAGTGGAGATTTTTTGATGGCACCAGTCATTTCAGCATGTGGCAAAGTGAGGTTCTAGATGCCCTATTTCAGCAGGGTCTAGACATTGTTATTGAAGGAGAGAAACCAAATGATGTTGAGGAGAAAGAATGGAAGAGAATCAATAGATTGGCATGTGGTACTATTTGATCGTGTCTTTCTAGATAGCGGAAGTATGCATTTTCTAAAAAAAACTTCTGCAAGTAAATTGTGGAAGGCACTGGAGGAGAAATTTTTGAAGAAAAGCGGTCAGAACAAGCTCTATATGAAAAAGAGATTGTTTCACTTCAACTATGTACTAGGTCACTATGAATGATCACATTACTAGCTTTAATCAGCTGGTGACTGATATGATGAATATGGACGTGACTTTTGAAGACGAAGATCTGGCTCTAATGTTGATGGGATCACTTCCTGATGAGTTTGAGTATCTTGAAACTACTCTACTTCATGGGAAAGTTGATGTGTCTCTCAGTGAAGTAATTGCTGCCTTGTATAGTTATGAATTGAGAAAGAAAGACAAACAAGAAAACACAAGTGTCGAAGCAGAAGCTCTTGTTGTTAGAGGCCGTTCGAAGAGTCAGAATAAAGGAAGGAGAGGGAGATCGAAGTCAAAGTTCAGATTGAGCAAAGATGAATGTGACTTTTGTCGAGAGAAAGGGCACTGGAAGAAAGAATGTCCCAGGCTAAAGAACAAAGGCAAGCCTGAAAGGGGAAAGGCTATCTCAAAATCAAATGTGGTCAAGTATGATGATGAAGATTCAGATTTCGCATTTGCTGCTACGCAATCAACCAGTTGTTCCAGTTCATGGCTGTTAGATTCAGCTTGTATACACCATATGACCCCCAATAGAGAATGGTTCTTTGATTTTAAAGAACTAAAAGGTGGAATTATCTACACAACAAATAATTTCCCTCTTGACACACTTGGGATTGGTTCAATTCGCTTGAGGAATCAGGATGGATCAATCAGAACCTTAACAGGTGTCCATTATGTGCCAGATTTAATGAGAAATCTCATCTCTGTGGGAACCTTAGAGTCAAAAGGTTTAGAAGTGAGGGCAAAAGATGAGATTATGAGGATTATCTCTGGCGCACTGGTGATAATGAAGGGAATCCGGAAAAGAAACAATGTGTATTACTTTCTGGGTAGTACAATTGTTGGGACAGCAGCAGTGGCAGCTTCTACTGATGAACAGGAGTCAGAAGCAACCAAGTTATGACATATGCGCTTGGGGCATGTTGGTGAAAAATCCTTGAAATTGCTGATAAATCAAGGATTATTGAAGGGTGCTCGGGCTTGCAAATTAGCTTTTTGTGAGCATTGCATCAAAGGGAAGAAGACGAGGGTGAAATTTGGAACAACAATATATAATACTAAAGGTATTTTGGATTATGTTCATTCAGATGTATGGGGGCCTTCCAAGACAACTTCATTGGGAGGAACACACTATTATGTCACCTTTGTTGATGATTTTCCCCGGAGAGTTTAGGTGTATACAATGAAGACAAAGGATGAGGTGCTAGGATTTTTCCTTAAATGGAAAATGTAACCCCCAGACCGATGCGGGTAGCCCGATCCGATCCGGGAAGTCACATTAGGGCCACCGGAGTGACCCACTGTAAAAATAGCGAAAATTTTAAAACTTTTATTGAAACATGTAACTTATAAAATCAGTCGTCACTATTTAAAAATAAAACAGATTTCCAGACTCGTATATAAATCAAAATACAATTACATACCCCCTAATCACATGTACCATTCTCTGCAACAACGCCGGAAGAACTCCCTTACTGAAGTCGATAGATGCACTGGTATAATTTTTTTTAACCTGAAAAGGTGAGTAATAGAGTGAGCTTTGGAAAGCTCAGTAATACAGAACTACCAGATGATGCTGAAGAACGTACAGATACAGATAAACATATTTTTTCCTTATCGATTCAGACATTTACAGATCTTTATACTGAGCAGAGATTCTACGGATATTTCAGGTAGTAACGAACAATGAGCTTTCAGTTCAGAGAAATATTTTGGATGACTGAGTTCAGGAGATCAAAATAGGTTTTCTAGTGGGTTCCCATAAAACCAGTAAAAAGATACAGATCTTTTAAAACATATATATGTATATACCCCCATCCAACAAGTCCAAATTGTGTAGGTTCCCCAGAACCATACACCCACCATCAAGTCCAGTTGGCCCTGAGCACACAGCCGAGGAACCGGTAAATAAGGCCCTGAGCACACAGCCGAGGAGCCTCCAGGTATACTTCCTCCAACATTACCCCCCCAAGTAAAATATGTTCGTCCGTAAACGGATATATCAAAAATCAAAATATAAATCAGGTCAAGTATCATATCAAAATCCAGGTCAAGTATCAGATCAGAATCCAAGTCAAGTATCAGATCAGAATCTATGTCAGATATCAGATCAGAATCCATGTCAAGTATCAGATCAGAATTCAAATCGAAAATCAGATAAAATATTCATGTGAGTAGGGAACACACTAGAATTTACAGATATTATTCAAAGATATTGGATAATCTTAACAAGTAGAGGAATACGGATCCTCAGTATACCGATAGAATATCGGAATTCAGAATCACTATTAGAAGAGTTCAATGACTGACAGAATCATCAGTTATTCAGAATGTGACTTGAGCTGATAAGGAAGAAATGAAGGTTCAGGACATTTATATTCTATGTCGGTTGATCAAATTATCAGACAACTCTTACATGAATAGTTCCCAGAACTAATGCCTGTCAATTGGTCAATTCATTGTTTTTTCAGGGTATTTACTCTTTAATACCACAATTCTTGTCCATAGACCATTTTCAGAATCATCGTTGAATAGATCTTCCAATGTCTTTATTTCATTTCCACACTTCCACAATATCATGAAATGCTGACGTACTTGATTAATTTGTTCATAACCCATTGTAATTGTACACTACGTAAACTCATCAGAGTTTACAGACTTGTCCAAATCACTTACTAAATCCTCAGTCATTGAGGTTACCTATTTCATTTAGCAGTCATCTCCATTCCAGTTACTTCAGGATTTTCCAGAGTAAGTCAAACGTTCCTAAATTTCAGATAAATGTTGTACTTCCATTCCATTAAATTTGGTCTTCGTGGTTGATTGTCGAACAAACGTCCAATTCTTAATACTGAATACGATCTAGAGTTGAGCTGAGTTGAATACTTCCAAAATTTATCATTGAGCCAAACTTGAGAAGACGAACACATGTTCCAGTAATATCTATGTCATTCAGGTATTGACATAGCTTTAGGGTTGATCTACTCACTTAAATTATTTTCCATTACATTTAAAGGTAGTCCAATACCCATGCTTACTTGGATTCCTTAATTAATCCAAGACATTTACTTAATTTAGGCCATAACGGTATTTTGGTAATTTTGATGTTCAGTTTTATTCCATTCATTTCAGAGCACGAGGATATTCAATCATTCCTGAGCTTGGTGATATTCTTGGATCATTTCCATTACAGGGGTATTTTGGTTATTTTACAGATCCACGGTATTTCAATCTTTTCATTCATCCGGTTTTATTATTTAATTCCAATTTATCATCTATTTCAGTCCGTTCGAACAATTATGATAAAAGAGCACCCTCCGATAAATTGTTCTTCAGGTATTTACTCATAACTCAGATATTTTCGGGTCAAGTGCCTTCTCGGATTTTACAGACGCAATATTATGAATTTTTCTTTACAAAGACAGAATATTAATAATTAAATTTGTACTTAATCGAGTTAAGTATAAATCCTCAAAGTACTTTCTCCTTCAGGGTCAACTCTGACTATTTTACCTCTCAAGGGCATTTTCATAATTTCTTAACCAGATAATTTCGATATTATCTCTTAACAAAAATAATATAATATAGAGATCCTATGATTAATTGCTTCCTCGAACATTCTTTGATCTTGAAATGATTCCTTAAAAGGCTTCTAGTATCTAGCATAAACCTTCTTGGGGTTAAAAACCGGTTATCCATAATTTCCAAGTAAAACTAACATTTCTTATGCACATCAATAGTTTTAGCAGATCAATAATTCTTTTCAGATTTATTAATCCACTTCCAGAGACAATTCTTGTCATTTTCCAACTTAAGGGTATTTTCGTAATTTTACCCTACCGGATTATTATCATAATTTCCCATCCAAGTACCTTTAACATTTAACCTTTGATGAAATAAACTATAAGTTACAAACACATGTTGATTTCTTTATCACTAAGCACAGAACTTGTAATTTAATTCTAACAATCCCTCAATTTCTTGTAAAAATCATCTGAACCATAATCAATTACTGAACCCTTTTACTGTATTCAGATCAAGTGTAGAAACTAATTAACTACACAAATGAGACCAACATTATCTTAATCATGCATTTATCAATATCAACATGTTCCAAAAAGCATAAAGAGGTAGTAAAGTATTACCTCAATTTTCGTGCAATACTGATCGACCATAAAAATTCCATTCGAATGCCTTTGATCTTCAATTCAACTTCCAATAATTCCTCAGATACATATCAACATAAATTATATCAGAAACGGAGCTTAATTATGATAAACGGATCGAATCGGGTGATAAATCAGTGAAAGACGGCTTACCGTGTTCAAATTTGGAGAAACGGACTTCAGATTCGGATTCAGGACATCGAAAGCATAAAATATGACTTTTCGGAAATTTGGAATTTTCGGTTAAAATCAAAGTTAACGGGTTTGACCGACAATTTCGAGGTCTTCGGGTTCAAAATTCGAAAAACGGACAGCGGAATCAGATTTGGAACGTCGAAAAATGTCAGGATAGGTATACTCGATCAAAAACAAAGGTCGTTTAATGCTCGGTCAAAGCCAGTCAAAATTTTGGTTAACAGTGGTCAACGCCGGTCAACGGTCAACGGGTCGGGTCGAGTCAACGGGTCGGGTAATCGGGTCGGGTCGGGTCAACTGGTCGGGTCGGGTCAACGGGTCGGGTCGGGTTGTGACCGGTCAAACCGGTCAACTATGCACCAAAACCGGTCAAACCGGTCATTTTTTTCTTCCCCACGCGCAGTGGCGGCGCGTGAACAGTGATAAAATCATGGAAAAATTTCTAAAAATTATTTTGAGCGATTTCGAGATACTTACAAAGCTCGGTTTACAATTTTGAACGGCGGAGAGCTCGATTTCAACAAATCAGAAACTTTGACCGCTTCACCTCCTCACGCGCCGCCGTCGACGGAGACCAAGGATGACATCGGCGAATTCGGAACGATGCAACGAACACGATGGTGCGGGAGGTGCCGTAAACTGATGACCCGATCGTCGTGAATCGATGAAAAACCAACTAAAACTGAGTTATTACCGACGATACTTCCGACTGAAATTCACGACGAACGGCGATGATTCATGACGAAAGGTTTGAGGGTTTTTGTTCCTCAATTGACAACGAACACGATGGTGGTTTCGGCTCATCGTTTGGAGGTCGGACGGCGAGTAGATCGGAGTTGGAAGTTGGGTTGTTGGAGAAGGGAAATCTGGAAAATTTCTGCTGTCTGCGCACGGGAATCAGATTTATAATTCAACATATTAAAAAATGGTTAAATTATGGGTTTAGCCACTGAACTTCCTGCACTTCTTAAAACGGTCTGCCAAATTTGAAATCTTACAATTTAATCCCCTATTTCTTTCAAAATACCAAATAAATCCGCCACTTTATAATTTCTTAATTTTAGCCCCTAAATTGGGGTGTTACAATTCTCCCCTCCTTAAAAGAATTTCGTCCTCGAAATTCATTCATGTCACATAATTGCAGAAATGAAACTTCCATCAGTTCTTTCATATCTTTCATGTAGCTTTTATAGAAACACAAATCATTCACTAATCCTTAACCAGTTGAGTATACATTCTTATCAGAAATCTCTCTCATTCCAAGTAAATAATCAAAACAACTTTATCTTTGTGGAATCAATTCAGCCTTAGTTACGAGAATAGGCTCATGCATATCCAATTTCATTTCCGGAGTCGAGTCATAATTTCTCAGATGAATAACTCTCACATGGCTCGTGATGTACTTCACAGCGTTTAGACAGATGTTACTGGTATTCCTTTTTGTACAAGTATAGCCTTAACAGATATAAACTTTGGTTTACTCGCTACAGATAGGGACTCAGCCCTGGAGTTCCGGCTCAGAGAGGTACGATTGTAGTCTAGGGCATGTACTGATCAGACATATTTTGACATTCGACCGACCGGTCTATCTTGAAAAATTTTGACTCAAACCATAGCTCTGATACCACTAAATGTAACCCCCAGACCGATGCGGGTAGCCCGATCCGATCCGGGAAGTCACATTAGGGCCACCGGAGTGACCCACTGTAAAAATAGCGGAAATTTTAAAACTTTTATTAAAACATGTAACTTATAAAATCAGTTGTCACTATTTAAAAATAAAACAGATTTCCAGACTCGTATATAAATCAAAATACAATTACATGCCCCCTAATCACATGTACCATTCTTTGCAACAACGCCGGAAGAACTCCCTTACTGAATTCGATAGATGCACTGGTACAATTTTTTTAACCTGAAAAGGTGAGTAATAGAGTGAGCTTTGGAAAGCTCAGTAATACAGAACTACCAGATGATGCTGAAGAACGTGCATATACAAATAAACATATTTTTTTCCTTATCGATTCAGACATTTACAGATCTTTATACTGAGCAGAGATTCTACGGATATTTCAGGTAGTAACGAACAATGAGCTTTCAGTTCAGAGAAATATTTCGGATGACTGAGTTCAGGAGATCAAAATAGGTTTTCTAGTGGGTTCCCATAAAACCAGTAAAAAGATACAGATCTTTTAAAACATATATATGTATATACCCCATCCATCAAGTCTAAATTGTGTAGGTTCCCCAGAACCATACACCCACCATCAAGTCCAGTTGGCCCTGAGCACACAGCCGAGGAACCGGTAAATAAGGCCCTGAGCACACAGCCGAGGAGCCTCCAGGTATACTTCCTCCAACATTACCCCCCCAAGTAAAATATGTTCGTCCGTAAACGGATATATCAAAAATCAAAATATAAATCAGGTCAAGTATCATATCAAAATCCAGGTCAAGTATCAGATCAGAATCCAAGTCAAGTATCAGATCAGAATCTATGTCAGATATCATATCAGAATCCATGTCAAGTATCAGATCAGAATTCAAATCGAAAATCAGATAAAATATTCATGTGAGTAGGGAACACACTAGAATTTACAGATAGTATTCAAAGATATTGGATAATCTTAACAAGTAGAGGAATACGGATCTTCAGTATACCGATAGAATATCGGAATTCAGAATCACTATTAGAAGAGTTCAATGACTGACAGAATCATCAGTTATTCAGAATGTGACTTGAGCTGATAAGGAAGAAATGAAGGTTCAGGACATTTATATTCTATGTCGGTTGATCGGATTATCAGACAACTCTTACATGAATAGTTCCCAGAACTAATGTCAGCCAATTGGTCAATTCATTGTTTTTCCAGGGTATTTACTCTTTAATACCACAATTCTTGTCCATAGACCATTTACGGAATCATCGTTGAATAGATCTTCCAATGTCTTTATTTCATTTCCACACTTCCACAATATCATGAAATGCTGACGTACTTGATTAATTTGTTCATAACCCATTGTAATTGTACACTACGTAAACTCATCTGAGTTTCCAGACTTGTCCAAATCACTTACTAAATCCTCAGTCATTGAGGTTACCTATTTCATTTAGCAGTCATCTCCATTCCAGTTACTTCAGGATTTTCCAGAGTAAGTCAAACGTTCCTGAATTTCAGATAAATGTTGTACTTCCATTCCATTAAATTTGGTCTTCGTGGTTGATTGTCGAACAAACGTCCAATTCTTAATACTGAATATGATCTAGAGTTGAGCTGAGTTGAATACTTCCAAAATTTATCATTGAGCCAAACTTGAGAAGACGAACACATGTTCCAGTAATATCTATGTCATTCAGGTATTGACATAGCTTTAGGGTTGATCTACTCACTTAAATTATTTTCCATTACATTTAAAGGTAGTCCAATACCCATGCTTACTTGGATTCCTTAATTAATCCAAGACATTTACTTAATTTAGGCCATAAGGGTATTTTGGTAATTTTGATGTTCAGTTTTATTCCATTCATTTCAGAGCACGAGGATATTCAATCATTCCTGAGCTTGGTGATATTCTTGGGTCATTTCCATTATAGGGGTATTTTGGTCAATTTACAGATCTACGGTATTTCAATCTTTTTCCTTCATCCGGTCTTATTATTTAATTCCAATTTATCATCTATTTCAGTCCGTTCGAACAATTATGATAAAAGAGCACCCTCCGATAAATTGTTCTTCAGGTATTTACTCATAACTCAGATATTTTCGGGTCAAGTGCCTTCTCGGATTTTACAAACGCAATATTATGAATTTTTCTTTACAAAGACAGAATATTAATAATTAAATTTGTACTTAATCGAGTTAAGTACAAATCCTCAAAGTACTTTCTCCTTCAGGGTCAACTCTGACTATTTTACCTCTCAAGGGCATTTTCGTAATTTCTTAACCAGATAATTTCGATATTATCTCTTAACGAAAATAATATAATATAGAGAACCTATGATTAATTGCTTCCTCGAACATTCTTTGATCTTGAAATGATTCCGTAAAAGGCTTCTAGTATCTAGCATAAACCTTCTTGGGGTTAAAAACCGGTTATCCATAATTTCCAAGTAAAACTAACATTTCTTATGCACATCAATAGTTTTAGCAGATCAATAATTCTTTTCAGATCTATTAATCCACTTCCAGAGACAATTCTTGTCATTTTCCAACTTAAGGGTATTTTCGTGATTTTACCCTACCGGAGTATTATCATAATTTCCCATCCAAGTACCTTTAACATTTAACCTTTGATGAAATAAACTATAAGTTACAAACCCATGTTGATTTCTTTATCACTAAGCACAGAACTTGTAATTTAATTCTAACAATCCCTCAATTTCTTGTAAAAATCATCTGAACCATAATCAATTACTGAACCCTTTTACCGTATTCAGATCGAGTGTAGAAACTAATTAACTACACAAATGAGACCAACATTATCTTAATCATGCATTTATCAATATCAACATGTTCCATAAAGCATAAAGAGGTAGTAAAGTATTACCTCGATTTTCATGCAATACTGATCGACCATAAAAATTCCATTCGAATGCCTTTGATCTTCAATTCAACTTCCAATAATTCCTCAGATACATATCAACATAAATTATATCAGAAACGGAGCTTAATTATGATAAACGGATCGAATCGGGTGATAAATCAGTGAAAGACGGCTTACCGGGGTTCAAATTTGGAGAAACGGACTTCAGATTCGGATTCAGAACGTCGAAAGCATAAAATATGACTTTTCGGAAATTGGGAATTTTCGGTCAAAATCAAAGTCAACGGGTTTGACCGGCAATTTCGAGGTCTTCGGGTTCGAATTTCGAAAACGGACAGCGGAATCGGATTTGGAACGTCGAAAAATGTCAGGATAGGTATACTCGATCAAAAACAAAGGTCGTTTAATGCTCGGTCAAAGCCAGTCAAAATTTTGGTCAACAGTGGTCAACGGTCAACGGGTCAACGGTCAACGGGTCGGGACAACGGGTTGGGTCGAGTCAACGGGTCGGGTAATCGGGTCGGGTCAACTGGTCGGGTCGGGTCAACGGGTCGGGTCGGGTTGTGACCGGTCAAACCGGTCATCTATGCACCAAAACCGGTCAAACCGGTCATTTTTTTCTTCCCCACGCGCAGTGGCGGCGCGTGAACAGTGATAAAATCATGGAAAAATTTTTAAAAATTATTTTAAGCGATTTCGAGATACTTACAAAGCTCGGTTTACAATTTTGAACGACGGAGAGCTCGATTTCAACAAATCAGAAACTTTGACCGCTTCACCTCCTCACGCGCCGCCGTCGACGGAGACCAAGGATGACACCGGCGAACTCGGAACGATGCAACGAACACGATGGTGCGGGAGGTGTCGTAAACGGATGACCCGATCGTCGTGAATCGATGAAAAACCAACTAAAATCGAGTTATTACCGACGATACTTTCGACTGAAATTCACGACGAACGGCGATGATTCACAACGAAAGGTTTGAGGGTTTTTATTCCTCGATTGATAATGAACACGATGGTGGTTTCGGCTCGTCGTTTGGAGGTCGGACGGCGAGTAGATCGGAGTTGGAAGTTGGGTTGTTGGAGAAGGGAAATCTGGAAAATTTCTGCTGCCTACGCACGGGAATCAGATTTATAATTCAACATATTAAAAAAATGGTTAAATTATGAGTTTAGCCACTGAACTTCCTGCACTTCTTAAAATGGTCTGCCAAATTTGAAATCTTATAATTTAATCCCCTGTTTCTTTCAAAATACCAAATAAATCCGCCGCTTTATAATTTCTTAATTTTAGCCCCTAAATTGGGGTGTTACAGAAAAAGATGGCGGAGACTCAAACAGGCAGAAAAATCAAACGTCTCCGTACAGACAATGGTGGAGAGTACAAAAATGATCCATTTCTGAAAGTCTGTGAAAAAGAAGGTATTGTCAGGCATTTCACTATCAGAAGTACACCACAACAGAATGGGGTGGCAGAGCGTATGAACCGAACATTAGTGGAGAAGGTTCGGTGTATGTTGTCTAATGTTGGGTTAGGCAAAGAATTTTGGGCTGAGGCTTTGGTCTATGCTTGTCACCTTGTCAACCGCTTACCATCGACTGCTATTGGTGGTAAAACACCATTAGAGAAATGGTTTGGAGTACCTGCTACAGATTATGATTCCTTACATGTGTTTGGTTCCACTGCATACTACCATGTTAAGGAGTCAAAGCTGGATCCAAGAGCAAAGAAGGTGATCTTTATGGGGATCACCTCTGGTGTGAAAGGCTATCGTCTTTGGTGTCCAGAAACAAAGAAAATAATCTTTAGCAGGGATGTTACCTTTGATGAATCTACCATGTTGAGAAAGGTGACTTAAGAAAAATTGGAGCAGACAGATGGAACTCCCAAACAGGTAGAGTTTGAAGGAAGCAGAATTGACCCAGCCAGTAAAGAATTTGATGTTGACTCTCCTATGGTAGAAGAAGAGTCAGATGAAGAATGGGTTCAGACCCAAGAACCTCCACAGCAACATGAATCAATTGCACTCAGAAAGGGAAAGAGGACCATTAGACAACTTGCTCGTTATGCTGATATGGTCTCTTTTGCATCACCAATTACAATTGATGACGTTCCTGCCACTTTAAATGAAGCAGTACAAAGTTCAGAACATAAAAAGTGGAGGATCTCCATGAATGAAGAAATGCAATCCCTTCAAAAGAATCAGACGTGGAAACTAGCTAGTCTTCCGAAGGGAAAGAAGGCAATTGGGTGCAAGTGGGTATATGCAAATAAAGATGGATTTCCTGACAAGAATAACATCCGCTACAAAGCAAAATTGGTGGCTAAAGGCTACGCTCAAACGGAGGGAGTTGATTATAATGAAGTATTTTCTCCAGTTGTAAAACATTCCTCCATCAGAATTTTGTTGGCTTTGGTAGCACAGTTGGATTTGGAGCTAGTTCAGATGGATGTAAAAACTGCATTTTTACATTGAGACTTGGATGAGTAAATCTACATGACTCAGCCAGATGGATTCAAAGTTGCTGAAAAAGAAGAGATGGTGTGCAAATTAGAAAAATCGCTATACGGATTGAAGCAATCTTCAAGGCAGTGGTACAAACGATTTGACAAGTTTAGGATAGGGCAGAAGTAAACAAGAAGCAAATATGATCATTGTGTGTATTTACACAAGCTACAAGACGGATCCTATATATATCTTCTTCTTTATGTTGATGATATGCTGATAGCTTCCAGGAGTCAGACAGAAATTGCGAAACTAAAGACTCAATTGAACAGGGAGTTTGAGATGAAGGATCTTGGTGAAGCAAAGAAGATTCTAGGCATGGAGATATCAAGGGATAAGAAATTGGGGAGGCTTTGTTTGTCTCAGAAAGAATATCTGAGGAAGGTACTAAAACGTTTTGGCATGAATAAGAAGCCAAAACCAGTTAGTACACCTCTTGCTCCTCATTTCAAGCTCGGTGCATCCATGTCACCTAAGGATGATGCAAAACGGGAATACATGTCAAAGGTTCCGTATGCAAGTGTTGTTGGTAGCTTAATGTATCCAATGGTGTGTACGAGACCCGATATTTCACAGACAGTTGGGGTTGTGAGCAGGTATATGCATGATCTTGGAAAGGAGCATTGGAAGCTGTGAAATGGATTCTGCGGTATATTCTGAACACCGTAGATGTTGGTTTGGTCTTTCAACAGGACAAACAAGATGGTCAGTGTGTAGTTGGGTATTGTGATTCACACTATGCAGGTGATTTGGACAAGCGTCGATCAACTACTGGTTATGTGTTTACATTTACAAAAGCACCAGTCAGTTGGAAGTCCACCTTACAGTCAACAGTGGCTTTGTCTACTACAGAGGCAGAGTATATGGCAGTTACAGAGGCTGTGAAGGAGGCAATTTGGCTTTAAGGGTTGTTTGGTGAATTGGGAATGGAACAAAAGCACATCAAAGTGCATTGTGACAGTCAGAGTGCTATTCATTTAGCAAAGAACCAAGTTTACCATGCAAGGATGAAGCACATCGATGTTCGATATCACTTTGTACGAGAGATTCTAGAAGAATGTGGAGTCATAATCCAGAAGATTCGGACCACTGAGAATCCTGCTGATATGTTGACAAAAGTGGTAACTGCGATCAAGTTTAAACATTGTTTAGATTTGGTCAATATTGTTACAAATTGAAAGATGAATTTGCAGACACTACTGAAGATTGAATTTTTTGAGAGACGTGTGTGGAATTTGCCAAGGTGGAGATTTGTTGGTTTTTGACAAATATCCCACATTGGTTTTGTATAAGGAGGAGGGGAAGTTCTTTTGTTATAAATAGAGCCATCCTCCTCCTTAGTTTAGCATCCCACAAATATAAGCCTTCTTCACTATTAAAGGCTATTTGTACTCTTTCTCTCTTTGTAATATTTCCTCTATTAGTGAAATATTATTTTAGTAGTGTTCGAGGAGGTAGGCATAATTTTGGACTAACCTCGTTAAATTTTGGTGTTCTCTTTATGTCTATTTAATAGCTATTGTCGGGTATAGTTGTTGTTAATTATTGTCCTATTAAAATTACTTGTCTTGGTAGTTCTGTCTAAGGAAAATGGATTTTAAGAGGGACCATTGTGACCCCTCCTCTTTCCTGGGAATCTACCTTGGGGTGATTTTTAGTACAGTCGTTTTCACACTAGTCACCTAGATAATAGTTTTCAAGGTGAATTTGTTATTATTGGTGGAAATTAACCCGAATTCCACAACATGTGTTTGTATATTCAACAAAATTAATATTTATATAAGAAGCAAATTATTCACCGTTTGATTTTTGAAAGCTCCTATCACCTGAATTTTAAATACCAATCTTTTGATTTCTTTTTACTTTGGCTATCATGCTATGTATTGACAAACTTTTTCATGTTCTATAATTGACAGCGTTAATGAACCTAGAGCTGGAAACGAAATTAGTGTCATAGGTGATCATAGTGATAGTGATTTTAATGATAGTGAATATGAAATTGAAGAGGATGATGATGTTATGATTGAGCAAGTTGTAGACGTTCTAATTGAGAGAGATGGTGGACATTTAGGAGGGGAACGAAATGAATCGGATAGTGATGCTATTTCTTCTTCGGATGATCTTTATAGTATTGGTGATACTGAAAATGAAGATGTTGATAAACTAAACAAGAAATGGTCCGAGTTTAATTAAGTGATTGACATGGATGATCCATTTTTTTTTGTTGGAACATTGTTTGCCGATAAAAAACAATTGAAGATGACTGTAAAAAAATGCTAGCATTAAGGATAGGGTGGATGTAGTTGTCAAGAAAGATGATAAAATAATGTTTAGAATTGTTTGCAAAGAAGGGTGTAATTGGACTTTATATGCTAGAAAAATCACTAAAGGTCCAACTAACCTAACCTTTCAGATTAGAACATAGAAATCAAAACATACATGTTGCAAATATTATGCAAATAGGAGTATGGATTACAAGTTGTTGTGTAATAAATATATGTATCATTTTCTTGCTGATCCAAATTTCTCATTGTCTTCATTTGAGAGCTTAATATACAAAGATTATGTGTTGATTGTCCAAGGTCCAAGTTATTTCGGGAAAAACATTAGCATTGAAAGCACTTCAAGAAAATTAAAGTGAGCAATACTCTAAGATTAAGAGCTATGCTGAGGAGATAAGAAATACTAATTATAGTTCTAATGTGCTTTGTAAGTTAGATGGTTGTTTATTTCAAATAATGTAGATTGTGTCGGGACTGGCTCATTGCATGCCTTTTAATAGTATTGACGATTGTCATCCCAAAGGAAAAGTTTGAGGATAGTTATTACGTGATATCGGTATTAATGCGAATGATTGTATCTTTCCAATTACTTATGCAGTGGTTGAAAGTGAAAACACAGACAAATGGATTTGGTTCATTTAACTTTTGAGTGAAGATGTTAACATTGAAAATCAATATTCTTAGACATGGATGTCAGATAAACGAAAGATACATGTTTTAATTATTAATTTATGTATCAATTGTGATATATAAATTAATTTAATAATCTAACAATTATTTATTAAATGTAGGGCTTAATATCCACATTGAGTACATTGTTTCCAGAAGTGGGAGTATAGATTTACATAACAACTTAAAAAATGATGGGTTTCGAGGTAAGAGATTGAAAGATACATTATGGGGGTGTTACATGAGCTTTCAAAACATTTGAAAAACACATTTTTAGCTGAAGGAGATAATTTATCTATTTCGGATAAATTTTCAAAGCTCAAAATGATCCAAAGAAAAGCCATTAAGAATGACACGAGGAAAACATTCTATAATCATAGAATTTTTCATAACGAATTTCTTAGTTGGAAAAAGTGTATGAAGTTGAGAAATATCTCTCATGGAACTTGTAGTATAAATCAGGTCTTCGAGCTAACGACGATAAACAAAGCGCTCAAATGGGAGACAACCAATTTTATTATTATTATTTTTAGTATTTATTTTTCTTTATATTTTTTAGGCACACAATGTATTTTTGATCGAGATCAAAATTATGGACATGATGTTGATTCAAATAAAGGTCAATGTTCCTATACCATCGAACAACCCACCGACACTAGACATGGGGAGTATTTTTATCCCTTCTCCTTTACTTTGTTTATTTCATATTGGGACAATACTCTTTAAGTGAGGGGTTAGAGTCAGAATTTCACCTTATTTATTCATGTTGGTTTGATGTGATATCTCGATTCTTATGACCATTGATTGCCTTGGTTGACTTGTTAGTTTTGTCACGACCCCTTCTTTTCAAGCTTGAGTTGATCTTGCTATGCATGAATAATTGATTTGATAAAAGCTTTTAACCTTGTGGTATAATTGTTAGTGTTGCTTAAATATGAACTTGTTCTTGTTTTGCTAGTGATTGATGTTATCTTCAAGTGTGTAACCTTGTGAAGCGACTGTGACTGGTAGATCGTTTGAATGTGATAGGATTGGAGAACCGGGCAAGGTTCATGAGTTGTCATATCATTTCCAGTTTAATGATTCGATGATGAGTTGAGACTATAGAGTTAAAAAAATAGAGAGAAGTGTAAAAATGAAGATTTCTTTTTAAAAAAAGGAAAAATAAAAAACTAAAAAAATGAGAGGAAAAATAAGCGCTTGAAAAAAGAGTGAGTGATACAAAAGGAGAGGAAAATAAAACTCACGCTCCGCCAATCACTTATCATGAGGAAACTAAACTTGGTTTGATTTCATTTCACAAGCAAATAACAAAAGCTTTGCATATCTACCTCTTATTCATTTGGTTAAATCTTGTTTATTGGATAGTCTTCTCACTTTTGTTTGATTATCTTGTCTAACTTCTTCAATACATGCATGTTCTTGAGATTTTTACATAAACTTTCGAGTGAATCTTTGCTGAATGATGGAAATTGGAATTGATGTATGCTTGAGGACAAGCATTGAATAAGTGAGGGGAAATTTGATGAGAGTTTAATATTAAATATTTTTATTAATATTTACCTCTCATTTATCACTTGGATATTACTAATTTATCCTTATTTGATTTTATTTTGGATAGGAGCTTTATTAAAATAATTAGCCTAAAAACTAGTAGATTTTGATGGCCCATTTAGCATCTTATAGAAGACAAGCATAACTTCCTTGAATACTTAATTTGGAATTTATCTGAGACAAGTTTATCTAGAAGATGAAGAATTCAACCAGAAGACCTAAATATTTGTCTTTTGTGATAAATCTTTTTAATTAAGGATTTTTTACTTTGATTATTATATTATTATTTTATTAGAACTCTCATTAGGTTTTTTAGTTTGATTATTTTAGGAATAAGTTATTTTATTTGTTTATAACTCTTGGGGTTATAAATACCCCTTAGGTTCGACAATTGAAACCCATATTGAAATTTATTTTCCTTGTTTATTTATTGAGGTTGTGATTTAGGGTTTAAGCTTTATAATTTAGGGTTTTAAGTTAGGGATAAATTGATACGAAAATGCAATAAGAGAAAAAGTGATAAATTGAGTCTACTACATGGGCAAAAGTTACCCTTTTGCCAAATTTAATTTAATAAATTTAATCCTCTAATCATATTGTGACACGTGTCACAACACAAATTGAAGGTATTCTTTTCTAACTTTTTTTCTCATTCATTACAATATGTTATATATATATATGTTGCATCTTGAAACTAAGTAGTGCTCCTAGCTTGGTGGTTTGGATGTTGGCTTAATACCGATGCATGCCTAGGTTTGATTCCCTTTACCCCTACTTTGGGGTTTTCCTTCCGCTCTCAATTTTTCATCCAATTCAATGGTGACACATGTCACCATATGATTGGGTGGAAATAAAATAATTAAATTAAAAAATACCTTCCATTCATATTGTGACACGTGTCATAATATGATTAGAGAATTAAATTTATTAAATTAAATTTATTAAACTAAATTTAAATTAGAACCAAATTGATAGAATATATAAACATTAAGGTCTAAATGTATAATTACGTCAATTTTTTTAGCTGTCACATCATCATTTCCGTTAGCCATTAACGACTAATGGCTTAATTGAACACATTTAAATAGTTAAGTAGTCTGATTGAAAAAAATTGAAAGATCGATGGAAAAAATAAAAGGACGACATAGTTGAGTGAGCAATGGTATAATTTATCTTAAAATAAAATATAAAAAATATTTATATTATATATAAAAATTAAATTCTTGAAAGATATGATCATTTTTAATATGATCATTTTTAATATTCTTCGATTTATCCTTAATTGAAAACCTAATTTAAGATATTGTCATAACCTTTTTTAGAAATAATTAAATTTTAAAATGATTATGATTTTATTTTGGAAAATTTTGAATTTTTGATGAAATTTGATTTAATCCGAATTGGAGTCGCCATCAACCTTTGGGATAGGTAAGTCGAATACCTAAAAATGTATTTTAAAACAATTTTGAGAAAAATCATTTTTTAGACAAAAATTAGTCTGTGTTTTTCAAAAGATTCATTTTAAGGGTCCAGAAGTCAGTTATGCGTGAGGAATGATTATCACCCATACAACGCCTAAAATTGGTACTTGATTGCTTATGCTTTGTCGTAGCGGTGGAATTTGTAGATTCGAGTCGAAATTTAAAATATGATATTTTTTATCGAATATTGATTAGTTTATCACTTTTATCAAAGCGAGCTCGATCGTTTTCAAGCTCACTTTTCGTTCAAATATTGTATTGAATTGTGCCACCTCTACAAATTGCACTTTTTACGCCCATTCTACAAAAGACGTTCTTGAAAATTGATACAAGTACACAATATAATATATTATCAAATAAAGTGAGTATTTTATAATAATTAAAAAGGTTAACTCTAAGATATATACTACATATACATATATAAGAGTTGAAGGACTGACTTTTAAAGTACTAAAGTTTAAGGACTAGATCTAAAATTAAAGTACTAAATAAGGACTAAGTTAAAAGAAAATTAAAACAAAAGGATTTACCTTAATATTTTAAATTAATTAAAGAAAATATTAAATTCAGCAGAAAGTAAATTAAGAGCTATTTAAACAAATAGAAAATCTACGAACATGCATTCAAAAACATAAATAAATAAACATGTTAAAATTAATAACACAAATTTAGTTAATAATTACAAAATAAATTTAATAAACTAATTTGTACTAGGATTAATTAATAAACTATTAATTTAAGGACTAAGATGTAACACGAACTGCAAATTGGGAATCAAATTCAAATTAAAATAGAAACACTTAAATCATGGACTAAATTGAAATAAATGGAAACTGAGCATCTGAATTAAAGCAACTTAAAAACACAAATTAGTAACCATGATGTAAAAGCACGATAAATATAGGGGATTAGAACATAATTTTATGATTTAGATAAGTTTGAATTCCATTAATAAATTAAATGTGTAAAATTGCAAAATCAGGACATGCAATTCGAAATAAAATTAAAAAGAGCACCATATGGGACCCGATCGTGAATAAACCAAAAGATAACACTGAACACGAATAGGGCAATAGCACAATAAGGACATAAATTCAAAACCAAAACAAAAGAGCACAAGCTAGTGACCAAAATATAAAAATGCGGCAGAAGTATAGTGTCCTAATCATAAATAATCCTTTTGTGTCCTAACATACTAAAAGTGAAATAAAAGGGACAAATACCCCTTTTAGTATCCCAAATTCGACGTAATACCTAACAAGAACATGGATATTAGTGACCAAAACAAGAATCACGCATAAAGCAATGACTAAAAGATGATTTTCCATTGGAATGTTAGTATAAACCTTTTTTCTCATCAATTTGTGTAACCTGTAACCAAATTTTCACCAAATCATCCCTTAACACGGGAAGTTATACCTTACGACACCCTTAGTATAAACCTTGATTTGGGTTAGATTTGATCTGATTTTTTTCTTTTACTGTGTTTCTGAAGTGATGATGGTGGAACAATGAAAGCGGCAGGCTTCACCAACGACTGCAGCAGGTGGCAAGATTAGGGTTGAAGTCAGTCAACATGTGTTAAAGATGTGGGCTTAGGGTTTTAATTTAGGCCCAACAAAAATGGTATTGAGTGTTTTTTCCCGAAGAATGCAAGAAATTAATAATTTATTCGATATTATATTTTGAAGACCTTTATCTAAATTACTTGAAGTCATTACTCCATCAATATTATATTAGTGCTAATTGTAGTGAAGGATTTAAAAATATTTATGAAAGTAAATATTATATATATATATTAGTTAAAATAGATAATTAATTGAAGAAAATTAAGCATTCATAGTGGATACTTGTCCACCTTATCCTAGGCGTTCATCCGCCACTGATTGATTATAATGATCTTTTTTTAATGCTAGGAAATTTAGTTATCGTCTCAATTTATACTAATATATCAATATATGTTAATATCAGAGAAAAATAGTAGTTAACTAGTACAGTATTGACTACTTTAATATCAAGCAAAGCATTTGGATTTGGGGGAAATCATTACATAGGTTAGTAATTAATCAGTGGAAGTGATGTTCATTAAAATAAACTCGTATGTTCATTTTCTTTGAAATTAAAACCTGAATTATATTCCGATTATCTTTGAAATTTATTTTTTAAAAATTATTAATAAAATTAAATGAGAAAATGAATTAATGGAATTTAAAATAAATAATTTAGGAAATGAATCTCACCCACCGTGTCTCTTCCTTTTGTTAATTAGATAGGCCCAACTAAGATGACAACCATAAACCTAAGTACAGTCCAGTTGATGTGCTTTATATGAGAGCCTATTAAACTAATAAATTCTTCATTATCCATCTATAATCATTATTAAATAAATTTTAAAAATATAATATTTTATTTATGCATACTATAGCTATAATAATCTTTATATTTTTAATATAATGAAATTAATCATATAAAAAATGAAATCCCGTTATCAACGGTTGGAATTACGCAAACGTGGGTTACGAAATCAATAGTCAACGGTTGTGTGAAAAAAATAAATTCAAAGCTCCCGAGAAGACGTTCAAATTTAACCATGCTAATCCTTGTGTTGTATTTTGTTTATTATTTTGTAGTTTAAAACCAACACGTCATCAGCTGTTCCACATGTCATGTGCCTAATCAACATTAAAATTCTTAAATCATCAATAATTTTTACTTTATAATCATTAATAAATCTACACTTATCTTTGGACAAAGATTGGTGTTGGAAGTGTTTGTCAGCCTTCTAATCTGCAGATATATTTTATTATGTAATAATTTAAATTGTTTTGCACTAAACTTTTTATTTATTCTTTTAATGTGTCTGCCTTTTCCCCTTAAGCTCACATTCAACTAATGATCACTCATCAGTTAATTAATTAATCAGTCTTTGGAATAATTACTTTATTCAACTACGAGTAATGGAGTCCAACAAATTCCATTTTAATTTCCCTCTTATTTCATGTCTATTTTTATTTAAATATAATAATATTTATCAAATAAATATTCAATCGATAAAAAATATCACATCTATTAATCTTCAAATATATATGAGTTAATTAACTGCAAATAATATAACTTAATAACGTAAACATCAATCTAAAAGTGATTATCAACTCTCTTTTTTTATTTTTTTATAATATTGTCAAGATCTGAGAATTTAATTTAAGACATTAATGTGTTTTAATCATGATAATATTATTCAGTTCAAATAATTCTTTTTAAATAAAATTTTATTGAAATATTTAGCAAATTATTTTTGGAACATTTAACACTTTTTTATTGAAATGCTTAGCAAATTTTACAATTCATTAAATGTGGATATTGAAAATGGAATGTTTAACAAAATTTTGGAATTAAAATTTACCCTACATGAAAACAATTCCAACGCCTTTATCAGATAATTGTGGAATGAAGTTAGCTACGTCTCTTGTTGGCGACTCATCTAATAAGTAATTAATCCCCAGCAATGTATAAATTACCAACAAAGAGGAAAACGACGATATTGTTTGGCTGACCAGAAAGTTGACTATTTTTTCTCGGAAACAGTCTCCGTATATACAATCATCAGCATCATAATAGAATCAGAATCATACTCCATAAAGAAGAAGAAGAAAAAAAGACAAGGATGATCTAGTTTCAGTTCCTCATCATTCTAAGGGCAAGTGCTTGAAGCTCACCCAAATCATTATTCTAGGGTCTCTTCTTAAGGAGATGAAACTCCTCCCTGCTTTGTATTTCTTGCATATTCATGGCATCACCACTGTTGAGTTCAACCGACTTGAGTGAGCTCTGTGTAGAAATTGGGTTCACGTAGGTCGTTGGATAACTTGTAAAGGAAGTCACAGTACCACAAAGATTTCCTTGCTATTGATTCTCCAAGTGTTGGAAATGTCTCTAGTGGCTACAACTTATCCTAGTTTTTAGGAGTTTGTTATGCATTTTACTTAATCAAGTTTAGTTGCTATTTTTTAGCTAAGTAGTTGCCATGTTTTATGTTAGTGGCAATACATGAAAACATAGGTAGAAGTTTCAGTTTATTAGTTATTTGTGATGTATTTAAGCAGGTTTTCACTTGAATGAAAATTATGTCTTTCATCTCTTTCTGTTTTTACTACAAATTGGTATCAGAGTGAATCTTCTTGAGGGACCTGTGTGAGAATTGAGAGACTATCATCAAACCAAACTTCACAAAATACAATCTGAAATTTCTTTTTCAGCTGTAGCACCTCCAGTGTTTTAAGGTGAAAACTACCAAGTTTGGGCAATTAGAATGGAGTCCTATTTGGAAGCAAACGACCTTTGGGAAGATGTTGAGGAGGATTATGAAATTACTCCTCTTCCAGCAAATCCAACGGTTGCTCAAATAAATAACCACAAGGAGAAGAGGCAAAGAAAATCAAAGGCTAAGTCCTGCTTGTTCAACGTTGTTTCTGCAACAGTTTTACCAGAATTATGACCTTGAAATCAGCCAAGGAAATCTGGGATTTTCTCAAGATGGAGTACGAAGGCAATGAGAAGATCAAAGGGAAGTGTGTGCTGAATCTGATCAGGGAATATGAAATGCAAAGAATGAAGAAATCAGAGACTATCAAATAATACTCCGATAGACTTCTGAGCATTGTAAATCAGGTAAGATTGCTTGGAAAAGAGTTTTTTTATTCTAGGATTGTTCAAAAGATTTTGGTTACTATTCCAGAAAGATTTGAATACACGATTTCTTCGTTGGAAAACTCTAAGGATGCGTCAAGCATTACGTTGGCAGAATTATTAAATGCTTTGCAAGCTCAAGAGCAAAGAAGACTGATGAGACTTGAAGGTACCGTTGAAATAGCTCTTGCTGCAAAGTTGCACATCAGTCACAATAATAAGGGGAAGAAGAGAAATGGAAAGAAGAGTGCAGACGATCAAGCTTAAAGCAAGGGAGAAGGAAGTGTTAAGCAAGACTATCCATCATGTCAACACTGTGGAAAGAAGGGTCACCCACCTCACAAATGTTAGAGGAGGCTAGATGTTAGATGCAAAAAATACAAACTCTTGGGACACATTGCAAAGATATGCAAGTCCAAAGAGAAATATCAGCAAAGTGAGGCTCAGATTGTAGAGCAAAAGGAGGATCAACTATTTGTTGCTTCTTGCTTTGCAATTAGCATTGCAAATGAGAGTTGGCTGATTGATAGCGGCTGCACCAATCATATGACACATGATATTGAGCTTTTCAAAGAGCTTAATAAGGCAGTTGTGTCACAAGTCAGAATTGGAAATGGAGATTTCATTGCTGTCAAAGGTAAAGGTACTATTGTCATTGAAAGTAGTCTTGGTACTAAGTTAATTCAAGATGTTTTTTATGTTCCTGAAATTAATCAGAACCTGTTAAGTGTGGGTCAGCTGCTTGAAAAAGGCTACAAAGTTGTGTTTGAAGACAGAATGTGTTCAATAAAATATTCAAGTGGGTCTGACATGTTCAAGGTCAATATGAAGGTAAAAAGTATTTCTTTAAATATGATGGAGACAGAGCAGGCTGCTATGTTGAGTTCGATTACTACAACTGAGCTTTGGCACAAAAGGATGTGGCATTTCAACCACGCTAATCTATTGTATATGAGGATAAAGAATCTTGCAAGAGGAATTCCTTCTCTGGATGATCACTTAATAAGTTGTAAAGCATGTAGATTTGGAAAGCAAACTAGGCTCCCGTTTTCGAATGCAACGAACATGGCTAGAACAAAGCTACAACTAATATATACGAATATTGGAGGGGCTATACTTGAATTATCTTTAAAGGGAAGTAAATATTATATTCTCTTTATTGATGATTTTAGTAGAATGTGTTGGATTTATTTCTTGAAATTCAAGTCTAAAGTGGCAGGAGTTTTTTGGAAATTTAAAGCTTGGGTTGAGAACCAAAGTGGCTGTAAAATTCAGGTCATAAGATTTGATAATGGCAAGGAATACACCTCATAACAGTTCAATATGTTTTGCGAAGATGCTGGAATTGAGCACCAACTCACTGCTCTGTATACTCCGCAGCAAAATGGAGTGAGTGAGAGGAAGAACAGAACTGTAATGGAGATGGTACGGTGTATGCTACATGAGAAAGGGTTGTTGAAGAAGTTTTGGGTAGAAGCTGCGAATACAACTGTGTTCCTGTTGAATAGGCTTCCCACGAAGGCAGTGCAAGGGAAAACTCCATTTGTAGCATGGTATGGTTTTAAACCTTTTATCCAGAATCTTAAAGTTTTTGGTTGTGTTTGTTTCACTTATATACCTAGTGTGAAACGAGCTAAATTGGATAAAAAGGAAAATTCTGGAATTTTTATTGGTTATAGCACAACTTCAAAGGCTTATAGAGTCTACCATCCCGAAACTGGTAATATTCTAATAAGTCGAGATGTTCATTTTGTTGAAGATCAACAGTGGAATTAGGAAGATGAAGAAGTGAATCTAGTTCCTAATACTGAATCATTTAAAGATGAGAATATTGATGATCCTCCAGTTAGGGGAACTAAATTACTTTCTGACATCTATGAAAGGTGTAATATTGGTGTTTTAGAACCGTCAGATTTTTTATATAGCTAAGAATGATCCAAGATGGATATCAGCAATGCAAGAGGAGCTCCGTATGATTGAAGGGAATCAAACATGGGAGTTGGTTCCTAGGCCTTGTCACAAGAAGGTCATCGGAGTAAAGTGGGTGTTTAGAACCAAGTTAAATGCAGATGGTTCTATTAACAAGCACAAAGCCAGACTTGTAGTGAAAGGATTTGCTCAAGTGTTTGGAGTAGATTTTTCAGAGACTTTTTCTCCTGTTACTCGACTTGATACAGTCAAATTGCTTCTTGCATTGGCCGCACAAAAGGGATGAAAGGTATTTCAACTAGATGTGAAATATGCCTTTCTTAATGGCTACTTGCAGGAGGAAATTTATGTTGAGCAGCCTGAAGGTTTTGTGGTGGATGGAGAGGAGAATAAGGTGTACTTGCTTAAAAAGGCCTTGTACGGCTTAAATCAGGCTCTACGGGCATTGTACGCTAAAATCAATGAGCATCTCCTTAGTCTTGGTTTCGAAAAAAGTCCAAGTGAACCAACACTATATGTCAAGCATTCAAATGTTGATATTTTAATCGTTTCCGTTTATGTAGATGATATCTTAGTGACTGGAAATAATAATGTGTTGGTTCGAAACTTTAAGGAAGAAATGATGAAAGTATTTGAAATGGTAGACTTGGGAACAATGGCATATTTTCTTGGGATGGAGGTAAGACAAGATCATCAAGGAGTCTTTATTTGTCAAAGAAAGTATGCTAAAGAAATCTTGAAGAAGTTTCACATGGAGAATTGAAAGTCAGTAAGTAATCTAATGAATCAAAAAGAGAGACTTTGCAAAGAAGATTGTGCAAAAAAGGTTGAAGAGGATGTCTATCGGAGTCTTATAGGTTGTCTAATGTATCTCACAACAACAAGACCTGACATTTTGCATGCTGTAAGTGTCCTCGTCAGATTTTCCCAAGCTGCTAGTGAAGAACATTTTATTGCTGCTAAACGACTGCTGAGATATGTCAAAGGAACTATTGACTATGGTGTCATGTTCAAACATGGTCAAGAATTCAATTTTCATGAATTCTCTGATAGTGATTGGGGAGGATCCTTAGATGACATGAAAAGCAATTCAGGATATTGTTTCACAATTGGCTCATGAATGTTCTCTTGAAGTTCAAAGAAGAAAGATATAGTGGCTCAATCCACTACTAAAGCGGAGTTTATAGCTGCTACTAGGGCTGAGCAACGAAACCGAGAAAACCAAAAAATTGACACGAACCGAGTAAAACGGTTCGGTTTTCAGGTTGGTTTAAAGTCTCAATTTTATTGATTCGGTTCGGTTTGGTTCGGGTTTTTCATATGGAACCCTTTGTTCCATATTGAACCGAATATACAATTTTTATAAAAAAAAAATTATAGTTTCAAGTGAATTTTTCATTGAAAACCAATAAACCGAACCAAACCGAAAAAACCGATTTCACATAATTCGGTTTTTTAACCTTTCGATTTCGGTTTAAATTCTAAAAACCTGTTTATTTCAGTTCGGTTCAATTTTTAGTAAAAAAACGAACCGAATACACCCCTATCTGCTACAGCAGCTGTAAATCAAGCCTTATGGTTGAGGAAGATTTTGAATGATTTATGCTTGGAGCAAAGGAGGAGCAAAGGAGTAGCACATAAGTGTTTGTGGATAACCAAGCTGCCATTGCAATCTCCAATAGTCTAGTCTTTCATGGAAATACCAAACACTTCAACATTATACTTTATTTTCTTAGAGAAGTCCAAAAGAATGGTGAAGTTTCTTTGCTTTACTGCAACACAAATGACCAGCTGGCTGATATATTTATTAAGGCTCTTCCAAGGAGGAGGTTTGAATCATTGAGAAAAGCTTTAGGAGTTTGCATCTACTGATTCAATGAGGAGTGTTGGAAATGTCTCTAGTGGCTGTAACTTATAGTTTTTAGGAGTTTGTTATACATTTTACTTAATCAAGTTTAGTTGTTGTTTTTTAGTTAAGTAGTTGCCTTGTTTTATGTTAGTGGCAGTACATGAAAATATGAGTAGAAATTTCAGTTTATTAGTTATTTGTGATGTATTTAAACAGGTTTTTACTTGAATGAAAATTATGTCTTTTATCTTTTTCTGTTTTTACTACACTAAGTGATGCGAATTCATAGCATTTTGAGCTAGTTGGGCTTTCACTTGCATTAACTGAGCTTGTAGATACTCCACGTATGAAATCAAACCCATAAAAATATTAGAAATGTTCTTAAAGCTAGATAAACAAAAATTCTAGAAGTTGGTCTCCTGTCATAAAATCTTACCTCAGTCTTTGAATTTGTCTTTGAATCTAGTTATCACTTGTCTCTATAAGGCGAAAATATGAGCAACGTAACCATAAACAGGATCTCGAATCCTTGCTTGACCCTCATAAGCAATGGTGACGACCGCCTCACAACGATCATGAGCAGGGATATGCCGAAGACTTTATGGATGGCGGCGAACCTTGCGGGGCCTTGTTCCGAGAAGAAATAAGGAGCAAATATACACTCAGAGGCGCATTTTCGTCTCAGGAACTTGCATGCACCACAAGGGAGCCAGTGCCAGAACCAGAGGAGGCCATGTCAGAAAGATAAAAGAGAAACAAAGGGGATGGGATCAGAGGAGTAATCTTAAAGATCTTTCGAAGCACACGAGTACACTAGGAAATGGTGCTGAAATTAATGGGGTTTGTGGAAGGGGGGGCTAGGTGAAAATAGGGCTGTTGCAGGCACAAACAGTGATGAATGGGGGACATTGGAGGCCTTTATGTAGGGTTCGAGAAGAACATTTAATAATGGTTTATGCTACAATGATCTATGGGGATTGTTCATTTAATGTTTTACTATATGATTTAAAATTGGGTTTACATTATCTGAACATTTGTTTAACACATTTGAAGTTGATTTTTTGGTAGAAAGTTGGAACTTTTCCTTTTGATTTGTTTTATATTTTTCCGCCGATCGCCACACGTTGGAACTGCTGCTGTTTGTCTCTTTGTGATTGCTACCAGCCGGTAAACCCAACCGACAACCACTAGGTGAATTACGACTTTTTTCTTTCTTTTAGTGCAGTAGGTTAATGGTGTTTTAAGACATTAAAAAAAGAGATAGATAAGCCAAGTTAAAGAATCAACAGGGCCGAAGATGGAGGAGTCAAAACTAGAGCCCTTTGCAGCAAAGCCAAACTAAAACATTTTCTTTTGTTATGGATAACAATGATAGACAACTCATACACACTCTGCAATAACTGTTTGAATTCGAATCTTTTAAAAAATATATTCTCTTTTAGTTCTGAAACCAATCAATAGGTTTGAGAAAGAAAACTCTTAATGCAGAGGATTGTCACAGTTATGCATTTATTTGCATCAGCCATAAACAGACGTGGAAAACTCTCAATCAACCTAAAACATAGCAAAAATGGAGTGGTTGTGGCGGCCAAAAAGCATTAATGGGTTTAAAGCTCGTCACTCCCTAACAGAGGATGATGGCTGTTAGCATCAAATATCGTACATGGCTGTGTCATATGGTCTTCCTTGCTAGCTAAGCTTCTGCCACCGCACCACACCAGCAAGCAGGCTTATGATTCATATGCAAAGAAATGCAAAATCATTTCTAGCCACTCAACGTTATCAGCATTTATAGTTCAAGTCAACTTACAGAGTCATCCATGCACATGCAATGATGCAAACTAACCATTTCTATATCATTAATAGGTGGATGCTGAGACCATAAGCAAATACTACCTTCTGGTGATATCTAACCTAACCTTCAGCTCTCGGTAGAGGCAGGGATTTCCGACCGACTTAACCTGCCGAATATAGGGATCCGTGACACAGTTTTTGTTTCCGTTAATTTATCTATCTAAAATTTTCAGTAAATGCTAAGGCCTCAGTTTTGTAGTTATTTTACCAACAATGGTATGTGCACTACCATTTCATTCCACCATGTAAGATGAAATTTAAGAAGAAATGGATTAAAGTAGCAACTGCTTTTCCTTTACTTACAGAAGGCTTTGACGTGCATAACAAGCTCAAGTTAAAGATCTCCAAGCTAGCCCCAAAACTACATCTTATCAAGACTCGACCTTGCTTCGGATAATCCAAAACGAGACAAACTTCAGTTTATGTTTCAATATTTTACAGATCTGTCCTGTACCAAAGTAAAAATATAAACATCTGTCACCTTCCTTCACCTC
Organism: Hibiscus syriacus; assembly: GCF_006381635.1. Lineage (NCBI taxonomy): Eukaryota > Viridiplantae > Streptophyta > Magnoliopsida > Malvales > Malvaceae > Hibiscus > Hibiscus syriacus. Next base: position 657,863 of record NW_024062788.1, on the reverse strand, counting down.
TTGTGATGAAACCTCACTTTCAACAAGAACTGCATTTTAACCTGTCCAAATGAACAATATTGCAGACAATAAGTGCAAACCACTGCCAAATTTTCAGTATCAATAGCAATGACATTATTAGGAGCAGGTGCAGCAGCAGTGATAAGCTATGTTACACGGACTTTTCTTCCTAAAGTACCTGTGTGTGACACATACTCTATAAATGGTTATAAGAATGATCTTCCAAATATGTAGAAAAAACCTTTCAGAAAAATTAAGCATACCCAATTCTACTGCTTACCCCCGAATCCAGATAACATAGGTTGTAATGATAATAACACATGTCTAATCAGCTCCACATGGACATGTGCAAAGCACATTGCAATAGTACCAAAGTTCTAATTCATTTTCGTGCGTTAAACAAGACTTTTATTTATCTATCTACGTAGAGAAAAAGATCTTTTAACTTACTTGAGCAGTATTATAAACAATGTACTCATTGTACATCAGTTCATATTCCTTCACATTGGATTGAACTGGTTTGCCACAAGGTACAACAAAATCATCCTTCCACTTTACAAAGTCAGACTTCTTAGGTACTTTCTTTCCAAAGCAACTTCACTAAGATGCACGAGGCCCACTGGATTTTTTCTCTCAGTAAAGCAATACTGAGCAGTCTTGCTGACCAAATCAGCAAAGTAAATCCCCTTGTCAAATTGGAAGACAAAAGTGCTACAATTGTTAGTCTTGCAAAAGAAATGTGTATGACCTGTATGCAGCCATGTAGCCAGTCTCTGGGGCTTCTGGGGGAGCTATTCTTAGTCCCTAGCTAAGTATCCCTACAAAATTTGTCAACCGAGAACCTGCATACGAAAATATCTCATAATCTTGAAAAACTGTAACATTAGGAAAATCGCCCCAAATTATTTGTTGCAATTTGTGGAGAACTCATATCCTATGCAAATAAAAAAGCCACTTACCATGCCACAGAAGCATTTTGTTACTAAGCTTTTCTCTGTAAGGAGCAAACTTATCAAATTTTCCTCCTCTTTCAAGTGAGAATACTTTTTCCAGTTCATGTGTCCATTCCTGAAGGTAACAAATAGTTGCAGTAATTGTATATTGCAAATTGAACCTACATTACACACACACACAGAGAGAGAGAGAGAGAGAGAGAGAGAGAGAGAGAGAGAGAGGAAAAACAATAAACAAGTTACAAGCCCATAACCAGTTCAAAGTTGGAGCTTTCTAAATTTGCATACTCACATTATGAGTAGGGGCATGAGTGGTAAGGAGATATTTCTCAATCAACTGAAAAGTTTCACTATCATGATTCTTGAGGAAGGAGAGTGATATCACATTTGAGTTCCTTATATTTTTCATCAATAGAGTCATCACTGTCAGCATCAAAACCTACTAATCTTGAGGCTATTTCAATGTCTTGAAGAGCTTCCAACAATCTCACCTACATTTCAACCAGAAAAGGACTATAGATTACTGCTCACATGGATTATATATACATGCAAATTAGTTTAAGAACAAAATTTAAAGCAATAATTGAGCAAGTTGACTCCAACTCCCTACCTTCTGCATGCAACAGCACAAAATACATTGCCATCTTACTCGCACCCATGGTACTATAACACAGAAGCCACGAGGTGAACCAGTCGATAACATTTTCTCAAAATTTAACAGTATTCTTTGTACCTTAGAATAACATCTAACTATCAGAACGTGTCGGCAAGGTAGGTTGTACAAAATGAAAATGGTATTCACCAACAGCATAATGGTACAGCACAAGGGGAAAATGTCCAGCTACAAGCTAGGTGTTGCATAGGCAACTCAGAAATATAGCAAAGAGCTACAGCCTACAAATGGAAGATCCCATAAGAAAACAGCATAAAACCTTCAGTATCTAACAAGGAAAAATATAGGTAATTAAGTATCAGTCCTACAATGAGAAATTGTCTCTGAATTGACCATGGGAACACCAATGCGCAACGAAAAAAAAAATCGGGACTGCTTAAAATAAATGGATAGAGCAAGCAGACAGGTAAATTCAACTAGATGCGAGCGAGTAAATGCAACTGATTACTATATACACAATAGAAATAAGTCTCCAGACAATTAAATACAGCAGAAACTGGTCCTTATTACTTATTTTCGGGTCAAACATAATTCTGTAACTTTGACTTAAATCATCTTCATCCCTTATGACGTGCGGATAAAAGTAAAAATCTATTGCTGGCATCAATAATCAAGCTTGGAAATTTGCTTTCCTCAGTATACAATCTACATGGTTCCACATCTAATACAGGAAACAAACAACTATAAGCCAAAAAAAAGTTTGAAGATTTAAGCATCCACAATAATTTAATGAGTAAAATTGAAGTAAATGGCAAGAAATGACGACAAAAAAAATTTGAGACATTGTGCTTTAGAAGAATATAGCAGTGATTGTCGTTGGCCAAAGCCTTAAAGAAAAATATTGTAAACTCCCACAAAAATCCAAACGAAAACAACAGTAAATTTCCCAGAATTCAGAAAAGCAAAACAAAATATAAGACCCAGAAAAAGAACAATAGAAACAGTGGAGAAAACGTAGGTGTAAACTAATTAAAGCTTAGTAATATAAACAATATATTATCTAAAGTGGAATCACATCCATAAGATATAATTTACCTTAATAATAATATCACTGTCAAGTGTCAACCAACGAAACTTCTTTTGTTGGGCTTCTTTTCTTAGCCCATGTGCGTTGCTAGTTTATATTTATCTTCCCAATCCCCTTGACAAAGAAAAGATCCCAGATTCCATAGCAATTGAAAGCTTTGTCAGTAAATCTTGCAACGTCCAATCTCGGTTCCCGATTAAGTATTATTTTTCTTCTTCAACAAATTTGTGGGTTCTACCGTAGCCTTACCAGGTAATCTTTCCGGTTTCAACGCACTTCCTTTTTAATTATTCTCTCGCAGATCTGCATTTTTCGATTACCCTTTTTCTCGCTTTCTCGTTCTCCAGTTTTTGTTATCAATAATTCTTGAACTAATTCCGTTCAATTCTTGAATTAGTACAGATTTTGAAAGGACCCAGATGGGTAAAGAAAGTCTTTGCTTTTGATACTTTCGAAGAAGATAAAGAGGGGCTTTGATACTCCCATTTGCGGAGAAAGATGAATCCTAGACGGTCAGATGAATCTCTATTTTACGGATCTTTTTGTAACCCCAATGGTTTGGTAGCGTTAAATTGCTTGATTAGACCTGTTTGTAAATAATTAGCTTCTGATCAGTTATTTCATAAGTTTACCCAATTAATTTTTCCCATTCCATATAAATTTTACATGTTTCTGGATAATTCACATGTGATCCGAAGAAGGTGTTGAGATTTGTTGTGATGTTCTTGTATCAAGATCTTGAATTTCTCTGTTAAAGCTGATCTTGCAATCTAATTATTATAAATCAAGTTTTAGAATGCTCTTTGATTATTAATCTTGATTATGCCTTCGGTTTATATGTTCCACCCACCAGCTGAAGAATTTATCATTGTGTTTGTTCTGGCAATCTAATGAGATCTGCATGCGTGCAGGGACTTGCGCAACAACAAAGTTGCCCTTTTTGATGGCGTCGAGGAAGGTGGCATAAGAGCCTCGTCTTCTTACTCGCACGAAATAGATGAGCATGAAAATGAAAGGGCAATGGAAGGATTGCAGGACAGAGTCAATCTGCTGAAGAGAGTAAGTATCATCTTTGCCGCTGATGCCATTATTAATCACATTGTTTGCTGGCTTCCGTAAGCTACATGATGAATTGTAGGTTCTTAGAGTTGCAGATTGTTTTTTTTCAGTTGATGTCGAGAAACTGGATAAATGGGATTCTACAATCTTGCAATTACCTGTAATAAAAGGATCCTTCTACATTCTTCAATTCGTTTCCCTTCCCTTTTTTTGTCTATTTCAATCTTGAAACTCATTTCTTTTAAAGAGTATTAGTCTATTGCACAAATCTATGTTCTATACGACTACAGGCATTTCTATCATTCAGGTTTTATGGGTGGAACATGTTTTGGGGTCCATTTTCAGGTTGAATCCTGATTCACTACCATGTTCTAGGAAATCATAATATAATACTTCCTGATCAATGCAAGCATATTCTGATACATGTCATCTCTATAGCTTTCAGGCGACATACACGAGGAGGTGGATAGCCACAATCGCATGCTGGATCGTATGGTATGTATGCAGCAGTAATAAGACTATCTTCTAAATTGAATTGGTTTTTTCCGCTGCCGATGGTAATATATGCAAAATGGTTTTCAACTAGGGAAATGATATGGATTCATCGAGGGGAATACTCTCAGGAACCATGGACAAGTTTAAGATGGTATGTGAACTAGCAAACTTTTCTGTGTCTTTGCATAACTTCTAATAAGCGTGTGTGGATCCGAGTCTCTGTTCGATACATCAATTGTACGTGCCATGACAATGAATTTGATCTGCCTTTCAGGCATTCGAGACGAAATCAAGCAGGAGAATGTTTACGCTGGTGGCATCTTTTGTGGTGGTTTTCCTTGTGATATACTATCTTACTAGGTAACTGGTGTGGTGTATTTGATACAACTGCAAGCTTTATATGAGAATTTGGAAGACCCTTTGCTTCTAGTACATGGTTACTTGTAAACAATGTGCTTCCTACGTGTATGATATTTTCTCATGTTTGTATAAAGATGTTTCGATATGATATCAAACAAGCTGGCCTTTGATAGCAGTGAATGTGCCATTTTCTACGATATAAGCAATCTGCACAATCATTAATATGTCCGTGTCAATGGGATTTTGAGACTTGAAAAGCATATTCATGATTCATCGTATCAATTAGGTTTGGATGGTGAATTTTGAGCCAGAATCACATCAGGCCTTCAATCACGGAACTTAAGTTTATTAAACCTTTTTAATTTTCATGAGATAATTTCAAAAGCTTGCTGTCCCTATAATTCCGCAAGGATTATCGCTTGTATTTTCCAGTTTCCTCGCCTACTGATTCTAATTCTATTTGCTGTCGACCCCCAATAACCTTTCGTTTTATGGTTGAACCATCACTTGAATCAAACCCTAATCCTTTCGAATCCATCATTTTAACTCAAAAATCATCCCACATTCGATCTAAAATTTTTCATCGTCAGGTCAACCTTGTTTCAAGCTATGCTATTCTCCTTGTTTCTCAACCTTTAATCGTTCAAATTTTCTAATGGGGATCTGATCATTCAAAAGCTCGGGAACAAAATGATTAGTTTCATGGGCTAATTTTTATTTCCTCGTTTTTTTGTTGAATTTTCTCTATTGTGGTTTGCTGCTAGTTTGATTTAGTTTTATGAAACTGGTAAGATGTAAGGGTGTAGGTTAGGTTGATGCATTGCAGTTGTCGAATAGTGGGAAGGAAGAAAGGAAAGAGTGAAGGAACTGATTGTGCGAATAGAGAAGTGTGAATGAAGATGGGGGATGGCGTGAGAATAGCAAGATACCTGAGAAATGTATACCATTGATGGTGAGTTTGCATTGTTATTGAAAAAGTGATTTTATAAGTGTTGTAAAAAATAATTTTTAAAAGTGCTTTTTCGGAATTGCAGTTTAAAATTTTATTGTTTGAGATTGTTGTTCAAAATTTATTTTTTAAAGATAAAACGTTTATTTTAGATATTATGGGGTAAATTAAAAATATAATATTTAAATTATATTTACACTTGTTAATATTATGATATATATAAAATATGTCAACTTAAACTATAAATTTTTTTAAGATAATTTATTAATAATATTTTTATATAAAATATTTTATCAATAAAAATTATATTATCAATGTTTTATAATAATTAAATTTTAAAATATCATTTTAATTATTTTGATTTAACTATAATCATTCATTTAAAATTTAAAATAAAATAATTTCAAATGATGTATTTATCCTTTTAACCATTTAAAAATGAAAAGATATATATTATAAATAAATTTTTAAAAAATATTATTATAAATAAAATATATCAATTAAAATAATAATAAAATATAAAAATACAAATAAAAAATATAATTATAATCATAATAAAAATATAATTTATAATAACTCACTATTAATATTTTAATATATAATTCATAAATTTTATTTACATTTAAGTAATTAAAATAAATTATTAAGTAAAAGATTATTTTTTAAAGATATTAATTTTAAATTATTGAAATAAATATAAATACATAATTAATAAAGAAAATTAAATTCCAAAGTTCTTTTCCAAGGCAAATGAGTGGAGCCCTGCATTGATATGGGTAAGAATATAAGTTTGATTCCAAACACAAAGTTAGAAATGTAAAAAAGTTAGAAATCCTGGCTTTCGTAATTATTTTGAAACCATTGTTTTCACTATATTTTTTTTTTCAATTTTTACTCGTTTGACGTTTATTTTTCGATCAAAACGAACTTCTTAGCCAAAATTACTTTTAGACAATATTATCATAATGTAGTCGGTTTAAGTTTTTTTAACAAAACTAATAATGAGCCTCGTTAAAAACCTCTTCTAAACCTACCAAGGAAAAAAGAGTGCCCAACTACCATATATCAAGAAGCTAATACATCATACTTAATGTCATCGGAAATTATCTCGGGACAAACCGAGTCAAAAAATAACGAACCAGTAGTTCTAATTAACTAACTTGTGAGCAACAATATTACAAGGATGAGGAGTGTCGAAACCGCCTTTCGGTTGGGCCCGAATTGGACTTCGACTTAGGAAAATGGATTAAGAGTCGCCATCGATAATTTATTTTAAAATAAATGGGTTGATCGGGTACCTTATTTCTTACCTGATCTGCGTCTCACTAAAGATGTGTCGGATTCAGGAGTCGGTTACAGTCAAGGAAGGGTTAGCACCCTTGAACTGCCCTTTCGGTACTACGTAATTTTCAGTTGTCTTAAATTAAGAAAATTGTAGTTTAATTAAAAAGGTAAACAATTGATCCGAAACTCACCTCTGAAGGATTCTAATACCCCTTTTTATTTCTCTGATTACGAATGTCTACAAGCCTTTGTTTGTGCGTATTTCTTAGTGTTTTCGTAGTAAACTCTATGGGATCTCTGTGTGTACTTCATCTGTTGTTACATGTGATTTATAGTAGTAAAATACGCTATTTTTAGAGTCCTAATATGATTACAACATTAATGCTTTGTTACTCGTAATCTTTGTGGGTTGTTGGTGTTGCAAATGCTTCGAGATTGTTGGCGTGAAATGTGGAGGAGAAGCGTGCGGCCGTGGGGAGTCCTTGTTGAAGGGGAAAACGGCGCTGGAACGAGAGATGAGGTTAGGGTTTCAAAAACCCTAACCGATCTGAGTGCTCGGGTCGTGGGCTGATTCGCGGGTTCGGGCTGCTCCAGTGGATTTTCGGGTCGCGTCCTCTAGGTCTGTTGGGCCACTTGTTTCTGCTGGGCTTTGGAGCTGTTTATTTGTAAACAAGCTATATGTTTGGGCCTGTCATAATGTAAAAAAAAATGAATAAATATATGTGTCATAATAATGTAAATATATATATAATATTAATTAAACGAGCATGGATGAAATTAAGTGTCTTCAAGGAGCAAAGGTAATATGGAATCTAGTCTTAGATTGGAAAATAGCACGAAGTTCCCTTACAAAAAGACCAAACGTAGAAATGTTCTGTGCATGAGCCTAGTGATTTTGTGCACAAGCATCAACGAATCAATTTCAAATTGAACATCCTCCCACCCTTTATCACATGCAAGTCGTAAACCAGCAAGAAGTGTATGAAGTTCCGCAAATCCAACTTCAAAGCAACCAATAGATGTTTGAGCAAGACCGCCAATAACATGTTCTTTCCAATCACAAGCTTTAACACCAACGCAGCAATGCAACAATTATCATCAAAGACCTCATCCGTATTAAATTTTATTATCTCGCAACCGGTGTTCGTCATCTACTACTATTCATCTTCGGAATCATACCTCTAGTGGTCCTCCCATGAACATTTATACGTCCGTCTCCTTTGCAGTCGAACTCAAGTACTCTTGGTGAACAATTCTTGCATTCGAAACCAAAATCCAAGGCGCATACAGCTTGTTATTATTGAAAAATGAATTTCTATTATTCTAGATATTCCATAAAATAACCAATAAAACAACAAAATCATCACATCAAAAAAAATCAAGACTCCAACCAAACCAAAGGATCAACTACAATACTAAGAGCAACACTAACAGGAATATCAGCAAGACGAAAGATCTCTTGAGTTCGAGGACAACAACAAACTGCATGCAACGTTGTTTCTTCAGTAGCATAACAAATCAGACAAATTCCATTAATCAATCCGACAATTTTGGAGTCTACCAACACAAACAAGGCGTTATGAGCTACATACCATGCGAAAATACATTTTTTTTGGGAGTAATTGAATCTTTGCAATGACCGACCAAATATTAGGTTGACGCTCAATATCATGGGCACTCCGTTGCAACCACCAATAACCAGACCGAATAGAATACATGCCAGAATTGTGATTGCCCCAAACAATCATATCCTCATTACAAGGGGTAATGAGAACAACCAGTACCTGATTAACATCAACAACAGTAAAGACCCTGCGAATTAAAGGTTCATTACAAATATTAGTTCCAGACAACATAAATTCATGACAATAAATAGGATTAGATTAAAATAAAATGTAACTCCATGTTAAACAAATAGCTTTAGACCCCCCACATGTCATGATGTATCCGATCATGACTCCCAATACCAACTCTCCAGAATAATCCCTACGAGAGTCTTATGAAGACCTTTCTAAGCAAACGAGCTCTTATCCTTAAGAGAATCATTCAATATATCCCCACTCGAAAAATACTTCGCTTATAGCACCCTCGCTACCAGATTATCAGGTTCTTTGATAAAACGTCATAATTGTTTGCCCAAGAGCGCCATGTTGAGACTATGAAGATCCTGGAATCCTAGCTCACCAACATGCTTAGGTTTACAGAGTCTTCCATGCAACCAACGATCATCCACGTTTATCAACATCCCTAGACCACCAGTAGGGTCTCATAGCACTTGTCATGTCATTAACCAAGCACTCATGTAACAGATAGCACGACATCACATACTGCGGTAAAGCTTGTGCCACAGCTTTAATGAACATCTCCCGACCACCATAAGAGAGAAGTTGTTTAGTCCAACCATCAATCATATTATGCACCCTTTCCTTGAGGTAACCAAAGGTATTTGTCTTATTCTTCCCAATATAAATTGGCGTGCCTCAATAATGGCCAAGATCCTCCACTTCACCAACACCTAAAATGGATTATAACTGATGTCGACAAGACTGAATCGTGCTAGGACTGAAATAAAGAACATATTTCCCATGATTCACTTTTGTCCGGACGACGCCTCATAAATACACAAAGCTTCCTTGATCCGTTCAACTTCCTGAACAGAAATTTTAAGGAAAATTATATTGTCATCAGCAAAAAACAGATGAGTAACCTTAGACCCATTCCGGCTAGCACTAATACCCCTGATCCACCTCTGATCTTGCAACCTGTGTAACAAGGTAGATAAACCTTGAGTACAAAAAAAGGAAAAGAAACAAAGAAAGAGGGTCACCTTGCCTCAATCCTCTTCTCAGAAACAAGATCCCAATGTAACGGATAAAAACTAGTAGGGAGACCGTCAATACCTAGAGCTTTCCTAGGATTAATATCTCTGAAAGCTGCAACAATTTCAGCAGAAGTGAAATCTGAGCATAAAATACAATTTATATCAAGAGTTATAATAGGATTAATAGCATTAATGACAGAATCAACAATCACCGGACTAGAAGATGTAAATAAATTCACAAAATAATCCATAACAATATGCATTATACTGTTTACCTGACTTCCAAAGCCCTTGAGCATCATATACACCACGTAAATAATTCTTTTTTCTTTCTCTCGTTCGCTCTAACATGGAAATAAGAAGTGTTTCAGTCTCCATTAGACAACCACGTTACCTCGATCTTTGAGGTCAATATACTTCTTCCTTATCAAGCAGCTTTTTAAACTCAATTTTATTCTGAATGAATTCTTGCTCTTCCACTACAAACAAAGGGCGTTATAAAAAGCGAGTTTAAGGGTTACTAGAGATAGATGAGGATGTTGAAGGTGAAGGCAATGTAGGTGGAGATTAATGTTGGAGTGAGTGGTGAAATAGTGTTGATTTTGGGCTCTATCCCAAACCAACAACATTGGAGGAAAATTTTGCTGAAAAAAAATTATTAGTGACCCATTAGTAACCGCTAATGAGAGTGAAGATGATAGTGAGGATTTTGGACTCTAAATCTTATAATACACAAATAATAATAAAATAAACCATGTCATAATATAATATTTATTAAATAAATTATATCATCACAATTTTTATGATTTAACGATTTATTAATTAAAGTAGGAATAATTCGAAAGTCGAGTGATTAAATAAAAAAATTTAAACCTTAGTGACCAAAATAGAAATAAAAGGAAAGTTGAGTTATTAAATTTGTAATTTACGCTTAAGAAAAATACTAACAAAAGTTTTGTTCACTTATAACTTAGTCATAAGAACTTGTTCCCACGTTTCTGTATTTGCCACTTCCGATACAATTCCTCCCTTTTCCGAAACCATCTTACCTTCTCCATTTTAAAGCATAATTAGTAAATGTTCACCCAACAATATGTTTTTCCTTTGTTTGGTTACTAATTTCATGTAATGTTAGAAAATACTTCAGCCTTTAGTTTCCTCCAAGAGCTTTTCCCACTGTTTTCCATTTCCAGGTCCAATATTTAACCTGACGCAAACTGCTGTTTTTGTTGCAGAAGTCCTTCAATCGCAGCCAAGGGCTTTTTCTATGCATTTTCAAAGCAATTAAACATTTCATTCTTGAACTTAAACTCTATATATACAGTATGTCCATTTCAAAGTTATTTAACAAATGGGAATCATTGAGTGATCTTAGTAGTAAATAGGAGTGTTGTTCTTCCTAAAATTCTTAGATTTTAACAGTTGTTTTTGTACGATGATTGTGTGTGTTTGTCAATGACTAAAAAAATTTTAAACGGATGTCATCTTATAATTACGCGTACAGTTTTAAAGAACAATACAACGATGAAGCTTGAATAATGATAGAAATTACATAATTAATGGCAATGTGAGAGAATAGTAGAAGATAGTATAGGGCCTCTTGTTAAGGGTAAAAATGAATGCTATTTTGTCTTTGTGATCAACTTATCCAAAAACAAAAACCAGAGATCTCCACTGTTCACCCATTGATTCACCCTACAGTGCTTAGGAATTGATGATATAAAGTTGGCTTTAAAGATGGAAATGACTTGCAGCTGTCAGCTCATTGCAAATATAATGCTTATAGTTGCATATGATCCAATGAAATTGAAACGCTTATTTTTCATGAATTTTTTTTAGAAACCAAACAAAATAATTGGACGACATTCTTGATGTGTAGCCTACTGGATCTCCTGATTTTTCATAAGCTGACAAGAAATTATGATTTTTGGTTGGAGACAGCCATTCTATGATTGACGCGAAAGCATAGTCTTAAAAGAATTCTAGCAACGTTTGTTGTGAAAAGCCCTCTTAGTTCACGACAAGAAGATGGGAGTAACCGATCGGTTTAAACATATGTAATTTTATATTAGATAATAAATATATAAAATTTTATATTTGAAAATAGATTATTAATAAAAAATATAAAAAAATTAAAATTTTTATAAAGATAATTATACTATCAACCCTCTCGATCTATCTCTTGATCCAAACCAACCATAACAACAACAAAAATGCCATTGCTTTTGCAATGTCGATATTTTCTTTTTCTTTTTTTATTGATTTGATTCATCACCCCACTCAAATATGATTAATGCTAGTGGTTTTACCACGTTTGACCTATTCCCCCCCTCAATCTATAATGTCTGTAAAATTTGAGACCTTTGCATCTATGTAGTTGATGGCTATAGGATCAAGTGAGAAATACCATTCTTGAACGAGAAATTCTAAACTGGATGGGATTCACGTTAAACAAGGAAAGGTTTCCTATCAATACTGAGCCATGAAAATATGGCCCAAGTAGAAATTAGATATCTTTATTTTTCCTTACTTGAACCTTTAGCTCCATGAAAATATGCTACTTCTCATGATGAATGTTAGAAGGATTAATGATCACCCACTAGCTAAAATTAAGTGAATTCCATTTATGAGAAATGCAAGTACATACAAACATACAGGAAAAAAGAACATACACCATCTGATGATCTTCATAAAGCATCGATGTTGAAAGATAACATATCCTTTTTTATAGGTTTCTATGTAATGTATCATCTACTTCAAGACAAGGAAACAGTGTTTATATTTCGTTTCAATGCATAAGAACGAAGGTAAATAACTAAATATCAAATAGTAGAAGATATTTTAAAAGATTTTGAGATGAAAGGGCATGTTTCCATGATGGGGTCATGCAACTCAACTGTCTGCCTAGTTTTAATTCACTAATTGATGCAGAAAAACAAGCTTAATACATCCAAAACATAACCTAATTCATGAACGACAAATTTAAATTTAATCCAACGTAAGAGTTTTAGAAAACCCTACTGAGAGAATGACAATCAGTTGTTTTATACTGGCCATTGTAATAATTCATAAAAATAGCATAAAATTCCAATTATATTTGACCAAATTTTGCTTATGATTAAGGAAAACATTTCCTAATAATCTCAACTTCATTAAAACATGAAAATACAGAAAGTACTCAAATGGGAGAAAAACAAGATAAAACAAAAGAGCAGATAGAAAATAAAGAAGAACTTACAGAATCCAAGTTCTGAAGCGTCAGGCATGGAAAAGAAACTCTTTTTCTTCTTCTTTCTCCTCATTATTCTTCTTACTTGGAACTCTAAAAATAGGCCGAAATTGATACGCATACATTTATTGATCGATGTGGGAATTGTGGATGAAACAACTTCATGTGTTACTCTCTTAAACTTTTCCCATATCAGCAAATATATATCCTTCCTAGCAACCTAGTACTTCATAAAGAATATCCACATCCATACTGTACACACACACATATATATATATAGAGAGAGAGAGAGGAAATTTCTTGATTCTTCGTAGTACCTATTATCAAACATATATGAACATATACTATGGATATTGACCTAATCGAAGCTCCAAATCTAATTCATCTTCTTGACTACTTCCATCAGCCTTCTTGTTTTCGTTACCGTCTACATGTGATGGACCGATTCTCAAGTTGAGACTCCGATGCCAATCCTCGTTGACTCGAAACGGATTCATTTGCCGTGAATTTTCGACAAACAGTTCTTCCCCATGGTGTGTGTGTTGGGGTCTAAAACCCCAACCCGATGAAGCAGGGAAAAGAGCTTGATAACTTACATAATGTGGCTGATAGCTTTGGATCGGCGGATACGAATAGGACGATCTAAGGCTCGAGTAACTCTCGTCGTTGATGACTTCGCAGACTATAGGAACTGAACTAGGCCGACTGCTCTTGGCTCTATCATTCCTGTGGATATTCATGTGCCCTCCCAAGGCTTGTGCTGTCGTGAACCCTCTCTTGCAAAACACACACTCGTAGGACCGTCCGGTGCCGGTGTCGTCCGACCGATCGGTCTCCTCACTAGAGCTCTTGGAATCTTCGAGGTGATGGTTGGTTTCCATGGAAAGACTGAATTAAGATGTAAGAAGAGAGAGATTAGTGTTCAGTACTGCAACACAAAAGATGGGTATTATAAGGAAGAAAAAGGATGAGAAGAAAGAAATAGACAAGAGACAAATAAAGGACATAGGCATTGGGTTTGAACAAGATTTCTGTGAGAGAGAAAGTCTCTTTAGATGCTTGCTGTGAGGGCTTTTCTGTTAGCCGGCAGACAATTTTTATCTCCCAAATTCGATCTTTAATATTATATATAATACTTCTAAATTAAATGGTAAACCTGTTCACATTGAAAGCATAATTCTCCGGCCAACTACTAATATTTGTGTGTTAAGTACGTTATCATACTAAACTTACAGAAATTCCCATTTTTTTACTATAAAAAACACAAAGGTATATCATCAAGAATTAACATTTTCAAAGTTAAAAATTCATTTCAGTACTGTAAATGAGCCCTTAATTATAAGTTAGTCTCTTTCCATTTATGTTTTTCAATAACCACCAAAGAATGTTCCATCTATAATTAATACTGCTATATTTAGATGTGTCCATCAAGTCCATGCTTATGCAAATGTTTTGCATTAAACAGGAAAAAGTTAAATAAAATCATGAATTAATTATGATGGTCTAATGAAGCCTGTGAGGAAAGATGCAGGAACCTTCCTGCAGAATATATTTTATGATGGAAAACAATATATTTTTGTATTTTGCTTTTGTCCTCAAGTATAAGCTTTTTTTTTCCACCATAATTAATGGGAAACACTTATCTTTTAACAACTTCATTTACTATCACAGTTTGCTTTGATCACCTTAAATACTTTAGCAATAAACAAAACCCAGAAACCAGACCCTAAAGAAAAACAAAATCTGCCATTCAAGAGTGTTAGATTATCTCAACTTTTTTGAATTTATCATATGTGTATATGCATTATTGGATGCATCTGTATGGCATGGAGCAGCCTAAATATAATGAGAATTGAAAGAAAGAAGAAGAATGATGAGCAGATTGAAGTTGAGTCCTTTTCGTAAATTTTGTGTGTGTTTGCAGGCACACATTTTCATATTAGAGAGTAGGTTAGATATGTTAAAAGGGCAGGTTTTCTTGGTTACATACGTGGGGAAAATGGCAGCACTGTTGAATTTCCACCCAATTTATGGTTTTTCTAATCATTACAAATTCCTTTTTGTAACTAATCATGTCTGTATATCCAAGGAGAAAATTGAAGCTGTAGTTTATTTTTTTGAACAATTAACATTCAATAATTTATACACTGAATACCGCTGTAAGCCATTATATTTGGTTAAAAAATTATAAGTTTTCTCTATATGATGCATTAACTAGATTGTTATTAATTTAAAATATTAGTATTATTAAAAGAAATCGTTAAATGACTTTATGTGTATTAAATAAAATGTAAAATAAATAGGGCAAAAAGTTATTGTATCGTCTTAATAAAAGTACATAATTACATTAGGTAATTTTATGTATGACATGAACAACAAACTCATTTTTCTTTTTCTTTTTTAAATATTTTTCTGGATAAATATTTGATGCATTAAAAGTGTATAATTCTATACATGAGTAAATTAGATGATAAAATATTACCCACAGTAAGTTTAAATGAATTTAATTTAAAAAAATGACAATATATTATTATCTAATTCACCGGTAATATATATGTTGAAAAATCGGGTAAAGAAAACGAAAGAACACAAGATTTTAACAAGGTTCAGCAATGTGCTTACGTCCTCGGTGTCCTAGGCGGCGCTAAAAATTTTATTCAATATCTCATAGGTTTTGGTTACATCTGTTGACAACAGTTTTCGTTCGAGTGACATTATATATACGTTATTATATATAATAATAAATATTATTAATATTATTATTTATAAAGCCCGAAGGCCCGGTTACAAAGTAAGGCACATAGGCCCGATTACAATGAGCCTAATCCAAATTACAACAAAGCAAATCACAGACCTAGTTACAACCAAACCCGAGCCCGATTTAGATTCATGCCCAGATCCAACAGGTCTACGAGCGAACCCAACTTGCTAGGGTTTCTCTCCATTCTCTCTAGTCGCCAGTAGATCCTAGCCGTTCGATCTCAACGTAGATCAAAGGTCCAGATCGAGCCAACAGAAACCCTAGGGTTATCATCTCGCCGCCTCCACAGCTCTAATCCGACGCTGCCACGACTCCACCTCCACTCCAGATCTCACCAGAGCACTCCAGAAGGCTCTAGAAGACGATTGCAGGCCGCACAACACATCATTCTAGGGTGAGTCACCACCGTAGGTACGGTGACTCACCGGGTAGAGCCATCATTATGAACGACGATCAAGGACTATAAATAGCCCTAACCTGCAACAAGAACAAGACACAACAGAGCAAGAAACAAGAAGAGAAAGCATGAAAGAAAACACCCACACAACAAGCAAGAACATATAACAGCGAGAGAGAAACAAATAGATTACCAAAATGATTCACCACCAGCAAAGGAAAAGAGAGAAAAAGGAACTTACCTAGTCACCAGAGTTTCTACGTGATTGCCAAGATTTGAAACGCCGAAGGTAAGAATCTGGATCTAGACTGATTCGGGGATTTTTAGGAAAAAAGTAAGCTCGAATTCGAGTAGAGGGGGTCTCGATCTACATTTTGGGTAAGTTTGGTGTTTTCCGGACACCGTGGGTGGTGGCTGGCGGTGGTGGCTATCGACGGTATACGACTGTCGGCCGGTGACCGGTCTACCTCAGGCGAAGAAATTTAGAGAGAGAAGGAAACAAGAGAAATGAGATGGTTTACCCTCTTTGGGCCAGTTTTAAGGCTTAAATACCCTCCCTCGTGCGATGTCGTTTTGGAGAGGGTATATTTGTAATTTTTGCATGGGTAAACTATATGCGTGGTCCCCTGATTTTGTAAACATTCTATTTTGTCCCGAAATCAGGTTTTGCGTATTTTAATTTTGTTTTTAAGTATTATATATTATTATTGTAGTTGTTATATATATATATACACGTATATTTAGGTTAAAATATGCATTTAGTCCCCAAATATTATTAAATTTTATATTTTAATCCCGAATAATGATTTGGGGTAAATTATATAATTAGCATATAATTTTGATATTATTTCAAATTAGGTTGATTAATTTTACTATTTTATTTTTTAATCACTATTTATTATTATAGGATTAATTATTATAGTACTTTTGTATATTATGTTAATTTTAAATCTAATCTATTTAGTTTTAATATTAAATATTATAATATGGCTAGTTATATTAAATATTTAGTATTTATTTATATTAAATTATTTGTAAATTTAAATTTAAAATACATATTTATCATTTTATTGCAAAGACATTAATTAATAAATATTGGTACCAATTTTGGACGTTGTGGGAATGCTAATCCTTCCCCATACGTAACCGACTCCCGAACTCATTTTTTTGGTAAGCAGACTCGAGTTGTATTATTTTAATATTATTCTTAGGAATTTTTATTAAAATAATATGACATTTTGGTGACCAATCTCACCAAATAAAAAAGATTGGTGACGACTCTACAATTTGGTGTTTCATCTGATTCAAGGAGGATAAACACTTACTTTTTCGAGACTAGTTACATTGTTTGGGGTGTACTATTTGCACTCTCCGTCGTCGAGCAGAGAAACGTCTCGACAACATCTTCTTTTATAATAAATAAACCATGATATATATTTACAAAAAAAACCATGTACCAATATATTTATGAGCCATAACTAACAATATAAAATTGTACACGATATGCCATATATCGAGGGGGCCATATATCTGAGTTGAGTGAGTTTCGAGTTGTATCAGGCAGGATATATGTTTGAACTTCATATAGATGGATTTGAACATGAAAGTGTGAATATGTCGTAGTAAATGGCCACAGGTTCAAGCCTATATATACATGAACATGAAATTCCATACAATAATATTACGTTCAGATGTCCAAAAGAGTGGAAACATACTTTTTTTTTTGTTCAATGAAACATACACACTTCAACAGAGTTGAAAAATGAACAAAATATATCCGTATTCCATCGGTGTTGCGTCTTGGACTAATTCCTTTTTTTATACTAAAAGTGGGTTTATATTGAAAAAAGGGTCATTTATGAACAAATTAAACCAGGTTTTTTATGAGGAAGCTGCTAACTTTGATGACATGACTGTTTAATAATAAGGGTAATTAGAAGAAGGGGGGAAACGTAAGCAGTGGTGCAAGCAGAGAACCCGCATATGGCATGCACTTGGCCCTGAATTCTTCATTGCAGATTATATAAGCTGCCACTCACATTCCTTTTATTGATTTGGGCCGACAGCCATGCCATGCGCCATTCACACCTCCTTATTGTGAGAGGTTACATTTAAGGGCGGTTCTATTGAGTGTGCGAACTGCCAAGGCATCTCTATGATCTTCTTAGTATCAATCTAGTGAGGGAGAGTTATAATGGAATCTTCCTTTTGTACAGACGGAGGCAACATATCTTAAGGGGCTTTGATGGTTCACCTTTTATTGACTCAGGCAGAGAGTGCAAATTCATCTCTCTGGTTAGCATCCGAATACAGCATCTAATCTAGAAGGATCTCATACACTTACATAAATATTATCAATCATCTCGATGCTGAGGGATCATAGGGTCCAACCTTTATTAATTCGGGAAGTGAGATACAATTTTTTTCCCCTTACCACGAAGGTCAAGGACACTAGTAAGAGAGCTTCTCTCGTTGTGCTAATGAAAGTGTCTTATTTAGAGACATTCATGCCATGGATGTCTTTAACACCAATCTAGTGATGGAGGATCTGCGAGCATCTCCATGACTCATGAAGATATTAATTTTTTATCCATATTATTATTATTATTATTATTATTATTATTATTATTATTATTATTATTATTATTATTATTATTATTATTATTATTATTATTATTATTATTATTATTATTATTATTATTATTATTATTATTATTATTATTATTATTATTATTAAATATACATTAAACATATATATATAAATAATAATTACAGACCAATTACAACTGGACCGGCCCGGTTACAAACAAACCAGAACCGGTCCAGATTAAACCTAACCCTAATTTCCTAACCCTAATTTCCTCAGCCGCCATCTTCAATCCCAGCCGTTGGATCTGGTTTGATCCAACGGTCCACAGTTTGCCAGAGGAAACCCTAGGGTATCTATACCCTAGGGACACGTCCCAGCGCCGCCGCCGCTGCTTCCAGAAGCTTTCACTGCCGACACTTTCTCGCCGCCTCCGTAGCCGCACACGTCTTCCCCAAACGGTGAGTCACCACTGGGAGTCCGGTGACTCACCAAAGAGCATTCTTCGGACCGGTCTGAGACGAACACCGGTGGTGGCTATAAAAGCCACCACCCCAACCTGAAAAAGAAAAGGACAGAGACAGAGAGACACAGAAAAAAAAAAAAGGGGAAAAGAAAAAGAAACAACAGAAACAGAGAGAGATACAAAAACTACCAACGATCCCAGTCCACAACAACAGAGCAAAAACAAAAACAGAAGGAAAAAGAGAGGAGAGAAGCTTACCAAGGAAGCCTTGACCATCGCCGGAAGCACTAAACATCGCCGGAGAACCGAAAATACCGAAGGTATTTTCATAGATTTACTCCGATTAGGAGTCTTTTTGGGGAAACAAAGGTTGGATTCGGTTTTAGGGTGTTTAGATCTACGTTTTAGGTGAATTTGGGGAATTTCCGACCACAGGAGGCGGTGGTCGGCGGCAGAATTCACGGCGGCAGACGGCTGCCGGATTCCCTCCGGTGAGGGAATCTAGAGAGAGGCCAGAGAGAATTCTGGCTCTCTCTCTGCTTGAGAGAGAAAAAAAAAAGAAATGAAATGGCTGGCCCGAAGGGCCAGCCGGTTTGGACTATATATAGTCCTTCCCGAACGACGTCGTTTCGGGAAGGACTATGCGCGTAATTATGAAATAGTTAAACCCCGTCCGCAGTCCTCCGTATTTGTAAACTTTACATTTTAGTCACTAAATTGAATTTATAATATTTATAATTCAGTCTTCGAATTTTAATTTCTTTTATTTTAGTCCTTCATATTAAAATAATATATTTAGGATAAATAACAGATTTAATCCCTTAATTTTAATAAATAATATTTTAATCCCTAGTTTATATTTTTAATTTATTTTATTCTAATATCCGAATTTTAGATAATTTTATTTTAGTCACTAAAAAATAAAATAATGAAATAACATATTTAATCCCTATAATTTTGATTAATTATAAATTAGATTTTTAATTTTATTTTTATTGTAATTTAGTCAGTTATTTTATATGTTTTCATTTATTTTATTGTTTTAGTAGTATTTGTATTTTTATATTGTTAAATATTTTTATATTCATAAATATATAATAAATAGTATTTTTTAAATATTTATTTTTAATATCGAAGAAAAGGACAGTCTTAATACAACTGGATGTCCTATTCTGATATTTTAAAATTAAAAAGTAAATAATATTATTTAAATTAATATTTATCAATATCAAAGAAAAGAGCTGTCTTAAGGCACCTAGAAGTTCTTTTCGGATATTTTTAAATAAATAAATATTTTTTTATATATATAATTTTGAAATAATAGAATTATAAATTAAATATATTTTTGAATTTTTAAACTTTTAATAATATAGACAATTTATAATTAAAAAGTACCAATTTTGGGCGTTGTAGGGGTGCTAATCCTTCCCTAAACGTAACCGACCACGAATCCCTTTTTATTATTAAAAAGAATGAATTTTTGGTTATAAACGCAGATCAGTTTATTTTTTTTATTGGTGTTTTATTTAAAACTCTTTTAAAAAAAAATAATTTTTAGGTATTCGACCTACCTAACCCAAAAGGCCGATGGCGACTCCCAAATTATTTTCAAAATTATTTATTCACATCCATTTCCCCGCCAAGTATAATATTTCGTGCCCGGACGAAAACCGGTTACGACAGCTTGGCGACTCCACTGGGGACTGGTCAAACTTTTAAAAATCAATTATAAATTGTCTCTATTAATTAAAAAATTAAAAATTCATATATTTAATTTTTAAATCTTTCTTTTCAATATTTTTATATTTACTTATTATTTTCATAATATTTACATGTTTTATTTTATTTGTAAGTATTTTATTTCATTAGTTATTTTGTCATAGGTTTGAACATTTCTCCTCACACACAACACTTGCATTGCATAACATAAAGCTCTATAATTGAGTTGTCCCTTTTAAGTGGGAGTGAAAGCGACGTCTTCGTGAGAATTTATTCTCCGTGTCAGACCTAGCAAGTAACTTTCGGGGTTCATATGCTCTATGTCTTCGTGAGAATTTATTCTCCGTGTCAGGCATAGAGAAATGTATCCCCTTGAAATTGAACTCGATCCACTTTAGTCTGTAATGGACTAGGATTGAGGGTTAGCAACCCAAAGGGGCACTAACAAGGACAATTCGGGTACCTTTATTCTTAGATCTAAAACCTTGCATATAAAAAAACCTTAGAAACTCTTCCGATCAGAAGTCATGCCGAAATTTTGTCTAAAATAGGTATACGCATAGGAGAAATGAATTCTGACTTTCCTGTTAATTTATTTATTGTTTAAATTACATGTTTATTTAAATTATTTAAATTCAGAAAAGCATGTTTAAATAAAAAATATTTATGTAAATGTTATTATTAAATTTCTTTATTATATAAACTAATTTATTTTCTTTTTGTGTTTTCTTTATTTTTCTGTTTGCATTGCATCATACAGGATAAAAGACATTGATCCTTGTGTTAATTGTCTCATTGGAAAGCCTTCATCTATGGATAAAAAGTGTTCAAATCAAGTAATTCTAAACTCAGAAGTAAGACAGTGGGCTGAGGATTTACAAAGACAAGAAGGAGACAGTCTGCAGGATGATTATGTATCTGATTTGGCTAGTTATGCTCCAGTTTCACTAAAAAGAAATGATATGCAAGATTTGCGAAGCATTTGGGAAAGTTGGGATTCAAACAAAAAATTGCAGTTTTATCAGATTTACGGAGACATCCCATATTTGCTCTATGTTGAAGTTGATGATGAATTACTCAGAGCCTTAATTCAATTCTGGAATCTAGGGTACAATTGCTTCACTCTCAATAAAGAGGACTTGGTCCCTACTATTGAAGAATACACAACTTTGCTACATATCGAAGGGGCTTTGGAGAATCGAATATATTCAAAGTCAATTAAAACTCAACCTTTTCGAGTTAAATTAGCAAAGATTGCCGGGGTACGAGAGGAATGGGTAGCATCCCGTACAAAACAAAAAGGCGAAAGCGAAGGCATAGCTTGGACCAACATCAGAGAACTTATTCAAAGCCATCCAGATATTAAAGTACGATTCGATCTATTTGCTCTGGGTATATATGGTATGGTCATCTTCCCAAAAGTATTGGGATATGTTGAAGCTGCAGTGGTAGACTTGTTTGAACAGCTACCGAAGAAGATTAATCCTGTTTCTGCAATCCTAGCAGAGACCTTCAGATCGTTAAATGCTTGCAGAAGGCTAGGAGGTGGACGATTCTCAGGGTGTACTCAGTTGTTATATGTTTGGATCCGTAGTCATTTCTGGAGAACAGAAAAGGTTTCATACCGACGCTTTAATACGGATTACTCACCATTAAAAGAATTTCTAGAGCAGGAATGGCCTAAAGAAATTAAGAAAGATATGTGGATTAATGCCTTTCGAAATCTGCAAAGCAATGACGTTGTTTGGCGCGCCCCGTGGCAAATCCAAAGGGAATTCTTTTTACAGATGTGGTGATTACAATTGGATAATGCTGCTTGGATTATGGGGAGGAATTGGATATGCACCACTTCTGGTTATAATACAGTATGAAGGTCGTCAATTTGTACCTGTCACTGCTGGACTACAGTCATCTGAGTTCGCATTCCACAGCAAAAATTATAAAAGAAATATCATGGAAGCCGTTACAGCTTGGAAAACAACTTTTTGTATTCGAGCTAAAGCAGCAAAAGAAATGCTAACTCCTGATTATGAAGATTGGAGATCTGTCAGAAAAAACGAAAATATTCCTCTACCAGATCAAAATGAGGATATTTCTATGGAAGATCGCATTAAGGTGGTTCCATCAGAGATTGAAATCTTGAGAGCTGAGTTTAAAGCAGAAAGAGAAGGCTGGTCGAAAAGAGTTAGAGCAAATGAGACAAGATAAAGCTATGTTGGGGGTTGACATTGACTTTCATTCATCACAATGTGCAATGTTGAGAAAAGATAAAGAAAAAGGTGAGGATGAGTACAGAGCCTTACAGAAAAATTACCAGGAGTTATATAAATCCCGAAAAGCATCAGGACCCAGCCAATCGACGGTACAGATGACCAGAGAATTGAACATTGAGAAAAGACGAGTTGAAGATCTGAAAGGAAAGAATAGCCGTCTACTCAAAAGCCTGGAAAAAGGAAAGCAAAAAATGGAAGATTTCGAGGTTGACAGAAGAGAGCGAATTATAAAACACAAGGTTGAACACCGTGAGATCATGAATGAAATGCAAAGAGAAAGGGATCGAGCCAAAGATTTAGAAGAGATAAAGAATGACATCTTTGATAAATTTGAAGGCGAGAAAAATATCATGTTTAAGGGATTTGAATCTGAAATGAACCAGTTGATTGCTGAACTTGAAGTCAGATGCCAAAAGATGGAAGAATCCAATATTGAAAAAGAAAAATGGGAGCTAGAAAGAAAAAATTTCAACACCAGACTTGAGGTAGAGCAGGAAGTGGCTAGCAATTGGATGCAAAGATGCAGAAACAAAGATGTTCAAATCCAGAAGCTTAATCAAAAAACGCAAGAAGCACGAACAAAACTTGAAGAAGATCTGGATCAGTCTAGAAACAAAAACTCAGAGTTTAATGCTTACATTTTGCAACTGGAAGAATTATTGTTTCAAGAAAAGGTTCGTCTAGGACCTAATGATCTCAAAGAAAGTAATGAGGAAGATGCTTCACTGCGAAGACGCATTAGAGATCTTGAAAAAATTCTGCACAATTGTCAAGTTAGAATCACTGAATTAGAGCAGACTCTTGAAGAAATGAATGAACAGTGGCAAAAGTCAACTGAGTTCTATGTTGAAAGAAGTGAAGAAAGAAGTAATATGGTATTTGAGGCCATGGTTCAAATGAGCGAAGTTGCCAGATATGTTGGGGAACTAGCTGTTGAAGCCAAAATAATTGAGCATCAAGTTGATACAGTTTCTAAGTGTGGAAAGAAGGTTTCATGGTTAATGAAAGAAATTATAGAGCTTAATAGGAAAGCTATGCCTTATCTGTAGTTATGAAATATTATAAAGAAACTTTTGTATGCCGATGAAAGTTGTTCTATGACAGTTAACTTTTTGGGATCAATGTTTTTTTTACATACATGCATTTTACATACATTCATCATTCATTTCATAATTTTCGCTATGTATTATTATTTTATTTATTAAGTTAAAATTCATTAATTAAAATTTGAAAAAATAATATTAAAAGATTTTTCAATCGCAGTTACTCTGGCCAAAAGAGAAATACTACATCACTACGGTACTAGACAAGCTACTAAGAGAATTATGGAGGATAAAATACAGCGTATTGAGGAACAACATCATAAAGAACAAGAAGAAATGAGAATGAAGCTGGAAAAAATTGAAGCCAGTATTGCAAATTCACAAGATAGTATGATGAAGAAAATAGAGGATATGTTTAAAAGGCAGGCTATCAGTGGAAAAATGCATGAAAATCCTGTATCTTTTGACCAAGAACCCATATATCCTCTAGGTTTTCCACCAGAACCAATTTATCACTCTGGTACTATACATATACAAATCAATGCTCGTACATCTGCATTACAAGAAGCCAAACCACATGAAGATCAACAAGTGGATCCTGCATCTTCAAGCAAAAATCCGCTTATATCCGATGTGAAAATAGGGGATCTTAATACTGAGCATTTGATCCCAGATTTGAATGAGCTGAATGAGAAACAAAAAGTAAATGAAGAGCTGACCAGACAGATCAAGAGCTTAGAAGAACGAATGAAATCTGTGGAAATAACTGAATCATTCTATGGGTTTGACGCTAGTGAGTTGAGTTTGGTTCCAGACCTAATCCTTCCCATCAAGTTCAAGGCTCCTGAATTTGATAAATATGATGGTACTACATGCCCTTCATCCCACATTACTATGTTTTGTCGAAGAATGGCAGGGTATGTGAAAGACGAGAAATTGTTAATTCACTGCTTTCAGGATAGTTTGACAGGGCCGGCTTTAAAATGGTATACTCAATTGACCAAAGCCAACATTAGATCCTGGAATGATTTGGCTAAAGCATTTTTAGAGCAGTACCGCCATGTGACAGACATGGTCCCTGATAGATGGACTCTCCAAAACTTGGAGAAAAAGAATAATGAAACATTCAGACAGTATGCCCAGAGATGGCGTGACACTGCGGCCCAAGTTCAACCACCTTTGTCAGAAAAAGAGGCCACAGTAATGTTTGTCCATACATTGAAGGCTCCTTATTTAAACCATCTAATGGGGAATGCAACCAGAAATTTTGCAGATTTGGTCATTTCTGGAGAATTAATTGAAAATGTCTTGAAAAGCGGCAAGATTGAATCGAATGATGGGTCTAGTTCCAAAAGACCTACATACCGGAAAAAGGAGAATGAAGTCAACAATGCAAATTCTTACAACAAAGATTCATCGAAAAGTGTTACAATAACCCAGCCAAGGGTTAAGAAAGAGGAATCAAACACTAATCGAGCAGAGTCCAGAGGATCTCGAAAGGAAAATGAAAGGTTGTCTTTTACACCTTTACCAGTACCATATGCAGAGATCTATGATTCGCTGTTAAAAGCAGATGTTATACGGCCTTATCCCTTGGTTCCCATGCAACCACCATTCCCTCCTTGGTATGATACAAAGGCACACTGTGTTTACCATGAAGGAATTACGGGTCATTCTATTGAAAACTGTTTAGCATTCAAAAGGGTGGTTCAAAATTTGATCAACACTGGGAAGTTGGAATTCAATACACCATCTGCATCAAATCATCCATTGCCAAATCATGGAGATAAAAACATAAATGCAATTCAGGAAGATAACAGAAAGAAAGCAAAGACTGACATTTCTGAAATTAAATCTCCGTTTGTTTGGGTATTCCAACAACTCTCTTTAGCCGGTATAATTCCACAACAATTCAAGCCAAAGCAGAATGAAGGTAAGAATTATTGTGAATATCATCAGGAGAGAGGGCATAAAATTCAACTATGTCCTGAGTTTAAGGATTTGGTGCAAAAATTGATGAACAACAGAGAAATAGAATTCTTTGAAGAAGAACCAGGGAAAAAAGAAGATGATGTTTGCTCATCAGAGGATTCTAAACCAAATCAAAGAATAAATGATCCTGTGATCATTAATGTGAAATCATCTACAGAGATTCCTGCACCAATAAAGCCAAAAGTAGTTATCACCACTCCTCTACCATTTCCATACAAAGATACCCGTAGGGTACCTTGGAATTATACTACCAATGTTTCAATGGTAGGAGGATCTGTTTCTCTAGAAAAAACAGAAGAGAAAATACAAAGTCTGAGTACAACATCGACATCTGAAGCAGTAAGCGAGGTCGGTTTCTTTACAAGAAGTGGGAGATGTTACTCTCCCGAAACATCCAATGCTTCAGAACAAGTGAAAACCAAAGGAAAATCCATGGCAATACCTCAGAAGGTATTTGAGGATGAATCCCTTCCAGCATTTAATGAGCCTGTGACAGAAAAACAAGCTCAAGAATTTTTGAAATTTTTGAAACATAGTGAGTATAGTGTGGTTGAACAACTACACAAACAACAAGCGAGAATTTCTATTCTTGATCTTTTGATGAATTCAGAAGCACATAGAAATGCTTTGATGAAAATCCTCAATCAAACATTTATCCCCGAAGATATATCCTTCAATAAACTTGACAGAATTGTGGGACATATAGTCGCTGACAATTACATAACGTTCACAGATGATGAAATACCGGAAGGCGGAATGGGGTCAGTAAAAGCTTTGAACATCACGACACACTGTCATGGTCATGTGTTGCCAGGAGTATTGATTGACAATGGATCTGCTCTCAACTTGATGCCTCTAGTTACACTTCAAAGAATGCCTCTGGATCAATCACACATGAAGAGTTATCAGAATGTGGTACGAGCATTTGATGGTACTCAAAAAGAAGTGCTTGGGAAAATGGAAATACCGTTGCTAATCGGCCCAGTCATGTACAATATTGACTTTGTGGTGATGGACATCCACCCCACATATAATTGTCTATTAGGGAGGCCATGGATTCATTCAGCAGGAGCCGTTCCTTCTTCATTACATCAGAAATTGAAATTTGTTGTTGATGGACAACTAATATGCGTCAGTGCTGAAGAAGAAATCATTGCATCTGTAACAAGCGATGTTCCATATATCGACACCAATGATGATGCTCTTGAATGCTCTTTTCGAGCTCTTGAATTTGTAAATGCAACCTTTATTGCAGAAGGAAGCAAAATTCCATATCCCAGATTGTCTGATTGCACCAAGATGACGGTACAACAAACTTTAGGCATCGGAGCTAAAGTTGGGAGAGGTCTAGGAAAGAATCTTCAAGGAATTTCAGTTCCTATCAGTATAAAGATGAAAAAAGACCGTTTTGGGCTAGGGTTTAAGCCCAATCTTCAGCAAAAGAACAAAGAGATGAAAAGAAGATGTGAAGACAGAAAGGCAAAATTGAAAGGGGAAGAAATCCTTTGGAAACACATGTCTTTCCCACAGTTGAAGACCACATTCAGATCAGGGGGAATAATTAATGTAGAACAGCAGCTTGTTGAAGCCTTTAAAGAAGAAAAGTTGACGAAAGATCAAGACATAGTCGAAGAAGCTATGAATGGATTATTTATCAACATGATCATGAATGACAACAAGACTGGCAAATACTTGGATAGGATTCGCCCATGTCTTCCTGGAGAAACCCTCACCAATTGGACCACTGAAGATCTTCCTATAGTTTTTAATATTAATGCAGAGTAATATTCAGAACTAATCTTTATGTTTAGCTCAAAAATATGAAAACTTTTTGTTATCTTGTAAAAGAAATTATGTTAAATATAAGAAATTTTCTTTAAAATTTTCAGATGGCAATCATTCTTTACATTTTCTTACATTTTTACATTTATTTATTTCATAAATTTACTATATTCTTTCGGAAATATGTCCGACTTAAATTTGCAGGTGTCACAGTGTTAATAGCATGTTTATTCCTAGATTTAATCCAGTGATAAATTTAGAGCAGCCTATATGTCTGGAAGAAATCAATGGGTGTGAGGATGAACTGGAATGTGATGTTCCTACTGAACTATTAAGATTGGTAGAAAAAGAAGACAAACAAATTCTACCCCACAAAGAAGAGGTTGAGAATGTGAATTTGGGAACAGATGAAGAAATAAAAGAGGTAAAAATTGGTACTACTCTGACAATCCAGATAAAACAAGAATTGATAAATCTCCTTCAAGAGTTCAAAGATATCTTTGCCTGGTCTTATCAAGATATGCCTGGTTTAAGCACAGATATAGTGATACACAAGCTTCCAATCAATCCAGAATATAAACCGGTCCAACAAAAGCTCAGACGAATGAGGCCAGAAATGTTGTTGCAAATCAAAGAAGAAGTGATGAAACAGATCAATGCAGGTTTCCTACAGGCATCTAAATACCCAGAATGGGTAGCCAACATTGTTCCCGTACCAAAGAAAAATGGGAAAGTTCGAATGTGTGTAGATTACAGAGATCTCAACAAAGCTAGTCCGAAAGATAGCTTTCCATTACCCCACATAGACACATTGGTGGACAATACTGCAGGGCACGCATGGTTTTCATTTATGGATGGATTTTCAGGATATAATCAGATAAAAATGAATCCTGAAGACATGGAAAAAACAACATTTATAACCATGTGGGGCACATTCTGTTATAAAGTGATGCCATTTGGATTGAAAAATGCAGGGGCAACATATCAAAGAGCCATGGTAACTTTGTTTCATGACATGATGCACAAAGAGATTGAAGTATATGTAGATGACATGATTGCCAAGTCCAGGACTGAAGAAGAACATATTCAAAATCTGAGAAAGCTTTTCCAGAGATTGAGGAGATATCAATTAAAGCTTAACCCCGCTAAATGCACTTTTGGGGTAACTTCCGGAAAACTCTTGGGATTTGTGGTCAGCAAAAGAGGAATCGAGATTGATCCAGATAAAGTAAAAGCAATTCAAGATCTTCCACCACCCAATACAAAAAAAGAAGTTTGAGGCTTTTTGGGAAGATTAAATTATATATCTCGGTTCATTTCTCAATTAACTGACAAATGTGATCCAGTGTTCAAATTACTTCGAAAGAACAATCCTGAAGTCTGGAATAAAGAATGTCAAGAAACTTTGGATATTATTAAGAAATATTTATCCAATGCCCCAATTTTAGTATCACCAATGCCTGATAGACCATTAATTCTCTACTTGACGGTCTTCGAAAATTCGATGGGATGTGTACTAGGACAGCATGATGAATCAGGAAGGAAAGAAAAAGCTATTTATTATCTGAGCAAGAAATTTACTGATTGTGAAGTTCGATATCCACCAATACAAAAATTATGTTGTGCCCTGGTGTGGGCTACTCGAAGACTCAGACAATATATGTTATACCATACTACTTGGTTGATATCAAAACTTGACCCTTTGAAATTCTTAATGGAATCACCAGCTTTGACAGGCAGAATGGCTAGATGGCAGATGTTATTATCTGAGTTTGATATTGTATATGTCAACCAAAAAGCAATAAAAGGAAGTGTCATAGCTGATTTTCTGGCCAGTCGTGTATCAAATGATTATCAGCCTTTGAACTTCAATTTTCCTGATGAAGATTTGTTATGCATATCCATGAATGAAGAAGTCAGAACAAATGATGAATTTGCAACTTGGAAGCTTTACTTTGACGGAGCATCTAATGCTTTGGGACGAGGAATCGGGGCAGTGTTAATTTCTCCAGAAAATGTTTATTATCCCTTTACGAGTAGACTGGAGTTCTTTTGCACCAATAACATGGCGGAATATGAAGCTTGTGTCATGGGATTGAAAGCAGTTATCGAAAGAAAAATCAAATTTCTCAAGATATATGGAGATTCATCGTTAGTGGTGTATCAATTGCGAGGAGAATGGGAAACAAAAGATCCCAAATTGCTGGAATATCGAAATTTTACCCTCGAATTAGTAAAACAATTTGAGAGAGTTACCTTCAATTATCTCCCTCGAGAAGAAAATCAAATGGCAGATGCTTTGGCTACATTAGCTGCTATGTTTCAGGCAACTAAGAAAGTTGATATGATGCCAATCAAAATGCAAGTATATGAAATTCCTGCACATTGTTATAGTGTGGAAGAAGAGGTAGATGGTAAACCGTGGTATCATGATATTTTGCAATATATCAAAAATCAAAGTTATCCACCAAATGCATCGGAAATTGATAAAAGAACTTTGAGAAGAATGGCTGCTGGATATTTTCTTGATGGAGAGATTATGTATAGAAGAAGCAATGATCAAATGCTATTGAGATGTTTAAATACCAGCGAAGCTCGAAATGTCATTAAAGAAGTACACAGTGGAATATGTGGAACACATGCAAATGGTCTTTCCATGGCCAGAAAAATAATGAGATATGGATACTATTGGGCTACTATGTACACAGATTGCATTGATTATGCAAGGAAATGTCATAAATGCCAGATATATGCAGACAAGATTCATGTACCCCCATCTCCTTTACATGTAATGACAGCACCCTGGCCATTTTCTATGTGGGGAATAGATGTCATTGGAGCAATCACACCGAAAGCATCGAATGGACATTGCTTCATCCTTGTGGCAATTGATTATTTTATCAAATGGGTTGAAGCTGCTTCATACACTAATATTAAGAGGTCCACAGTCTGCAAATTCATAAAGAAAGAGATAGTTTGCCGATATGGCCTACCAGAGAGGATCATTACAGACAATGCTCTGAACCTGAACAACAAAATGATGACCGAACTTTGTGCACAGTTTAAGATCAAACATGCAAATTCAGTGGCATATCGTCCAAAGATGAATGGGGCAGTTGCAGCAGCAAATAAGAACATCAAGAGAATCATTACAAAGACTACTGAAACTTACAAAGATTGGCACGAAAAATTACCTTTTGCTCTATATGCATACCGAACTACTGTTCGAACATCTACTGGGGCAACGCCTTTTTCTTTAGTCTACGGGATGGAAGCAGTCTTACCAATTGAAGTTGAGATTCCATCGCTTCGAATATTGAGAGAAATAAAATTGGATGAATCTGAATGGATCCAATCTAGATTTGATCAATTGAACCTTATTGAGGAGAAAAGATTGAAAGCTATTTGCCATGGACAGATGTATCAAAAACGGATGATGAAGTCTCATGATAAGAAAGTACATCCAAGAGAATTCCAAGAGGGTGATCTAGTACTAAAAAAGATCTTGCCTATACATAAAGATTTCCGTGGGAAATGGATGCCTAATTGGGAAGGGCCATACGTTGTAAAAAAGGCTTTTTCCGGAGAAGCATTGATCTTGGCAGAAATGGATGGAAAAATTCTGAGAAATCCAATAAACTCGGATTCTGTCAAGAAATATTATGCTTAAAAAAACAAAAAAAAGGGAGAAAAAAAAAGAAAAAAGGAAAAAAGAAAAAGGGGGTCAAGGTGAAAACCCGCAAAGGGCATCTTGTAACCAAAGGAAGGATTTGAGTTGAAAACCTGAAAAGGCGGCTCAAATGCAGGTTGATATTAGGCATCCGGCAATTGAATTCTCTTAAGATTTTGATAGTTTGGGAGAAACTTCACATCTACAAGCATTTTGACAACGTTTGAGATCTTCCAGACAAAAGCTTACATCATTACTCTAAATTGTGTCAACTTGATTAATTTAGAAATATTTATGCTTATAATTTGTTGGGACATTTGAATTTTTATCATTCTTATGCTTGCCATAACTTTGAATACAATTCTATCTATTTCAAGTTCAATTTATTTGAGATTCAATTTATTTTTGAAAATTCAATTTATTCTTTTCTATTGAATTAACATAATTTTGAAATAAGTTAAAGATTTCTGAATATCACTTTATGTTAATACTTTTAAATACATGGAATACAAAGTAAGCAAATCATCACCATCTTAAACAATAAGATTGTTATGCTAGATATAACCGACAACAAGGTCGAATCCGCCAAATCTACTCATCAATTGCTCCAACCGATCACCATTCAGTTCTTGCACATCTGTTTTCAAAAATATACTAAGACAATAGAAGGTGATCTTTGCAGCACTGATTCCAGCAAAAAGAAACAAGACATTGATATCACTGGGAAATATGTCTCTATACAGATCCTTGTATATGGTTTTTTAAGGAAACATAGAAGCATTTCCACCTCATCAGGTTCAAGTGGAGCAACTTTATTCCTTCCAACCCATACTAAATTACATTCTCAGCATTAATCAAGAACATACTTCTGGATACTCGAAGGTGGCTCATTGTCATAAGCTTCAAGAGCCTTACAGATCCTTTCTGTCAATTTGGCACTTCCTGTACATGTTTATAAACAGTTCAACTTTGTTCTTGGATCCCATGAAAGCCATCATTTCTTTGTCAATGGAAAAGCATCAGCACATGGAGGAAGCAGAATAAGAGAAAATCTATTCTTAATTGGCAGAATTATGAATATAGCCCTTTTCAGTGTAGTAGCATGGAAATACTTCGAATCTACAAATTCTGGCTCTACATCAAATAAGTGTTGTGATATCTTAGTCCAAACATTAACTGAAAGATGAATTTACCAATAGCATTTTCTGAAAGTGTTCTTTGAGTTATCTGATCTGATTTGGCAGAACCAATCACTGAATTTGGAAGATGAATTTGCTCAATAGCATTTTCTGGAAGTGTTCTTTGAGTTATCTGATCTGGTTTGGCAGAACCAATCATTGAATTTGGAAGATGAATTTGCTAATAGCATCTTCTGGAAGTGTTCTTTGAGTTATCTGATCTGGTTTGGTAAGAACTACAGAACCAATCATTGGAATTAAAAGATGAATTGCATGATTATCTTCATTAAGAAGCTTCTTTTCAAGCTTCCTCTGCTTCTTCCTTTTCAAAAATCATAGCCCGAGTTTTGCCTTTGCTTGTAATTGGGATCATTGCATAATGACTTCCTATTTTTTACCAGAAGAAGTGCATCAGCAGCCTTAGTCATTTGAGCGGCACATATAAAATTTGCCAATTCTGCAATTGATGAATCTGGACCACATTTCTCCAGGGCTATTGAAGCTTCAACCTTTGAGAATCCCATTTTTGTCAAGTATAACAATTTATTCTCCTCATCAGAATCAGAATTCAAGATTTCTCGATATTAGAAGAACTATCGATATCTGTGAAATCATCTTGAAAGGTCATTTCATAATCAGATGAGTTGTTATCAGAATCAACATGTTGCCTGAATGCAAGCTTTTCAAGAGCTTATACTATTGAGTTTTATTCTCAAGAGGTTTTGTGACATTATATCTACATCCACATTTGTCAAAGATGATAGATTCTCTGATTTGAAGAAGACAGATCTATTGGGTTTTTACAATTGAAGAAATACTCAATTCACCAGTCTGAAATCAAAACAACTTAATATTCATGCATCATATTTAGGCATTTGCAAAAATAGATGCATTTTCATTCATTTTTATTCTTGTTGAATTCTGACAGGAATTCCAAAGATTTTAGCGAAGATTTAAATCCATTATTCAATGGATCAATTTTTCCAGTTCGAGTTCATAATGAGAAGAACTCATCTGAAGAAGGAAGAAGAAGTTCATAATGAGAAGAATTTGTTCAACCTTTTTGCTTAAATCTATCACTTGATGGATTATTTTTTCCAGTTCGAGTTCATAATGAGAAGAACTCATCTGAAGAAGGAAGAAGAAGTTCATAATGAGAAGAATTTGTTCAACCTTTTTGCTTAAATCTATCACTTGATGGATTATCTTTTCCAGAGAAAGTTCATAATGAGAAGAACTCATCTGAAGAAGGAAGAAGAAATTCATAATGAGAAGAATTTGTTCAACCTTTTACCTGAGTCCATCATTTGATGGATCAGCCTTTCCAGAGAAAGTTCATAATGAGAAGAACTCATCTGAAGAAGGAAGAAGAAGTTCATAATGAGAAGAATTTGTTCAACCTTTTACCTGAGTCCATCATTTGATGGATCAGCCTTTCCAGAGAAAGTTCATAATGAGAAGAACTCATCTGAAGAAGGAAGAAGAAGTTCATAATGAGAAGAATTTGTTCAACCTTTTACCTGAGTCCATCATTTGATGGATCAGCCTTTCCAGAGAAAGTTCATAATGAGAAGAACTCATCTGAAGAAGGAAGAAGAAGTTCATAATGAGAAGAATTTGTTCAACCTTTTACTTGAATTCATCAATTGATGGATTATCTTTTCCAGAGAAGTTCATAATAAGAAGAACTCATCTGAAGAAGAAAGAAGAAGTTCATAATAAGAAGAACTTGTTCAACTTTTTGCATAATTCTATCACAGAAGGAGATAGATTAGCATCAGCCTTTCTAGATAAAGTTCATAATGAGAAGAACTCATCAAGAGCTTATTCAACCTTTTGAATGACTCTATCACAGAAGGGAGGTTATCATCATCCCCAGCAGAAAGTTCATAATAAGAAGAACTTATTTGGAGAGAGAGAAGAATTTATTCAATATCTCCATTATGATCAAAGTAAAGTCAAATGGATAAAAAATTTTATTATCTTTTCATCTTTGCCCTATTCTTGTTAACACAAGAATGAGCAAAGAGGGGCAGCTGAAGATATTAATTTTTTATCCATTATTATTATTATTATTATTATTATTATTATTATTATTATTATTATTAATATTATTATTATTATTATTATTATTATTATCATTATTATTATTATTATTATTAATATACATTAAACATATATATATAATAATTACAGACCAATTACAACTGGACCGGCCCGGTTACAAACAAACCAGAACCGGTCCAGATTAAACCTAACCCTAATTTCCTAACCCTAATTTCCTCAGCCGCCATCTTCAATCCCAACCGTTGGATCTGGTTTGATCCAACGGTCCACAGTTTGCCAGAGGAAACCCTAGGGTATCTATACCCTAGGGACACGTCCCAGCGCCGCCGCCGCTGCTTCCAGAAGCTTTCACTGCCGACACTTTCTCGCCGCCTCCGTAGCCGCACACGTCTTCCCCAAACGGTGAGTCACCACTGGGAGTCCGGTGACTCACCAAAGAGCATTCTTCGGACCGGTCTGAGACGAACACCGGTGGTGGCTTTTCCACCACCCCAACCTGAAAAAGAAAAGGACAGAGACAGAGAGACACAGAAAAAAAAAAAGGGGAAAAGAAAAAGAAACAACAGAAACAGAGAGAGATACAAAAACTACCAACGATCCCAGTCCACAACAACAGAGCAAAAACAAAAACAGAAGGAAAAAGAGAGAAGAGAAGCTTACCAAGGAAGCCTTGACCATCGCCGGAAGCACTAAACATCGCCGGAGAACCGAAAATACCGAAGGTATTTTCATAGATTTACTCCGATTAGGAGTCTTTTTGGGGAAACAAAGGTTGGATTCGGTTTTAGGGTGTTTAGATCTACGTTTTAGGTGAATTTGGGGAATTTCCGACCACCGGAGGCGGTGGTCGGCGGCAGAATTCACGGCGGCAGACGGCTGCCGGATTCCCTCCGGTGAGGGAATCTAGAGAGAGGCCAGAGAGAATTCTGGCTCTCTCTCTGCTTGAGAGAGAAAAAAAAAGAAATGAAATGGCTGGCCCGAAGGGCCAGCCGGTTTGGACTATATAGTCCTTCCCGAACGACGTCGTTTCGGGAAGGACTATGCGCGTAATTATGAAATAGTTAAACCCCGTCCGCAGTCCTCCGTATTTGTAAACTTTACATTTTAGTCACTAAATTGAATTTATAATATTTATAATTCAGTCTTCGAATTTTAATTTCTTTTATTTTAGTCCTTCATATTAAAATAATATATTTAGGATAAATAACAGATTTAATCCCTTAATTTTAATAAATAATATTTTAATCCCTAGTTTATATTTTTAATTTATTTTATTCTAATATTCGAATTTTAGATAATTTTATTTTAGTCACTAAAAAATAAAATAATGAAATAACATATTTAATCCCTATAATTTTGATTAATTATAAATTAGATTTTTAATTTTATTTTTATTGTAATTTAGTCAGTTATTTTATATGTTTTCATTTATTTTATTGTTTTAGTAGTATTTGTATTTTTATATTGTTAAATATTTTTATATTCATAAATATATAATAGTATTTTTTAAATATTTATTTTTAATATCGAAGAAAAGGACAGTCTTAATACAACTGGATGTCCTATTCTGATATTTTAAAATTAAAAGTAAATAATATTATTTAAATTAATATTTATCAATATCAAGAAAAGAGCTGTCTTAAGGCACCTAGAAGTTCTTTTCGGATATTTTTAAATAAATAAATATTTTTTATATATATAATTTTGAAATAATAGAATTATAAATTAAATATATTTTTGAATTTTTAAACTTTTAATAATATAGACAATTTATAATTAAAAAGTACCAATTTTGGGCGTTGTAGGGGTGCTAATCATTCCCTAAACGTAACCGACCACGAATCCCTTTTTATTATTAAAAAGAATGAATTTTTGGTTATAAACGCAGATCAGTTTATTTTTTTTATTGGTGTTTTATTTAAAACTCTTTTAAAAAAAATAATTTTTAGGTATTCGACCTACCTAACCCAAAAGGCCGATGGCGACTCCCAAATTATTTTCAAAATTATTTATTCACATCCATTTCCCCGCCAAGTATAATATTTCGTGCCCGGACGAAAACCGGTTACGACAACTCAAATGAAGATCTTTGAATAGAGGAATCTATAACATTAGGATCAGCAATTCTTTTTCAAAGGAATTGCATAATTCACTCTTTATTGATTAGTACCGGAGCAACCCGTTTTTGAATCACAACTTCAATAATTTCAGTTTCAGTTTTAGAAGTATCACCAACGGAAGGTATGTCGCAGGATGATTTAAGACACACCAGTTCAAGTAATTATGCTGCAAAATGTGAGGCGCTTATGTACACTGCTTCTGGTCTCAAATAATTCATTTGCGAATAAAAGAAACGTTTAAAATAAATTGACAAAAGAGTTGAAGTTAATTTATGTGATTTATACACTTCTTCCTCTATGGATTCCAACGAAACACTTGTAAATTTTGTAATGGTGCGTCGTGTCCGAAAATACGAAATTAAGTTAGATTTAAATTTTGTAATGGTCTATGGATTTTATTATTGAATTCTTGTTTTAAAAACAAATGAGTCACGGCAATTTTAAGTATTTAAACCTTTTTTATTTCTGATTTGGACCAAGAGTCGTATTCAATACAAGATTGACCGGTGTCAAAGTATTCCACCTTTATAAGATGGAAGAAGTGAGATGTCAAAGTATTCCGCCTCAATAAGAAGGAAGAATCGAGATGTCGAAGTATTAAAAGATAAATAGAGAGAAGAGGGTTTTATCCCTTTTTCGAGAGTTTCTTAATATTGGTTTCAGTTGTGGAGTTATTAGTACTTATAAGTTAGTTAACAGAATAGGTAATTAGTTGATAATAAAGTTAGTTAACAAAATAGGTAATTAGTTGATAATAGATTGTATTTGGTCTTAATATTGATATCAGTTATAACTACTTATAAGTTAATTACCAAACTAAGTAATTAGTTGATAATAGATTTTACTTCTTGTGACATACTTTCTAAAAATAACTTTTAGCCTATCGCAACAGCAATTTAATACACAGATTAGACAATGTTTCAAATAAAAATGTTTTCAAATCTTTTAAAGATCTGAAGGTGCATAAAAGATTTGGGAGGTACAAAAATGGAAAACTAAATTGGGCAGGGGCCGCGCGAACGCAGGCCCCCTCGATCACAAATTATGATGTACATTCTCCCGCTTGGGAGCTGTTAAGCTAGGCCATGGGCCTCCTTGATCGCCCATACGCCTCATCCAGGTAAGTGAGTTTAACGCTGCTACATACATCTGTTTTATAGATTCTCCTAGCACGCAGCTCGATGTGGGACAAGTAACAATTAACAAAAAAGTTTCTGAGACTTCAACTTGCGGGTTTGTTTTCCAAAAGAAGGGCTTCTGTCAACCCTTTTTGCTGTTAAGATAGTACAAGGTTCTGTTCTTTATATTTCTTTTACTGGTTTCGTTCCAAAGCTTGGTTGAAAAAAGTGTCGTTTTAGGGCTAATCAGAATATGTTTTTATTGGAAACAGGATCGAGAAGAACATAACCACACAATGGTGCTGTTATCTACATTAACATACTTATGATTATTTCAATGAGATCGACAAACAACATTAAGCTATTACATTATGTATTATGTTATGGCAATCCATATATAAGCAAAGGATCTTAGCCAATTCTAGGAGCACGTACAACCTGGCCGTTTCTATCAACCCAAACCCAGACCCTATCACACCTTGAGTCCTTGGTGACTGGAGTTCCATCCAGCAACACTATGGCGCCCACATCGGGATTCTCATTCTCGATCGTCGTCTTCGCACTCTCTCCGTTAGTTCCGACCAACTCCGGCCACGAGCTCTTCCCTATGCATTTCAAACAAGTCATTAATTAAACTCTATCCAACCAAAAATGTAAAGAAAAAACAACCTATATAAACTTAGTATTACCAGGAGGACACCCAGACATATTGCTTTCTCTTTCTCGCTTGGATTTGCTGAGTTGAGTGAGTTTCGAGTTGTTTCAGGCAGGAAATGTGTTTGAACTTTATATAGATGGTTTCGAACATCAAAGTGTGAACATCTCGGAGTAAATGGTACCAGATCCCAGCCGATATATTTGAATGCTCATAAAAAGTTTGGCACCGTCCATTTTTGTTTTCAATGCCTGATATTATGGCTAGCTAGCCCTGATTTGGGATTTGGCAAGTTCTTATCGAATTGAATTAAGGTTTCCCATTTATATCAGACTAGATCAAAGCAGGCTGCCAGTTGTAGTTTTCCTTCTTTTTTTAAAGTTTTATCTCCACGCTAATTCCCAGTGTGAACTGCTTCCATTCACAGACGGGATAATATCATCATTTTATTTAATTTATATATAAAAGCATAATTAGTTAGGGATGGGCATCTAACCCGAACCCGGCGGGTTCCGACCTGACCCGATCGGGTCGAATTTTTCTAAAAAAAATTATGTGGTGTTCGGGTCGGGTTCGGGTTTATGGTGAAAAAAATCCTACCCGACCAGACCTGGAAAAAATATATAATTTTACCCTATATATTTAGGAATAATTACAATAATACCCCTCCATATATTATTTTTTTCAATTTAGTCACTGTTTTTATTGAATAAAAATAATATTTTTATTATTTTGGGTCAGGTCGGGTCGGGTCGGTGAAAAATTAATTTCGTCGGGTCAAATCGGGTCACGGGTGGAGGTCCCCTTCTTCTCGGGTCGGGTCGGGTGGACCAAAAACCCGACTCAACCCGACCCATGCCCATCCCTATAATTAGTGCAAAACTAATGATACATTATGTATAGGTCAATGACATTGGATATAGTTTACCTAATAATTTTCTGCTGGTGCTTATAAGCATTTGTTAAGTGAACCATTATAATATGATTATGTAAAACTAAAGCTTCAAATGAGTACAACATTTGAGAAAAATGTTAGTATTCACAGTTGATAAGTAAATAACTCTTTCCACCATATGTATAGTATATGATTATAGAATATCATTTAAATTAAAATTAAATAATTTCATAATATTATAAATATTTATAATTAAATTTAAATAGAAACTCAAAAATTCGACTCGACTTGAATTTTATAAAACCGACTCGAGTCGAAAAAATTTCAAAGCTTATCTCTAGCCACCATAGATGATCTGTTGAGTTTGAATACTTCAATGCTTATCTCTTACCTTTGATATCAGATCGAATGTCAAAGCTTTCAAAAGTCCAAACTTCAAACAAAAGGGAAGCCCATTCAAAATAATCTCCTCTCCAAAAATTCAACGCCTCGGCAATCTATAAAAGACCTTCCCTCCGGATTTGCTTTCACAAAACAAAGAAAACCTAAGAGGACATTTGTATCAAAGAAAATGACAGATTGCAATGGTAAGCCTTTTGCTTCCCTTAGTAGTAGCTCAAATTAACAAATTGCGGGTTTATTTCTCTCAATAATTGTACCATTCAAAATTTTAAATATTTTTTATACTTTTTATTAATAATATGTTTTCATAAATTTTTATAAGTTTATCTCCTAAAATGAATGTTTACCGATGACAGATACAGGGAAGAGTTCGTGGCCGGAGCTGGTGGGAATCAACAGTCAAGTGGCGGCGCACATCATTGCAAAAGAGAATCCAAAGGTTAGCGTCCAAATCGTGAAAGAAGGAATCATGGTGACCATGGATTTCCGTTGCGATCGTGTGCGTGTTTGGGTGGACAAGTATGGAATTGTGAAGATGATGCCTCAAATTGGCTAAGTTATTAGCAGTACATACGGATCAGTGGATTGCAAAAGGCCAGACTATAATAATAGCCTATAAATAAAATATACATGTTTATTAGTTAATTTGTAAAATATAGTACAATAAATGATTTAATAAGTTGAACACTGTAAAAGATTCGTTGGTTGTTTGAATTTATTATTACTGTGAAATTGAAATTTCGTTTAATTATACTGTTTTGGGAAACAAACTCCCTTCAATACT
Organism: Hibiscus syriacus; assembly: GCF_006381635.1. Taxonomy (NCBI): domain Eukaryota; kingdom Viridiplantae; phylum Streptophyta; class Magnoliopsida; order Malvales; family Malvaceae; genus Hibiscus; species Hibiscus syriacus. The sequence goes on along the minus strand of NW_024062788.1, from coordinate 617,104 downwards.
CGTAAATATTTATAATTTGAGAATTTATAATGTTTTTAATCAATTTGGAATATGATTTTTCCTTGATAAATGTTTTTTTAACTTGAAACGATAATAATTTTTATTGATATATATATATATATATATATATATATATATATAATTCTAATAATGAAACCAATCAAAGAAAGAATTTTTTTTTCTAAAAAAAAAAGATGTCTCACGAAAACCTTAGTGTGCTGGCAAATCTTTTTTAATATACCAGAGGCCGACAGCCGAAAAATACTTACCCGATCAGTGTTTTGATCACATTAGAGAGACATGGATCACCTGTCCCTAATGTCGACCTGTGAGAAAGCAACCATGAAAGTTGAGACGATGGTATGAGTTGAAGAATGGCAATTGTAGGTGTTTGGATTTAGATACAGGAAAATAAGAAAGTGAAAGAGGAAAGCATTGAAGATATTTTTTTATTGTAAATGACTTCTATGAATTACAAACTAAACTTGGGTACTTTATAGCCCAATTATAACAACCTAATAACAACTCAAAATAGATTTAACAAACTAACAACTAATAACAATTTATTTCTAACATTCTCCCTACTTTCTCAATTTTCTTGAGCTTTAGAACTTGACTCGTTCAACATTCTCCACTTGGTTGGTTCAACATTCTCCAAACTGTTATTTTGTTCTTTCCGAAATTCTTTCAAAATTCATTTTCCCTTAACTAGGCGGTCTATCGAGAATCGAAAATATTATTCTTTCTTTCGTGCTACTTACTCACCTTCCTTTTCTTTTTCTAAAAGAAAAATCTTCATCCAGAATTTCATCAAAACTTTTTTTTCTTCTTTAGGACTATACCTCTTCTCACTTATTCAAAGCAAGACAGTTAAGCTTCGAGCTCCCGGATGCAATCTGAAGCTTCTCTTGGGCAAGAAAACACCGTATTTTGTCTGGTTAAGGAAGGCAAAGTTGTTAAACTCTTAACCCTCCCCAGAGATTTTTGTCATGAACACTTGACTGTGAAGCTTTCAAGTCTCATGTTACCTTGTGTGGAAGCAGCAGACCATGAAGAAATTACAACAAAGAGTTCTTGATCAAACAAACCAGTAATGCCCAAATGGAGTAAGAAACTAATACTCATAACTCGGCAAATCACAAGTCTCGCTCAACCAATTGATGCCAAACTCAAAACAATTACGAGAGAATGAACCAAGTGCAGTCGTGAAACAAAGCAATCAAATATCAATGTGAACTAAACTGAAAAAAAATCTGATACTTAAAAAACAGCAACACTATTCTGTGTAGCATACCCTTCTATACTCTCATGATCAACATTGACTTCCAGTAGCAATCAGAAATTGTTGCTTCCTTGAGGGGAATTGTGCAAACAACCAAGACAAATAGACGAGCCTCTTGAATCATTGGAAGCTTTATTCTAAGCGGCTCAGAGTCCCAAAATGGACCAAGATGGGATATAACGGAGGGAGAAGAAAAGCATCTCTTTGTAGCAAACAATCAAGAAGATGGTAGGCACAAACTGTTAAGATAACACTTAAGATAAATTCATGGTGAAATTGCAGCAATCGTGAAAAAAAAACAGAAAAGAACATCCTCCGAGAGCACATGAGATGGAATCATCAAAGGCATGAACACATATATGAATCAACGATCGCCATAGACAATTGATTGATGGGGCAGTAACGGAAACAATAGACATCGGCACACCAAGGAATGAACGATCACAACAAACAAATGGAGATACAATGGACACGATGAACAGACAAGACAATGATAGATCTGAATAAGCGAGCAATTTGTAGCAGTGACGGCGAAGGCATCAACAACAACAAGAGCTGCAACGGCGACATCAACTAGCATCAGATGAAGGCGAAAGAAAAGAAAATGATGAAGTTTCAGATTTAGATCGGCGAGAGAATGGCAGATGAATATGATCATTAACGGCGACGGAAGCAGTCACAAAGGCATCAAGACCGTTTGGCCTCTGATACCATGTGAGAAAGCAGTCATGGAAGTTGAGACGATGGCATGAGTTGAAGAATGGCAACTGTAGGCGTTTAGATTTAGATACAGAAAAATAAGAAAGTGAAAGAGGAAAGCACTGAAGATATTTTTTATTGTAAATGACTTCTATGAATTACAAACTAAACTTGGGTATTTTATAGCCCAATTATAACAACCTAATAACAACTCAAAACAGATTTAACAAACTAACAACTAATTACAATTTAAATTTATTTCTAACACGACCTACGTGTTCAAAAGAAAGTGAAGAATACAATTAGTATTAATGATGGAAGAAGGTCCTTAGATTTAGAGAAGACGGATACTATCGCCATGGAGGAGGAACCTGGTGTGGAGGGTATCGATAAGGATAACGGACATGTTGCTGCCACGGTTAACCCGTCTGAGATGGAGGATTGAATTGAGGAGTCAAACGCTAAAAAGGCAACCTATGCTAGTATGGTGGCTGATCCTTTGAAGACGGGGAAGACTCTGAATAGTGGATGTGGAATTAATGATGATGTAGTGATGGTCGTTGAGGAGGATTATATCATAGATCGATCTGGCGAGTTTCCCACGATCAAGTTTTTTGAGAAAGTCCATGATTAGATTGATAGAAGTATGAGGAATGTTATAATTGTCAGACTTCTGGGTCGTATGATAAAATATAATATAAGGTTCTCTTGATTCGTGTGAACGCGATTTGGAAGCCAATCGGAGAGATACATTTGACGAATCTTGACAACAACTATTTCCTGGTTAAGTTTGCGGAGGAGATTGCTTATGTCAAAGTTCTCACTGAAGGGTCTTGGACAATGAATGGAAGCTACCTAACGGTTTAACCATGGAGCAGATCATTTTCCACATCTGAGAAACACCCATCTCATGTTATTGTTTAGTTTCGATTACTGGGACTACCTTATCGCTATACAAAGGACTTGTTTCGATTAATAGCTACCGTTGTTGGAAATGTAGTTAAAATTGATTATAATACACAAGTGGGTGAAAGGGGAAAATTTGCGAGACTTGAAGTGTTGGTCGACTTAAATAAACCGTTTATTCCATGCATTGGAATAGATGGTTTCGAGCAATGGATATAGCATGGATTACAGCAGATATGTCATCACCGTTGAGTTTACGGGCATATACTAAGGAACAATGTGGTGATTGCCAACCTAAAGTAACCGATAAAGACAATGAGGATAGAAACAAGGAGACGAGCAGCGCTAGTACCGAGGAGGAACAAGGGCTTTATGGACCCTGGATGGTGGTGGATAATCGGAGAAGACAGAATGAGGAGCAAACTAAAAAACGGACAGACAAACAAAATGTCGAACAGGTGGCAGGAGGTTCTCGTTATGCGACGTTGAATGATGGAGAGGATACAAACAAGGATGATGAGATGGAAAGAGCTGTCAGTGAAAAGGGAAGTGATATGTCACCGCCTCAGACCATGCAGGAAGGCATGAGGCCAAACATTCTCAGTCAACACGTGGAAAAAAGAGTGGTGAATCGTACTCCAGCCTTTTTGGCTTCGAATCCAGAAAAGAAGACTAAAGCAAATACCAAGATGAGTAACCTGGTGGACATGATTCCTATAGTGACTGGACAAAACGTGGAAGTAATGGAGCATGCTGTGAAAGTTGGTGGAGGCAAGCATAAGGCGCTAACTATTAAAGAACCAAACATGAGGGTTAAAACCGGACATGGAATTAAAATTTCAAAGGTTCGTGATACTGTGACCAAAACCGGGAAGGAAAATGTGTTCAAAAGTGATAAAGCTAAGAAGAATAAGGAACCACAATCAACCATTCGCCCTACGGTGAATACCTGGGTCCATAACATATCATACCAATTGACCAAGGAGGAGGAAGAAATGCAGCATTCGGTGGTTCAAACAAGTACATCGAGTGTGACAACACAGAATGGGAATAATATGGGGGGTCTCCGAAATGATTATTGACAATGAGGTTGGAACTTTGGGAGGGCTTCCTCGGCCAATCGAGTAGTAAGTCTCTATTTCACCTCTCTTTTTAGTTTTAATGACTGGTTTTATGTGTTGGAATTGTCAGGGTGCTGCTAGCCCGACTTTCAAACGTTATCTTCATTCTTTTGTTCGTGAGCATAAGCCTTCTGTTGTGGCTCTTTTCGAGCCTCGCCAGAGTAGTAGGAAAACTGAAAAGTTATTTCAAAGCTTGGGTTTCTATAGTTCTATAGCGTGGAAGCTCATGGGTTTAGTGGTGGTATTTGGATCATGTGGAAAGTTTGTGGATGTTGTGGTTACGCATATTTCGAATCAATTTATTCATACTATAATTGAGATTAAAGCTAATCAAAGACGGACTCATTTTACATCGATTTATGCTAATCCTAATGGTAGTTAAAGGAAGCATCTTTGGAGTCAGTTGGAGGATTTAAACCCCAGGGATTCTATTCCTTGAGTACTTGGCGGCGATTTTAGTGCTATAGTGAATCCGGATGAACGTATGGGGGAGGTAATGGGCATTTTAATGGCATTCGCCCCTTTGGAAATTTTATCCATTTTAAATACTTGAAGAATCTTGGTTTTGTTGGACCGAAGTTTACTTGGATTCAGGGCAATCTTCACCAAAGACTTGACAGGTGGTCGGTTAATAATTCTTGGTGTTTAGCTTTTGTTGATTCTCGGGTCAAGTATTTGGATAGGTTGGGTTCAGATCATAGATCCATCCTTCTTAATGTAGAGTGTGAGAATCAAGAGTACCATAATAGACCCTTTCGATTTTTGGCAGATAGGCAACAACACCCAAATTTTCAGGAATTCCTTAGATTGTAGTGGAAACATGGAGTTAATATTGAAGAGAGTCTTGAAGGGTTCAAAACTAAAGATATAATTTGGAACTCAGAAGTTTTTGGGCACATCTCGTTCTTTAAGAACTTGTTCACTGGACAGGGTGGAAATAATCGATATTATGAGGTTCATGGTAAGTTTATGCGTATGGAAAATCATAAGGTTAATAGTCTTACGCTTGTTACTACGAATGAGGAAATTCATACTGCTATTTCAAATATGGGATCCTTATAAACGCCAGACATTGATGGTCTTCATGCTCTATTCTATCAACAGAACTAGAGTATTGTAGGGGATTCTGTCTGCTCATTTATTCATCATATTTTCGCTAATGGTCATCTTCCTCGACATATTAATTGTACGTTGATGTTGCTTATACCAAAAGTGTCTGTCCCTTAAGGAGTGCATCAGTTTCAGCCGATCAATCTTTGTAATGTGCTTTACAAAATTGTTACTAAATTATTGTGAATAGACTTAAGCCTTTGTAACATTCTTGGGTGTCGGTTTGTCACTGGTTGTTGTATTACAGATAATATTATTATCTCTCAGGATGTCCTTCATTTTATGCGAAGGAAAAATGGGAAACGGGGATGGATGCCGATAAAGATCAACCTTGAAAAAACTTATGACAGACTGGATTGAGATTTTATTGATGATACTTTGATGGATTTTGGGATTTTTGATGATTTTTGGAAGCTTATGAACAGTATCTCTACGGTTTCGACTCAGGTTCTTTGGAATGGAGCCATGAATGATTTTTATGTATGAAGATGCTATCTCAAGCGATCCAAATTGAAATTGATAATGGTCGTTGGTAACCTTTTCGAACCGATAAGAAGCATCTCCCATTTATTTTTTGCGGATGACATGATTCTTTTTGCCAAGACTTCGATTAAGCAAGTTCAGGTAATTCGCTCTGTTCTAAATCGCTTTTATGTTGTGTCAAGGCATAAAGTTAGTTTGCCAAAAACTAATAATTTCTCCTCCAAGAATGTCCATTTAAACTTCCGGAATCATACTAGTGATTCATTTGGTTATACGATAGTGGAGGACCTTGACAGGTACTTGGGGGTTCCTTTACTGCATTCTCGAGTTATTGCTGGCTCCTATCGCTGCCTTGTCCAAATGATGCAAAATAAGTTGACTGGATGGAAGTCGAGAACTCTCTCTCTTGCGGAGCGTATCACCCTCGCTAAATCAATTCTAGCCGCTTTTCCTACTTATACTATGCAAACGGCGGTCCTCCCTAAAAAGATCTGTTTGGAGTTGGAGCGTTTGATTAGATCCTTTGTTTGGGGTAAAGGATCAGGTAATGGGGGCTTTTCTTTGGTTCGTTGAGACAAGGTGTGTCAACCGGTGGAAGTGGGAGGTATCGGCTTCAGACGCTTAGAAGTGCAAAATGAGGCTTTTATCATGAAACTTGCTTTTTAGCTGATTACTCGGAATGATACCTTATGGGTTCGGTTTCTCCGAGCAAATACAAGTAACATGATGAGCTTTCGATGAATACTCGTAACAATAATTGCTCAAGACTTTGGATAGGTATAGGTATTGTTTGGCAACATGTATGTAGTAATCTCATTCGGGTTGTTGATCATAGACATAATGTTGATTTTTGGAGGGATAATTGGATTCCGGATTTGGGCCCTTTAATTAATTATTTCAACAGCAATAATGCGCATAATTGTATGAATTTCGGTGGCAAATATGGCAAATCTGGTCGGGAACTGGAAGTGGAATCTGTTTGAGCACATGTTACTAGTGAACGTGTTACTACGGTTAGCAGCAATTAAAGGTCCTTGTCATGGCTCAAGTAATGATCATTTTGGGTGGCCAAGAAATGAGGATCGAAGTTTCTCTGTTAGAACGACTTACGAGGTTCGGATGATGCCTAATATAGATGTGGGTGATCCCGTTTGGAGAGTGATTCAGCGGTACAAGGGGTTGCAACGTGTGAGGACCTTTCTTTGGCTTCTTTGCAGGTGAAAACTTATGACAAATGTAGAGCGAGTTAAAAGAAACCTCACTAACGATGGAAGTTGTCCTTTATGTGTTGGCTCGTAGAGGATATCGATCATGTTTTTCGTAAATGTTTGGCGGCTGCCCCCATTTGACTTATTTTAATTAAAAAGGATAAGGTTACAGAATTCATGTCCATGGATTTGAGGAGCTAGATTAAGACCAATCTAGTAAACATGAAGTATTTTGCCACGATAAGTGAGAATTGGGGTATCTCATTCGGGGCAATTTTATTGAATATACGGTGTA